>NC_034597.1:78684846-78707351 GCF_900095145.1 Mus pahari | reverse complement strand
TACTACCGGAGCATCCAGCAATACCTCTTCTGGGCATATACCCAGAAGATCTTCCAACTGGTAATAAGGACACATGCTCCACTATGTTCATAGCAGCCTCATTTATAATAGCCAGAAGCTGGAAAGAACCCAGATGTCCCTCAATAGAGGAATGCATACAGAAAATGTGGTACATTTATACAATGGGGTACTGCTCAGCTATTAAAAACAATGAATTTATGAAAGGCCAAACCTCTTAACAATATCCCCCTGAATACCAGGTATACACATGTGCCTATGGATATCATACTTAAGCAAACCACCAAAATTACCTAACAAGTCCTGGTCTACAGCTTTGAATTGAGTTATTTCCTCTTAGTGATGGAATTAGACTTCTTGGTGTCACTGAATAAAAAGAATTGCAATTGTATAAATAGTAGTAATTTTTTTTCGAGTAGAATTGGTTTTGTTGGTTAAAGGTTGAAAAATGTGAGGAAAAAACAAAGGTCTCCATATATTACAATATAGAGCGGAAAGACTTCAGTTAACATGATTAAGAAGCAATTGTATGTCATCGATCTCTTATGACTGAAAATATCTCTGGATCTATTTAATCAATCATGCAATTATTTCCTTTGGTTGCTATAAACATAAACAACATTAACAGTTATAGTTGTTGATGTTGGACTTTATTTATAGTAATCCAGAGAAAGGAACATAAGCTACCAATCTTTAAGATCCTGGCAAATTGAATGGAAATTATTACACGTATACACTTTAAAACATAAATGCTGGTTGCTTGATGGAGTTCTCCCTTGTATTCAATATTGCTTTATTTTAGCCTTCTTCATTACTTAGAATGTGATTTTCTGAATCCTGCACTTGCTCTTTCCTACCAAGTGTGTTTCAGAGGGAAATGACATTTTATTCACACTGAAAATATGATTAGGTTGCACCAGCACCTGGTCACCTAGGGCACAGAGTTGGGGGACACCCCCACGGTCTCTAGTGGACTGCACAAGCGATCTTAGGATCACTGGGGAATGGAACACAACATCTGCTCCAATCCAATTGCGAGCAGGACCTGAGACAGCACTAGGGAAGCAGAAAAACAACCTGACAAGGGACACAAGTCGCTTCTGGTCAATGCCAGCACAAGGTCTCCTAGGGCACAGAGTCTGCGGACACCCCAAGGTCCCTAGTGGACTGCCCACATGATCTTAGGATCACTGGAGAATGGAACACAATATCTCCTCCAATCCAATTGTGAAGGGCCTGTGACAGCAGGAGCAAGGACACCAGAGCCCTTCCTGACCAGAAGCTCGGGTACCTTTTGATCAGTTCTGACTTATCTTGGTTTCCAATAGACCAGACAGCTCCACAGTCCTCAAAGGAGACACCACTTCCAGGAACTGTAACATGCCTAGGATCTTAGGACAACAGGATCCCAGGATAACAGGAGCTGGGTCACACCAGTATATGAGGGTCTCAGAGGAGCTTGACTGCCAAGAACTCTGACACACCCAGAATCTCATGTTCACAGGAGCCCACAATCAAAGAATCACAGAGAAAGCTGAACTCTAAGGAGTCCTGAATCAACTGGCATTATAGGAAGGACAGGCTCCAATCATATATATTGAGGGCAGCAACACTTGAGATAATCAGATGGCAGGAGGCAAGCATAAGAACAGAAGCGACAGAAACCAAAGTTACTTGGCATCATCAGAACCAAACTCTCCCACCATAGCAAGTCCTGGTTACACCATCACACCAGAAAAGCAAGACATGGATTTAAAGTGACTTCTCATGATGATGATGGAGGACTTTAAGAAGGAAATACAAGAAAACACAGGTAAACAGGGAGAAGCTTTTAAAGTGGAAGAACAAAAATCCCTGAGAGGGTTACAGGAAAACACTACCAAACAGGTGATGGAATTGAACAAAACCATCCTCTGCTACATATGCAACTAGATACTCAGTTCTGGGGGATATCTTAGCCATTCTGACTGGTGTGAGGTAGAATCTCAGGGTCATTTTGATTTATATTTTCCCTCAGTTGAGAATTCTGTTAGCTCTGTTCCCCATTTTTGAATAGGGTTATTCAGTTCTCTGGAATGTAACGTCTTGAGTTCCTTGTATATATTGATTATTATCCCTCTATTAGATGTAGGATTGGTAAAGGTCTTGTCCCAATCTGTTGGTTGCCATTTCATCCTATTGACTTTGTCCTTTGCATTACAAAAGCTTTGCAATTTTATGAGGTCCCATTTATCAATTCTTGATATTAGAGCATAAGCCATTGGTGTTTTCTTCAGGAACTTTTCCCCTGTGCCCATGTGTTCAAGGTTCTTCCTGTTAGCACCAGGACACTCCAAGGCCTGGCTCAACCATGTGACACTAGACCTGCGTTGCCAGGACAACGACCCTCAATCCCACAACTCACCTGACTCAGTCCCCACCCTCATTGGTGTGATGTCATTCTCCGTATAAATTAGGGGATCACCCCCTCCTCGCTCTCTTCTCCTCCTCTCTTCACCCCNCTCTCTTCTCTTCTTCTCTTCCCCCTTCCCTTTTTCTCCTCCTCTTTCTCTCTCTCTCTCTTCTCTACTCTTCTACCTGCTTTGCCGCTCCCCATCCCTGCTTAATAAACCTCTCACGTGGAATCACCTTGGCGTGGTCTGCTGTTTGGTTTATCCGCTCAAATTATATATATTAATATTGCTTAATAATGCTAATTCATAAAACTTCCCCACTTTCTCTTCTCTTAGATTCAGTGTATCTGGTTTTATATTGAGATTCTTGATCCACTTGGACTTGCTCTTTGTACAAGGAGAAATGATGGATAGATTTACATGCTAACTGCCAGTTGAACTAGCACCATTTGTTGAAAATGTTATCTTTTTCCTGTGGATAATTTTAGCTCCATTGTTGCCATGGACCAGGGTCAATTGGCCCCCCTAAATCCATGTGAAATTAAGCATTTTGACACAGAACAGAGGAATGACTTCAAAGGACTGACAGGAACCAGGTATTTACAGTAAAGATAAAACAGCCCTGCCTAGAGTCAGCTAATGACAGGTAAGGATTTCACTTCTAGTCACTATTTATGCTACACCTTTGAGCTTTGTGAAAGCTAGCACCAGGGGGTTCTGCTCTAGAATGAATAATGCAATACCACAACCCCCCTTTTTCCTAGGAATTGGTAAATTCTTGCATATGGGATTAATTCTGCTGTTCTTTTAAGTATCCCCAGGGAATCTCCATTTCTCAGAAGAATTCACCAACTTTCTTCTAATATGCAATGTAGTCTGCTATACCTGGCTGTAATGAAGATTCTAAGTACACTTTGATAAGAGTGCCCTGAAATTTCTAACTCTTATCCAGTAAAATACTGTAAGAAATCATGTAAGACCCTCCACAATATTGCAGGGACAAATCTGAGGCATTCTAGCTATTGGAATGCCAAGGTTCCAGAAAGCTAAGTTTCCTTGAAACTCTTTGCCTCGTGACTGCTTCCAGGCTTTTAGATCTGCCAAGCCAGTTACTACTGGAGTGGATGTAGCATTTTGTCAAAGATCAAGTGACCATAGGTGTGTGGGTTCATTTCTGGGTCTTCAATTCTATTCCATTGATCTACCTGCCTGTCATTGTACCAATACCATGCAGTATTTATTACTATTGCTCTGTAATACAGCTTGAGGTTTGGGATGCTCAATCCCCAAGAAGTTCTCTGAAAGCAATCCACAGATTCAATGCAATTCCCACTAAAATTCCAACTCAATTCTTCATAGAGTTAGAAAGAGCAATTCGCAAATCCATCCTGAGTAACAACAACAACAACAAAAAACCCAGAATAGCAAAAACTATTCTCAATAATAAAAGAACCATATGAATATTTCTTTCTGCTTCTCATGAAGCTTTCATGAGGAATAAAGCTTTGTAGAAATTGTCTGATCATTTTTCCTCACTTATTATTAATTTTCTTGTTAATTCTTTCTAACATTTTAAGTTTAAGTATTGAGAATTTGAGATTGTATGCAGTACATTGTATACACATTCACCTCACTATCTCCTCTTGCATCCCTCTCACTTCTGCTTAGATAATTCTTAACTTGTCTTTCTCTTAGTCTGGTGTCTCATCCTGGCATTGTGTAGCTGCTTTTTGTTAGACGTTGTGGCAACCATATCAAATCTAGAAGGTAACATTTCATATCATGGCTCTGCTGCCCATTCTACACCATGAACCTTTGGAGACGGTAATCTAGATGTTTCACTTAGGGACTAGGACTCATCTCTCAGTTGATATTGTCAACTTGACCATTTAAGAGTTTCTCATCTACTTCAAAAAGGAAGCTTCTCTTGCCAAGGTTAAGAGGCAACACTCTGCCAAGCATGTGCACAAAATTATTTGTACTATATGTTCATTTAATTGAACATAAGTAGCAAGTTACCCTCTGAAGCAGGTGAGACATAAATTTTATCACAAAGTTTACAAAACTCCTGATGAAAGGTGCAGGTTATATCTATGAGCAGTTCAACAGTAATAGCCCAGAAGCTTCCAAATCAAGGGTATTGCCAATTTTCTCAGTCACACATCAGACCTAGAGAGTTACACATTATTGCGCGTATGCAACCACACACTTTAGAATCAACACATAAATCAAGCAGGAACTTATTATTACTATTATTATTATTATTATTATTATTAATTTTATCTTTTTTTACAATGCAGATTTTACTCCCCTTGTGACTCATCCTCTGACTGTTCCACATCCCATACCTCCTTCTGGTCTCCTGTATCCATGAGAATGTCTCCACCACCTCCCACCCCACCAGACCTCTAAACTCCCAAGGGCCTCCAGTTTCTTAAGGATAAGATGCATCTTCTCTGACTGAGGCCAGACAAGGCAGTCCTCTGATATATATGTGTTGGGGGGGGGGAGTCTCATATTGGCTGGTGTCTGCTGGCTGGTTGGAGATTCAGTGTCTGATAGATCTCAGGTATCCAGGTTAATTGAGAATGCTTATCCTCCTACAGGGTTGCCCTTCTCTTCAACTTCTTCCAGATTCACCCTAGTTCAACCACAGGGGTCATCAGCTTCTGTCCATTGGTTGGGTGCAAATATGTACATCTGACTCAGATGTTTGTTGAATCTTTTGGGGTGCAGTCTTGATAGGTTCCTTTTTGTGAGCACTTGATAGCCTCAGTAATAGTATTAAGCCTTGGTGCTGCCCCTTTTGCTGGATCCCAATTTGGACCTGCCACTTGACCTTCTTTTCCTCAGGCTCCTCTCCATTTCCATCCCTGCAGTTCTTTCTGGCAGGAATAATTATGGTTCAGAATTTTGACTGTGGGATAAAAGCCTGATCCCTCACTTAATGCCCCATCTTTCTGCTGGTTGTGGGCTCTACAACTTCCCTATTCCCATGGTAGGGCATTTCATCTAGGTTCCCTCCCTTTTTGTCCTGAGAGTCTCTCAACTCATTCTGAGAGTCTCTCTGGTATATTCTGGAGGATCCCCTCCAACCTCCATCCTCTCGAAGTTTCCTGTTTCTATTCTTTCTGCTGGCTCTCAGGGATTTCAGTCCTTTTGCTCCACTCAATGCCAGATCATGTTCTCTCTCCCCTTTCCCTCCAAGGTCCGTCTCTGCCCCACTTTGTGATGGCTTTCTTCTCCCTCCCAAGAGGGACTAAGGCATCCTCACTTGGGTTCTACAGCTTGTTGATCTTTCTGATTTTTGTGGACTATATCTTGGGTATGCTGTACTTGGGGGCAGGGATAATATCCACTTATTAGTGAATACATGCCACGCATGTACTTTTGGGTCTGAGTTACCTCACTCAGAATGATATTTTCTAGTTCCATTCCATTTGCCTGCAAAACTCAGGATGTCCTTGTTCTTAATGGTTAAGTAGTATTCCATTGTGTAAATGAACCACATTTTCTGTATTCATTCTTCTGCAGTAGGACATGTGGGTTGTTTCTAGCTTCTGGCTATCACATATAAGGCCACTGTGAACATAGTGGAACACATACCCCTGTGGCATGGTGGAGCATTTTTTGGGTATATTCCCCAAAGTGATACTGCTGGGTCTTCAGGTATTTCAAATTTTCTGAGGAACCTCCAAATTGATTTTCAGAGTGGTGGTACCAGTTTGCAATCCCACCAACAATGGAAGAGTGTTCATCTTTCTCCACATCCTTGCCAACATGTGATGCCATCTGAGGTTTTGCTCTTAGCCATTCTGATTGGTGTAAGGTGGAATCTCAGGGTTTTTCTCATTTGCACTTCTCTGATCACTAAGGACTTTGCACATTTCTTTAGGTGCTTCTCAGCCAATGATAACCAGGCTAGGTAAGAAATTAGGGAAACAACTCCCTTCACAATAGTCAGAGATAACATAAAATAATGTGGAGTAATTGTAACAAAACAAGTGAAAGATCTGTATGGCAATAACTTCAAGTCTCTCAAGAGAGAAATTGAAGAAGATCTCAGAAAATGGAGAGATTTCCCATGCTCATATATTGGCAGAAATAACATAGTAAGAATGACCATCCTGCCAAAGGCAATCTACAAATTAAATGCAATCCCCATCAAAATCCCAACACCATTCTTCAAAGACATGGAAAGAGAAATTCTCAAATTTATCTGGAAAGGCAAAAATCCCAGAATAATGAAAAGAATACTTAACAATAAAAGAAAGGTTGGGGAAAATCACCATTCTTGACCTCAATCTTTACTCCAAAGCAATAGTGATAAAAACTGTCTAGTATTGATACTCAGAAAGAAACTTCAATCAATGGGATAGAATTGAAAATCCAGAAATAAAACCACATACTTATGCACACTTGATCTTTGACAAAGATTCCAAAAATATACAATGGAAAAAAGAAATCATCTTCAATAAATTGAGCTGGTTTAACTGGCTCTCTGCATGTAGAAAAATGAAAATAGACCCATATTTGTCACCCTGTACAAAGCTCAAGTCCAAGTGGATCAAGGACCTCAACATAAAACCAGATATACTGAATCTAATAGAATACAAAGTGGAAAAGAACCTTGAGTTCATTGTCACAGGGTGAAATTTCCTAAACATAACTCCAGTGGCTCATGCTCTGAAATCAAGAAAGCTTCTGTAAGGCAAAGGACATTGTCAGTAAGACAAATCGTCAACCTACAGATTGGAAAAATATCTTCACTAACCCCACATGCAATAGAGATTTAATATCCAAAGTATATAAAGAACTCAAAAAGTTAACCATCAAGTAATAACTTTACTGAAAGTTTCCTCCTTTATTTTAGAATTCACAGTACTGGTAGGTGCTTTATAGGAAGGTAGAGGAAAAGAGGCATCAGTTGATAATTCCTAGTGTGGATAGTGCATAGAATAAATTAAAAACTTGTTAACATTGCTAAAAATTTAAACATGAAATTCTATAGTTAATTCATTATATTTGCCTAAATTGTTCTTGGAGAAATTATCAGAATGACAGTGCACTAAGAGGAAGGAGAATATAAGAAAATATAAGACTTGCTATAGAATATAAGAGAAAATATTTAAAATATGACCAATAGTGGTAGCAGCAGCAGCAACAGCAGCAGCAGTAGTAGTAGAATTTATTACAGAGAAACATTCTAGAAAATAATGCTAATTTTTATGGTTTCTTGAGAAGGAAAAATATATTCTTTTCATGGAACAGACACAATGTCAGTTATTTTCAACGAAATGTGTGTAATAAACATTGGTTTTTATTTTTTCCTTCTTTAATTAACAGAATAAGCAATTGAATTACATATTTAGTATCTGCATGTAATAATGTTGTCCTAATACTTTGACATATTTTTCTCTATGAGTCAAGAAATCAATCTTTATAACACATGCTATGTTCTGATTCTCATTCCTTTTAATTCATATTTTATTATGTTACCTAAATCTTTTACATGCCAACCGCCAGATTTTGAGTATTTGAGCAAAATGTAAACACATGTATCTAGCAATGATCTTTTCTAACACATAATGAGGCACTCTATTTTAGGGACTGTTCAACAATGGATTCCTCCATATTGGTGATTCTATTTTGTGATTCACTGAAAGAGATAGTACAAAATCAGCCTTTTAAAAGCCTATCTTTAGAAATATAATACACTGCTGGAAGAGTTTCTCTTTCTCGCTCTCATTCTTTTGTCCTCCCAGTCTCTCTAGTCTAAACACATATCCAGTTAGGATGAAGGTTTAACATTTCCTTTTATTGAGGACCCATCTATATCTCAACACAGAATAGGACAATGGAGGATGAGAGGAATCATTTTCAAGCTTCATCCTTCATTGTTTTGTACAATGTGATACATATCTACCCCTTAAACATTAAGGCTGATTCACACTGCTAGTTCTTCTATTGAATTCCCAATATGTTCTTTTCTACCTCTTCTTTTAAGAACAAATAAATAAGATTCTTATTTCAACTGATTGATACTTCCAATGTAATAACCTATGATTACTGTACTAATTTATGTTAAAGCTATCTTGATTTTTAAACATATAGAGGTACAATGTAAATTATGTTATTTATCTAATGTCTCATGAGAATTATAGATTTGTGGTTGTATAATCAATCTGTAACTCAAGTAGTCAATATTTAGGATAGATATAGCTATTAAACAAGTTAGACCCAAATTGTATTTGTCATTTGAACATTTTCATGGAACTGTCAGTATTTACTATTCTGAAATTTTTAAGTTTACTATGATAAAATTAAGTATAATAAACTTTTATGGGGCTGTTATTATTTTAAATAATATTTGGTAATGTTCCAACAAACGATTGAACAAGAACAGTCTTAAGCATTAAGTGTAAAGTGGCTTACATTCCTGCCTTAATCCCTTAATTTTAATCTCCACTAGATTTGGTACCTATGGTAGGTTAATGTAATATTCAAAGATCTGTTTCACGATCTATATAACCTCTAAGATGCTGAACACGAATACAGCTTTGATGGTTTATTGAGGTCTCGGCTTTGTCAGTTTATACATAAGAATTCATTCTCATATTACCTCTTGTCTCCTCACCAGATGGCACTTTGTTCATGATTATTTTCTATAACGAGAAAACACAAAGCTAAATATTAAACTTAGGAAAATCTAGAAAAATAAATGACCTCATGAAGATGTTTTGAGCACAAAATTTCTTATACAAAGTTTGGGGCAGAATAGATAATTGTAGCTAGTGTTCAGTTGCAGTCATGAGGCAAGAAGAAATGGAAGAATGTATTTGGAACATTGCCTTTTCTGACTAATGACCCCTTTCCTCCCACAAACTGATCCATTTTCTATGATTTTTGAGTAAAATGGCTCCTGATGACATTCAGCTATACTCATAGATCAGTGCCTTTTTCAGCCATCATTACATTTACTTCCTCTGGCAGCAGATCTGAAAAAAATCTAGAGACCAATAGAAAGACAATAGTCAAAAAGTGAAAGACTTTGGAACACTTATCCCTAAATGGTTTGTCTTCATCAAATCTCTCTCCTTAGGATTCAGGAAGCCTCATGGAAGCAGAAAGACCATAAGAGCCAGAGGGAAAGCAGGATACCAGGAAAATAAGGCTCTCTAAATCAACATGAAGAAAGCTCATATGAAGTCACAGAGACTGAAACAGCATTCATGAGGCCTGTAAGCTGTGCTAGAGTTTTTTGCATATGTACTATCACTTCCAATTTAGTGTTTTTATGAGATTCCTAAGTATGTGAACAAGTGATATCTGATATGTGTGTCTTGTTTTGGGCTGTTTTCCTTCCTTTTTGTTTGCTTTGTCCAATTCTGATGTATTGGTTTTTATTATATTATCATATTTATTATATTTCCTTATAAACCTGTATGTTCTCTAATGAGATAAAATGAACTGAAGGTTTAGAAAAAGGAGAAACATAATCAGGATATAAGATATAGCAGAAATATATACTTTCTTTATTTTTGTTTTCTGTTGATTGTTGAGTTTATTAGTACTTAACACACCTACAAATTATTAATGCTTGCTACCAAGGAGAATTTGGTCCTTCTTGAAATAAGGAAAAGGGAGAAAATTAGTAAACATTATCAGATTATAAATGGATACTCTTACAATGGATCTGTCAGTAATTTAACTCAAAACAAATCTAACCAGCAAACACCATGAGTCATAAAGATGTCTTGTCTGTGTTTTTGTTAATTTGTCTGAATGGTATTTCTCCATAGGTGCTCAGCCATAAACAGCCATAGTTTCCCATAGCCCCAACCTCCAAGCTGTGCCTATATCTATCAAATGGCAGCCTTCTCATTATATCACTATGGTTAAGAAATATATACTTTCAATAAGGGGAAAAAGTAAAGTCTATATAGAAAGAACAAAAATAAATACAAATAAAACAAAAACATTTTTCAATTTACATAAGCATTTGTATAATTTTTTTTTTCAAGACAGAGTTTCTCTGTGTAACCCTGGCTGTCCTGTAACTCATTCTGTAGACCAGGTTGGCCTCAAACTCAGAAATCCACCTGCCTCTGCAGGATTAAAGGCATGCACCACCACTGCCCAGCTTCAGTATATATTAAAAGCATATATTTATCATTTTTTCGTGTAGTTGCATGTACTTGTTTTTTTTGTCACATGCAGTGGTTAGTGCATATAAAATTACTCAGTATTCTTACATAAGAGCTGCAGTAATTTCAAAAGGAGCTATCTTTTGCTGTTTTTTTTTTACTCAAATATGTGAGCAATATTACATATTTTGCATTTCAAATGACTATGGCTTGTTTGATAGACTTTCCTCCTTAAGATGGTCCATCTGTCTATATGCCTTCCAAGGAACAAAATAAAACTAATGATATCACAAAATGCATATTTTTGAAAGACCAAACAAGCACGACCTTTATTTTTTAGTTCCATAGGTCAACACATTAAAAGAAATTGTGTGGAAATTTTTACAATTAATTAATATGAACCACTAGTCTCCATGCGATGCTCAAGAGTGAACAGGCAAAACAAAGCAGTGATATTAGAACACTGTAGCCAGCACCCGGCTTAGTGAAATAAGGATATTTACAGGCGCCCAGCACCCACCTCATAAGTTTTTAAAGGCCTCATAAACTCCTGCAAACATCAGAACTTTCATTCCATATCATGTGAAAACCAAGAGCAGAACTAGGATTGACTGAGTTGATGACATCAATATAAATAGCCTCTACTTCTGAAACCTAAATGACACAATTCCAAAAATATTGACTCATCTACTCCAGTTTAAATAGCAGCTAACTTGTATTCAGCATGTCCACTCACACAATGAACTAATTAGTTGAAATATAAATCTATTTCTTTCAGAGGAAATGAAGAGCATAAATGACCTCTTCCTTTCTTAATATTTTCCTTCATAACTATTCTTCTCCCACCAGATTTGTGAGCTATTCCTGCTTAGTAAAACTGTTAAGAAGAAAAAAAAAATCCTGTAATAGATTAGACATTTGACCTTCAATCAGGCAGCTTTATTTCATATGAGTCTTCTAAAAATATCAAAATTACCCTGAACAAGTAATTTGATTGAATATTTGATAATAGATTGCCAGCTTCTATATAGAGATATAATGCCAATTCCTTTTACAGATTGTTTGGTTTCCTGTATGTGGACAGAACTTCTGCATTTTCAAATCAGAACGTTCTTGGTGAGCAAGACAACAGGCACATTTTCTTTGGGATGGCATTCTATTAAACATTTACTAATCTGCCTTGGTCGCAGAGCAGGAAATGCAGGATTCTTTCTCTGTGATAGAAATAGCACATCTAATAAACTTGAGCCTTTCCTACTTCTCTCTCAGTCATAAATTAATAATGCTAAGCTATAATTTTATCCACCTAATTTTATTGATTTAAATGAATCTCATGTGGCTTCAAGGACCTTGCTCCTTTCACTCACCAATTGACAAATCTATACTGTCATCCTATTAAAGTTGTAACTAAAATTTAAACAATTATCATACTAAATAGCACTATATAAAATTCTGTTGAAATGTGGCATTAAACAAAAACAATATTTCCAAAATATATTTTGAAGTTTTACCCTGAAAGTTATTTATGTTGCAGATATTTTGGCAAGATCGGTTAACATAACACTATCTACTAATCTATTGTGTATAGGCTCTTCTTTCTTGTTGGACCAATTGATCTATTTCATTTTCCTTCTTCTCTGTCATCCATTAAAATGCACTATATTGGTGTTTTTCTTCAGTATTTGATTTCAATAATATTAGAACTCCTGGACAGAGTTTCTATAACCTTTAGTGGGGAGATCCTCTATGATTTCACTTTCATATTTCTATATGGCTTAATTCTTTACTTACACCAGTTCTTTACTTATAATTCTCAAATTGGGCATATTTTGTAATAATTGTATAAAAATTTCACCAGAGGAAGGTATTCTATTTTCTATGGCACACACCTTTAAAGAAAACTAACACACCTCAAAACTATAAACTACCCATAGGTCCTTAGATCCATGCTGGAATTATTTTAACCTCTGGCCTAAGTCTGGGCATGTCTTCTGGATTTATTTTTTTTAACTGCTGCAGTGTATTAAAATAGGTAACTGTCCTGCTGTGTACAGAAAATATTACTATATATAAAATTCCTCCATAAATTAGGATGTAAGTAAATTGCATCTATTGTTAGCAAGCCTTATACATTAAGAAATCCTAAAAAGTAAGTTATTGTTAGCAAACCTTATAAATTAAGAAAACTAAAAAGTAAGTATCATTTTTTTCAAAATTGGAGATTTAGAACAAAATTAAACTATACATTAAAAGTTAATAAGATTCAATGGCATTGATTTTACTTTTGTTCTACAGCAATATTATAACTAAATTTAAAGTATTTATGATAATTGGAATCTCCTTGTGGGGAAGGATGAAGAGTAAACACAGGAGGTGGGAGGAGGGTAAGAAGAAAGTGACAGGATACAACTGATTCAAAATGAGGAATGAGTTGGAAAAGAGAAGATGTGTGGAGGCCAGTACTGGAGGAGGGATTGTAAGATAATGTAAATGAGTTAAAAGTCCCCTACCCAAATACTGTTTACTATTTACTTAAAAATATTTATAATGAATATAACTCAGTGTATAACTATATAACTAAATGTAGTTTTAATGAACATTTCTCATGTGGGTTGATGGCACTTAGTTGAAGGGCTGAAGACTACATAACAAAAATCTTATTATTAGAATGAGAATTCCCCTTTGAGTTGTTGGTCTTAGCTATCCAAGAAAATCCCAAAATGTACAGCCTATTGCATGTTCCTTTAGTTACTCCCAAGAAATGGAAGATAAATCTGTATTGCAAAAGATACAATGTACATCAGAAACAGATCCCAGAAGCCTTGGAGCTAGAGCTGACCTGAATGATAGCATCCTTAGATATATTTTAATGGTTTTAAAAGGCACCAAGGAAGCTTACAAATGAGAGAGACAACCAATAGTCTAATGCAGCTATGATTCCTATATACCACATCAATGACTAGGAAGACACTCTGGATGCAACACTTGCACACTCCTTGGTGGTCACAACAAGTGTGATCCCATGCTCTGTACTAGATACCTAGCTAATAAATCAGTGCTAGAGAAATCATGGTTATTGAAAGAAAAGCTACAACCAATAATTAACTAAACCAGAATAATTTTTACACAGAATAATATAGAGACATTTATCCTTCAACCCACAGATAAGTGTAGTTTTCACTCCTCATCAAGAAATTTTCTCTTAGCAAGAGACAGAGCATTGGAGAAAACCAGAGCTGATCTTGCTGCCCGATTCTAATGGATACAGCTACGAAACATTCCCACAGCTCACCCTCAGGCATTTTCACTGAAAAAGAGACTTAAAGATTATATGGTATAGAAGATCAGGGAATTTGCTTCCAGATTATCTGTCTTGGCAACATGAGAAGCTATACCACTAAAATCTCAGAAAATATGACCACTCAAACTTGCACTGAATGATCAGAACACTGATAAAACATTCCAAACTGGGTGGGGACATACTCAGGAGATCTTGATCCTATGCAAAGAACTGCAGGCAACTGAGGGAATCTGGGAACAGGAGAGATGCCCTCCATACCCAAAGGAAGAGAGCAGCAAATGGGTATACATTACCAAATGCTCAATCCTGAAAACATATGTAAAATTAAAGTTATATGTAATCAATTGGCTGTCTTTAGGTGTATGCGTGTATATCTAAATACATATATGCATGAAAAAATAATTGATGAAATAGAGGTCATGAAATTGAAAGAGAATGAGAAGAGATATGGGGGAAGATTTGAAAGGAGGATAGAAAAGGTATTTAAATACGGTCTCAGAAATAAATACAGAAGAATTTATAACTTCAAAATAATCTTAGTGATATCACTGTGATACAAATTTTAAAAATTTGTGTTGGTTTTAATTTTTATTTAAGGGTTTTTTGTCTGCACTTATTTTGCATACTATGTGTATGTGTGGTACCCTAAGAGGCTAGATAAATTAAATGATTCATCTGGAACTGTAGTAACAAACTAGCTCCAGCTGCATTTCGGTGCTAGTAATAAAATTCTGTTTCTCTGCATAAATATCCAGTACACTTAACCAGTGAGACTATCTTTTCATCTCTTACTAGTTCTATATTTTTTGTGAGGGCTCTGTGTTCTATGTGTATGTATGTAAATTTATGTATGTATACATAAACTTATAGTAGATTTCTGTGATGCACTGAACATGGAATGTCATTTTCAAACACCTCAGGAACATTGTTTTGACAATCTCTTGGGAAGACAGTTAGACAAAGAACTGAGCTAACTGATAAAGGATATTAAGCCTAGGTCCTGAGCAACCCATTTCCCATCAAGCTGTCTGGATCTTGACCTGCCAGGATATGCGGTATCTAGATTGTAAACTGAAATAATCATCAGAGAACATTAGTTACTTTGCATTATTAATATGGTTGACTATAATGACCCAAAATATCTTTCCCTTTGTATTTTGTCACGGTTAGTACAATGATAACTAACACAATTTTAGTAATTATTTTTTCATGTGGTTTCAACACCATCATCTCTATATTTAAGAAATACCTTTCGAAAATTTTCTGTCCATCCCAATTGTAGGAAATGTGTTATTATCATTTATCAGATAGCCTTTGCATTTCATAAATACTAATTAATTTGCCTAATGTTCTAATTTTTCTTGAGCATTGTAAATGATAACTTATTAAATATAACAAGGACATAACTTCTCAGAAAAATACTGAAGAATAACAGAGGAAGGCAAACTTTTAATCACACTAGCAATTTGAATTCAAGTTCTGTATTTTGCAACATACTAAATCTAAGATTTTGTAATGGTAGAGATTAAACTCCTTTTTTAATTTACTTATGGCATTTTGTGTCTTGGGTATTTTACAATCAGAGTACACATATTTTTAGTAATTTTTATAAAAGTCTTTTTTCATTTTTACAAAAAACATTTCAGTATTTACACTAAATATAAAAATCACCTGCAGATTGCTGCAAAGAATTATAAATTAGGAAGCAATACTACCCCAAGGATTTTTAAAGTATTTTTAAAATTTTGAATATATAAAAATATTTTTACTTTCTATCAGATTATTATAGATATTTAAATTTATAAAAAATCAAAATATATTTTAAGAATTACATATACTAATCAGTGACTTCAATTATCTCCTAACTATAAGCAATGTGTTGCTGTATATTTAAATATTCAAAATCTTTAATGAAAATTAGCATGGTTGATTTGAGACTTCAATTAAAACCTCAGGTTGTATAAAATGCTATAGCTGCTACTATCATGATTTATCCTTTTTTTCAAATTTTAAAAAGCAATAAAAATTTCATTCTAATGGAGAGTTTAAATTTGAAATATTTCTTTATGACAGAAATCGCAATTCTGTCCTGATCCAGTTCCATTTTCTCATATAGCATTGTTTAACCTGATATTTATCCTCCTCCTAATTCTATAACATCTTGGCATTTAATACTCTTACAAAAAAAAAATCTTAGTCACTTTCTATCATTTTCAATGCTTAATAGAACCTAATGAATTCACACCCCTACATTAATCTCTATTCACTCTATCAGTCACTTCCCATTGACAGTCTAAATGCATGCCTCTTAGAAACTTGTATTTTAACACAGCTAAAACTGTTTTAACAATCTCACTGTAATATTCAAAACTTCTAAATATTATGCTTCCCCCTTACCATCTGCTGTACCATACAGATGCCTTCTGTTTTTAGTACTAGATATCCTCTTTGGGGCCTTCCTCTTTCTCAACTTCTTGAAAAGGTTGTCATTAAACTATATATATGGAGATATATACCTCTTCCAAAATATACCACAGATCTCTCTATAATCTCCATCCTCATTTCACTGAGCCTCATCCAATTTGCTATTTCTTCTCTGCTGAACAATGTTTATACTGCCACACTCTCGACTCTAACCCTCTACTACAGTTTCAATTCAATATTACAAGCACCTTCATAGAGGCAGGGGGAGGGACGAGGAGATAGGTGATGTGTGTGTCTGCCACAAAACTGAGCCAGTTTAAACCAGATTAGATTAGATTAAAGGTAGATTTATTGGGTGCTGTCCTTAGGCAGACAAGAAGCAAAGCTAGGGAAGTCACCATCAGGAAAGAGGGGAGGGGAAGGGAGGGAGAAAGTGAGGCTCCAGAGGAGTAGGAGAAGGAGGAAGAGGAAGAAGGCAGAAGGAGAAGAGAGAGAGAGAGAGAGAGANGAGAGAGAGAGACAGAGAGAGACAGAGACAGAGACAGAGACAGAGACAGAGACAGAGACAGAGAGACAGAGAGACAGAGAGACAGAGAGAGGAGAGGCAGAATGTCTGGATTATAGAAGGATGAAACTCTGGGGGAAGGGTAGCCCAGGTCTGCTTTGGTATATAAAATATGTACATCATTCCCTTGTCCAGGTTCTGAAACTAAACAGAAAATAGTGAAAAAAAAAAGTCTAGAAGTTGTAAAAACAAAATAATTTGTCTTCCTAGAATAATAATAAAACAATAATAATAATACAATAAGAAATTTTTCACTAAAGTATTTCTTCTCACTATTTAGCTTTTATATATTTTGTTAATTATGATCAAAAGCAATTTGAAAATAGAAGGAAACACCAAATAGTAAAATTTTATAACATAGACCTGATGTTCTAAATTCTGAGTAGCACAATGAAATATTCCTCCGTCTTATACAATGTTATTGGGAAGGAAAATCACACTCTTGTCCAATATATTTACACTGTATACCCTATTGTCCCATGATAGTCAACCAACCATAGCCATGCAAACTTACTACAGCATATTATTATATTTATTCTGTTTTATTTTTAGATATTGTTAATTTATTACTTTTTTATTTATTAAACAATAATTATCTCATAAATTCACATGTTAATAAGAGAAATAATTATCTCTATGGTTTGTAATATAGATTTAAGCCTACCCTTTATTCTTAAAAAAACTTCCATAGTTAGTATATTAAATTAGATTAGAAAGTATTTCTGACAGTAGTTTGTTTTGGTATAAACATGCGATTCTATTTGTGATAGAAAATATTCTTTCTCAAAAAGGGAAAAGATGTGTTTTGACATAATTAAGATTTCATTGAAGTTAAAACTAACAAAACAAAATTGGCAATTTAGATTTTTATTTAAAAATAAATATTCTTGGGATTGCTTATTAGGTGTCTGTTGTTAAATATACAACCCAGTTATATATAGTATAAAAATAATTAACAACATTAGTATTATTTCTCCAAATGGTCTAATCTCCTAATATGGTAAATTATTAATTTGATTTGAAAGAATGCCAGTGTTTACCATCTTTGATTATATTTAACTTCTAGAAATAGCACTAACACTAAAGAAAATTATATTATACCTGACACTATGTTCATATTAGATAAAGTTATTTAAGTTAATTTGTTCAAAATATTTATTTCATCTGAATTTTGTTACTGCTTGTTCTATTTTGTTTTAACCATTATTGATTGGTTATTGCTTAAATTGTCAGTTTTTTTGTTGTAGGCTTTGAAATTTAATCACAGAATTTAGATATACAAATTTTGAACACTTCAGTTCTGTAAAGTCCTAAATAAATAGTTGAATGCAATTTTTAATTAAAGGGGAAAGGATTTGTAAAATGTTATATTGTTCCAACTTTAAATAAAAAGAGTAAATGATAAATTTTTAGATCCAGAAATTTTTAGAAAGTATGCTTAAATGGTTAATTGCCATGACACAAAAATATCTAAAATTCTCCATGCAAATATTGATAAGACAAAATGAATTACATCCTCAATTTACCTCTGTATGTATATATTTTAAAGAAATACATTAAATTTTCTATTATAATTAACTCTACAGAGACTGATTATACAGAACCCAGAAATTTTTAGAGGAGTAAATGTTATGAAAAAAAAAAAGCACATAAACATACCACAATGATTAAATAGCTTCAGGGCTTATGAGTTAATATAGTAAACAATAAAGCTAGAAAATTGCTTATTCTCAGTTATAAAAGTTTATCTTAAGCATGCCTGTGGCTTTCAGTTTCTAGCAAAACTGGAATTTATTTCATAGAAGAGAAATGAACTTATCTTCGCTATACGATTTATAGATTTTATAGAGCAGACAAACGTTTAAAATGTACTTTACCACGTGACATACTCAGGAGTGGCTTTTTTAAGTTATGTAAGGGCTCACAAGTTTATAATAAAGATAAAATGTATGTGCTTCTCATATGCTCTGATTCTAACCCATTTTTATCATTCCATAAGCTTTGCTTGGAAGATCCATTAAGCTTGACCAAAATTATTGTAAAGGATGGATTATCTTCTTTATTTCAACTAATGCATCTAATCTAGAAGTTGCATTCGCAACTATTCGATCTATCTATCTATACATCGTGTGTGTGTGTGTGTGTGTGTGTGTGTGTGTGTGACTGAAATATTACTAAAGGATATTTTCCCAATTCTTGCCCATTAATATGTCACTTTCAAAAGTGTTTTCTGATGAAATAAACTTTGTAGATAATTAACAATAAGTTAAATATCCTTCCTAATAATATTTTTTGATATTTTAAGTATATTTTGAATAAAATTGCCCAATATAACAAATAAAATAGAGAATTTTGAATTTCAGGTAGTTTGTACTTACTCTAATTACTTGCCTTTGTAAATTTTGTAACAAATTCAAAATAGATTGTTAATCTGAATTTCAATATAATTATTTGAAAATATGCACACTAAACTTGCCAGGTTTTTAATTTTTTTATTTATTCACTTTACATCCTACTTGTTAGCACCAGGACACTCCGAGCCTTGGCCTAACCATGTGACCCTGGACCTGCGTTGCCAGGACAACGANCCTCAATCCCACAACTCACCTGGCTCAGTCCCCACCCTCATTGGTGTGATGTCATTCTCCGTATAAATTAGGCGATCACCTCCTCCTCGCTCTCTTCTCTTCACGCCCTCCTCGCTCTCTTCTCTTTCCCCTCTTTCTCTCTCTCCTCTTCTCTGCTCTTCTCTTCTACTTGCTTCACCGCTCCCTACCCCCGTCCCTGCTTAATAAACCTCTCTCACGTGGAATCACCTTGGCGTGGTCTGCTGTTTGGTTTATCCGCCCAAAACATAAAACTACTCACTGCCCCCTCCAGGTCCACAATCTGTCCCCCATCCCATATTCTCTTCTCCTCTGAGCCTTGGCTCCCAACCCAGGGTATCCCACACACTGGTACTCCACTAAAGTCATACAAGGCTGATGAGTTTTTAGAACACATCCCATGTGTAGGCCACAGCTTTTGAGATAGCCCCCACTCCAGTCGTTCAAAACCCACATGAAGACCAAGCTGCACATCTGTGGCATGTGTGCAGAGAAGCCTAGGTCCAGCCCCTGTAGGTTCTTTGGTTGGTGGTTCAGTCTCTGAGAACACCTAGAGTCCGGCAACTCTCTTAGTGACCATCCAAATGGTGGCAGTAGCTTTGTGAAGCCAGTATCAGCCTACCTACACTACTAGTGTATATTCTTTAAAACATGGACTCTGATCATTTCCATATTTTATCCTTCCCACTTGTCTAAGTTTTAAAAAAGAAAAAAAATTAGGACTCAGTTCTAGAAAATCTAAACACATTATGTTAAAATTTTAATTTAAATATAAATGTAATATTTATTTATCTACAATTTAGTCAAGAATGCAACTATACATTGATGGCTCTTTAACTCCCAAACACAAGTCATACAATGCTTACCTTTCCAGTGGGCAACTTTAGGTGTTAATTATATTAAGAGTTAGTAAGTGTTTGATATGAGTATTTTATGACACACTTCTATCAGTTCAGTTGCTACAAGATATTTTAATTCATATTTTAGAATTAAAACCCTGTTCAACTTTCACAAACATACATAAAAAGCAAACTAAGATTTGTTTTAAAAGTAAGAAATATTTGGTTAAGGACTGAAGAAGCAGAAGGGGTTTGCAACCCCAAAGAAAGAAAGAACAATAATATCAACCAACCAGACCACGAAAGCTCCCAGGGACTAAACTACCACATGGAGGGACCCATGGCTCCAGCCCTATATGTAGCAGAGGGTGGCCTTGTCAGGCATCAGTGGGAAGGGAGGGCCTTGGTGCTGTGGAGAGCTGATGACTCAATGTAGAGGAACTCCAGGGCAGTGAGGCAGGAATGGGTAGGGGAGTACCCTCATAGAAGCTGGGGGAGAGGGAGGGGATAGGAGGTTTGTGGTGGGGAAACCTGTTAGGATGATAACATTTGAAAGGTGAATAAATAAAATAACAAACAAAAAAAGCAGTATTTGATTAAAAGTACTTTGTGTTTATAAATTTAAAACTAATCAAGAATAATCATAAAATATTCTTTTCTGCACTTTGCAGTAAAAATGTTAAGTTGTGGAACTGTAATATGTAGATATTGTATTGGTAGGGCCTTAATATTATTTTCAGGGTTATTTTTAGTAACTTCTTTTCTAAGGTAGCAAATACATATGGCATTGTCATCATACAAATATTCTGTTGTAAATATTCCCTTTGGATGTGTTGCTGCTTATGAATTTCAAGTTGTTTTATGGAGAGGGAAGAAAAGGAGTTGACTCTTATTCCCCTGAAATCTTCAAGATTGGACACTCTTAGCCACTTATAAAATGCAATTTTAGCCTGAAATGCTACCGACATTTTACAGGTATGAGATACAATGGCAGATGTGACAGTCATAATAAGAACGTCTGCAGGCTACTTCTTTAAATTACAAGAAATGAGAAGGAAGGGATAGTTAGCATTTCGGAAATGGGACTTTTTATAGCTGGATTGTCCTTTAGCCTTCACACACGTCCCATCCATGGTTGAATTAACTATGCTATCTAGACATTGGTGAGCATTAGAATTCATATAAATTTTAAAATTGTGGAAAACCTACTGCACTAATTTTTTTCCCTAATGATGTTCAGAAACTAAATGTAGAAATTGACTATAATAATGCTCTTTCCATTGTTTACAGATTTCCTAGTATAACAGAATTTCTAGTAGATACAGGATTGGTATTTTCCTTAGGAGAATGTATACTTGGAAATTAAACAATATATGCTATTTTATGTACATTTATATAAACTGAATTATTTAAGAAAATAAAAACAAAAATCATTAATAGATAAAATATAGTTAAATGGATAACTTTAAAGTTTTAAAATTATATCTTCCACTAAGAAATTCCAGTAATATTTTTTCCAATCTGAATATTTCAAAGTGAAAAAATAGAAGATAATTAATATTCTTTATCCATACTATATTTATGCATACATATTTTCAAATACTCAAAATGATCATAAAATTTGTCATATTTTATTTGGTCTATAACAATCGGCTTTAGAATTTCCTCATGAAATGTCAAAATTTTGAAATAAAGCAGAAAGTATGGTTATATGTGATTTAATAGAACATTAATTTAAGTGTATGTAATATAGCCATACACTTGCATGAATATCATGTGAAGAAAAGATAATGGGCATTTGAACAAATACACTCATGGATCACACTAGCCACACAACCAAAAAAATAAATAAATAAGACATACTTTTCCCCCTCTATATCTAGACCCAATTCAAACATATGTACAACTTGATATTTTCCGAACATTAACCTTTACTACTATTACTTATTATATTAACAACCAAATAACCAAGTATTCAGAGTGTTTGTCCACGCAAAGCCCTTTTGTGGTAGTATTGGGAAGTGTGAGAATGAATACAAAAGCAGACCATTGGCCAGTGTAAAGAATAAATGTAAGCAATAAAAAAGAAATGGCAAATGTAACCCATCCCAGTGTGTGTGTGTGTGTATGTGTGTGTGTGTACGCGCGCGCGCGTGTGCGTGTGCGTGTGCGTGTGCGTGTGTGTGTGTGTGTGTGTGTGTGTGTGTGTGTG
>NC_034597.1:78663934-78684829 GCF_900095145.1 Mus pahari | reverse complement strand
AAATGTGATAAGGTAAATGCCCTAAGTGAATGCCTCAATTTTGATTGGCTGAAATGTTACCATGGAACCCAAGCCTGGAGTGTGTGAATAAAGATGATAAGGCCCAATGTCAGATAAAGTAATGCTGAATGTCTGAGCTGAAAAAGACTTACAAACCCGATCTGGCAACTGAAACTTACCCACATCCCGGGGCCCAGTGGATACTCTTCAAGTTGAGACCAGCTCATGTCTGGAGCCAGCCCACTGATTCCAGACACCCCAACTCTGAACCAAAGCTCCAGAGGAGATCCACAGCACAAAATGTCGCAGGACTTGCCTGCACAGCCATCAGAGCTAGGCTATGACACATGTCAGACTGGAGGGGAGTGAAGTGAGTGTGAATGAATGAGATCCCATTTCTCTTTCTATTTGTTTTACTGTTATTTATGAATAAACACTAGTATAACCTGATCCTCTAAGTCACTGGCACTCTCTTTCTCTTGCTCTCAGCTCTCTCCCTAAACCTGTCTCTAGATAGTCAGGCTATAATCAGGCTTATAATCTGATTATAAGGCTATATTGGAGAAGACATCACTTACTTTTGCTTTCAAAATGGAGAGAATGAATTCATTCCAAACTAGAAGATTCATCCCTATAAACAAATTATCATCTTGTTCCTTTTTCCTCCCTCCATTCATTCCCATGGCCTGAAACTCACAAATTGATGCCCTCTTTTTCTTGGATTTTTTTAAATGACAAAGGAATGGAAATATGCAATCTCAGGGGGTGGGAGGTAGGAGGTGGGAGGTGGGGGTGGGGAGACCATCTAGAATGTACCAGAGACCTGGAAGTTGAGAGACTCTCAAAATTCAAAGGTAGGGACTTTAGATGAATTGCCTAAAACTGGGGAGAGGGAATTTGTAGAATCCACCTTCAGTAGAAAGACACAGCATCAAATGCATGGATGGGGTTGCCATACCAGAGCCAAAAATTCTGAACCAGGATTCTTCCTGTTTAAAAGAACTGCAGGGATAAACTTAAGGGAAAGGAGGTCCAGTGACTGACCCAAATTGGGAGCCATCTCAAGGAGAGGCTCCAAAACCTGATACTATACTGAGGCTATGATGTGCTGATGTGCTTACAGACAGGAGTCCAGCAGGACTGTCTTCTGAGAGGCCCAACAAGTAGCTGACTGAGACAGAAGCGGTCAACCAATGGTCTTACACCCAACCAATAGTCTGAAGCCAGACATCCCTGAGGTTGAATTACAGAAAGGCCAGAAGCTGAGGGGGAAGGCAACCCCATAGGCAGACCAGAGGTCTCAACAAACCTGAATCCCTAAGATGTCTCAGACACTGAGCCACCAACTAGGGGCATATTCTAGATAGTCTGAGGCCCCTGAAACCTATAGAGCAGAGGACTGCCTGGTCTGGCCTCAGGAAGAGAAGATGCACCTATCCTTGAGAGACTTGAGGCCCCAGGGAATGGCGAAACCTGGTGAGGTGTGTGTGGGGAGATGGGGACATCCTCTTGGAGAAGGGGAAGGAGGAGTGGGAGCAGGAACTGTCAGAAGGTAGAACAGGAGAGGGATAAGGAATAAACTGTAAAAAACAAACAAAAAAGATTAAAGATAGTAATAAAAAGGATAATTTTAAAAGAAAACAAAACATTGTCTCCATGGGATATTGTCAGGAGTATATTAATTGAGTCCTTGCCTGGTATTATTACTGATCAAAAACATGCTTCACTAATAAATAATAACTACAGGGTTTTCAGGCTTGACATTTCTCCATAGTAGACAAGGTTTGAATAGAAATGTACACTCCTACATTTATTTGTATGTTTTCAAAGCTAACATGGGCACATTTTTCTTATTGAGAGTAAAGATAATGAGAATGACGATATTTGGAGAAAATTGTGTTTATTTATGTATATATTTATAGCATTTAAATTGTTCTTCAAAATCAATAATAATTATATAATTAATTGTGATTAATTCTGAGACTGGTTGATTATTGAATGTGCTCATTTTCCTATGATTCTTCATTTCAAATCAGTTGCCTTTAATATTCTGTATTGCTAAAAAAAAAAAACACTAATGTTACTATTCAAGCTAGTCTGTATTTTTTTTCCAGTTTTTTTACTTAAGAAATCAAACACTTTTTCAAATAGTTTGAATGTCTTGAACTTGGCTTTATAATTTATAGATGAAAGAGAATTTTTTGCCTATTCCTCTATTTGACTTCTTGGGTGAAAACGTGTTTGCGTAAAGACTCTGGGCAATATTGCATCCTTAATGAAATCAATAGCCTAGTACCGAGATGAAGGGTGCCTGAACGTCCTACCTACATATTTAAGTTGTGAAGATTACATTTGCTATATTGATTTGTGATCACTGAACCACCTTGTATGTCAAAGATATCCATAAAAGTCCTTAGACATAATTTTTTTCATAATGTTAAGATATTTTTCTGAATGTTAGCAGAAATAGCTCATTTGCTCACTGGAAATAGAAATGTCAAGTTAAGTATTGTGTGGGAAAAATTGCTCTTATGGCTAAAGTGTTCAAACTGCCCTGAAATTGCCTTTTCAAACTATGTGCAAATTAGAAAGAAAATTAAGGAACATCTCTAGTATCTTAACCAGAATTGGAATTAATCCATTCATGCATCACTGAGAATTGAATCAATAAGAATATGTGGCAATTATTTCACTCATGTTTATTTATATATTCATACAGGTGCAATTTGCTTCATAAATTTCATATTTCACAGTGAGGTATCTTTTAGGCCCACAGACTGGTTTAAAAATAAGGAAGTGAACTGGACATTTATTGACAAGCAAGGTAAAGGTTATGGGTTTAATTCATAACTAATAACAGCCATAGAGATAAGTATTAATTTGAATGGGTTATATGACCTGAGAATCTTTCTGGATTACCTTGCTAAATAGACATAGTTCAAGTTTCTTTCTAAATCATTCTCTTTATATGCATTGATTAGTGATCATGTAGATTTTAATTTTCTATAAATTTAAATTTTCTACAACTTACAATTAGCATTTAACTAAAAGTTAAATGTACTTCTTTAATAAAAATGAACATCTTTTTTTTTTTTAATGTTCACTTTCCAATGGCTTCAGACACATGTGTAGCAGAGGATGGCCTTGTTGGACATCAATGGAAGGAGAGGCCCTTGGTCCTGGGAAGGAACCATGCCCCACTATAGGGAAATGCCAGGGCAGAGAGGCTGGAGTGGGTGGACAGGTGGGTAAGCACCCTCTTAGAAGCAGGGGGAAGGAGGTTAGGATAGTAGGTTTCCAAAGGGGAAACCGGGAAAGAAGTTAACATTTGAAATGTAAATAAATAAAATATCCAAGGAAAAAGAAAACAAGTTGACTTTCATTATGAAATTGAAATCTATGTAAAAAATATTGATTCCAACTGGTTAAAAGTTAAGCATAGCTATAATTAGTAATGATTTTAACTCAAAGAAAAATAATAATCAAAATTCTTTAGATATGTCCAGACAGTCAAATTTTATTATTTTTTTTTATTGTTTTAATGTTTATTATTTTTTAATGCAGCTTTTAATTTGAGCATTAGGCACAGTTCTTGAACCTGGTCTTTAGACCCCATGCTAAACATAATAATAAATCAAAATTTATCATGTGCATATTATTTTATATCAGATTTGAACTCTACATATAAAGAGGGGTATAGTCTTCAGGTGAAACTGTAAGGACCAAAGCATTCACATTTTGAAATTCCTTCTTCATGAGCTTCATGTGGTCTGTGAATTGTATCTATTACATGGTTTGAGCTGATATCCACTTATCAGTGAGTGCATACCATGAGTGTTCTTTTATGATTTGTTTACCTCAATCAGGATCATCTTTCTGGTTCCATCCATTTGCCTAAGAATTTTCATGAAGTCATTATTTTTATAGCTGATTAATACTCCTGTCTTAGTCAGGGTTTCTATTCCTGCACAAACATCATGACCAAGAAGCAAATTGGGGAGGAAAGGGTTTATTTGGCTTAGATTTTCATACTGCTGTTGATCACCAAAGGATGCAGGAGTGGAACTCAAGCAGGTCAGGGAGCAGGAGCTGATGCAGAAGCCATTGAGGGATGTCATTTACTGGCTTGCTTCCCCTGGCTTGCTCAGCCTGCTCTCTTATAGAACCCAAGACTACCAGCCATAAGCAGACCTCCCTCCCTTGATCACTAATTGAGAAAATGCCTTACAGGAGGCATTTCCCCAACTGAAGCTCCTTTCTCTGTGTTAACTCCAGCTGTGTCAAGTTGGCACAATACTAGCCAGTACAATTGATCCCTTGTCAACTTGACACACAAACACATCACTAGTAAGCCTCAACCCTTAGTTCTTATTCATCCCCAAGATCTAAATAACTTTAAAAGTCCCACAGTCTTTACATATTAAAAGTTCAATCCCTTTAAAATATCCAGCATCTTTTAAAATACAAAGTACTTTAAAATTCAGTCTCTTAACTGTGGGCTTCACTAAAAAACTTCCTTCAAGAGGGAAAAATATCAGGGCACAGTCACAATGAAAAGCAAAAATCAGTCTCCAACCATCCAATGTCTGGGATCCAACTCACAATCTTCTGGGCTCCTCCAAGGACTTGGGTCACTTCTCCAGCCATGCCCTTTGTAGCACACTCCTTGTCTTCTGGGCTCCAGCTCCAGCTCCAGCTGCCTGTACTTCACTGCTGCTGCAGTTCTTGGTGGTCATCTCATGATACTGGCATCTCCAAACTGATGCTGTCTTCCACTGTAACTAGGCTTCCACAATAGCCTCTCATAGGCTCTCTTCATGGTGCCAAGCCTCAACTCCTCTGCATGACCCCTTCAGTCCTGGGCCATCAATTGCAACTGAGGCTGCACCTTCACCAATGGCCTTCCATGGCCTCTCACAGTGCTTCCATGGCCTCAGCTGCTCTGCATGACCCCTTCATGGCTTCAAAACCAGTATCACCTGAGTAACTCTTACACATTACCAAGTCCAGCACAAGGTACAACCTTGGCTATCTCTGGCACACAGCCTCTGTGCTCTCAGAAAACACTTCCTAGAAGATGTCACGTCAATGATGTTGGTCTCTTCTTAATCACTGCTAATTTCTTAGCTCCAGCTAACCAGCGTCAATAGTCCCAGTAAGACAAAGGTTTCACTTTAGTAGTTCTGGAATCTTGTTAATCACAGCTGATTCTTCAGCCCCAGCNAACCAGAACCACAGANTCTTCACAATCCAAAATAGCAATGGCCCTGAAAAGAGTCTTTAATTTTCCCTCTGAAATTTACAAGCCAGGCCTCCATCTTTTGCACTGTTCTCAATATTATCTTCCATGCTCCTATACAACATTCGACAGAGCTCTTAACACCGAAAGGATCTTCTAGCCCAAAGTTCCAAAGTCCTTCCTCAGTCCTCCCCAAATCATGGTCAGGTTGTCACAGGAATACCCCACTATGCTGGTACCAATTTTTCTTAGTCAGAGTTTCTATTCCTGTACAATATCATGACCAAGAAGCAAATTGGGGAGGAAAGGGTTTATTTGGCTTATATTTCCATACTGCTGTTGATCACCAAAGGATGCAGGACTGGAACTCAAGCAGGTCAGGGAGCAAGAGCTGATGCAGAAGCCATGGTGGGATGTCATTTACTGGCTTGCTTCCATTGACTTGCTCAGCCTGCTCTGTTATAGAACCCAAGACTACCAGCCCAAGGATGGCACCACCCACAAGGGGACCTCCCTCCCTTGATCACTAATTGAGAAAATGTCTTACAGCTAGATCTCATGGAGGCATTTCCCCAACTGAAGCTCCTTTCTCTGTGATAACTCCAGCTGTGTCAAATTGGCACAAAACTAGCCAGTACAACTCCATTGTGTAAATGTACCATATTTTCTGTATCCATTCCTCTGTTGAAGGACATCTGGGTTCTTTCTAGCTTCTGGCTATTATGAATAAAGCTTTGGTGCTTCTTAGAAAGGGGAACAAAATATTCACAGAGCAAATATAGAAAGAAAGTGTGGAGGAGAGACCGAAAGAAAGGCCATCCAGAGACTGCCCCACTTGGGGATCTATCCCATATACAGGAATTAAACCACCAACCAAATACTATACATAGAGGGACTCATGGCTCCAGCTGTATATGTAGCAGAGGATGGCCTTGTTGGGCATCAATGGGAGGAGAGGCCCTCAGTCCTGTGAAATCTTGATGCCCCAGTGTAGGTGAATGCCAAGCAAAGAGGTGGGTGGGTGGGTGGCAGAACACCCTCATAGAAGCAGGGGGAGAGGAGATGGGATAGAGGGACTCTGGGAGGGAAACCGAGAAAGGGGATAACATTTGAAATGTAAATAAAGAAAATACCTAATAAAAAATAATAAATGGTAAGGAAATTAATACGGAACATGATCTGCCTTCTTGGCAAAGAGAGTACTTAGTAAATCCTATTTTTCCCTGGCCCTAGCTAAGCCATTCCAAACAGACAGTAATAGGCAGTGGTATATCTTAGGAGCATAAAAACTATATTCTCTTTCTGATAAAATCAGAACTATATCTACTAACCTACTATGTATCAAAATATACAGTTGCTTATTTCCAAACTGAGCATATTGTATGGCAGGTGGATATGAGTGAGGTTTCTGAAAGGAGGTGAGTAATGAGTCACCTGTCTTTTCACCATTTAATAAAAGAAGGTATGCAGGAGCAAGTCTATTTGAATTGACAGGAACAGAATGGGACAATAAGGAATGTGTCCAAACTGGAGTCAGAATAAAAGTAATCTACCTAATTTCCCAGACAGGGATTATGGTCCTAGCTACTACAACAAGTCTGTGGTTGAAGTTCTAGTGATAGGAATTGAAAATAGGACTGCAATCAGTCATTGTGAAGCTATTACCTGTTGTCACCTCAGTGAAATGAAAAGTACAGTGTAGATCTATTTATTCAACTTTCACAAGCTTGGAGATAGCTGTTCACTCAGGAGCAAGGGTGTTCAAAGGAGTTCAAAGACCAGGATGCTGTTGTCCAGACTCTGACTAGTCATGCCTAAGAAAAGGGGAGAAAATGAAAAGTGGATTTGAATTTAAGCTTTGATTGAATATCTCTTTAGACAAGTCTACATAAGAAGAATCAAGTAATAACATATTATGATATCTATGTGATGTCATTAAGAGTTATAGAGGATCACCAAAGGATTGAGTGTATTATAATGTTTGGGGAGGAACACAGCTCTTTATTATTCTTTTCCAAATTGAGTATATTGTCTGTATATGCATATATGACAGAGTAGCTACTATTATATATTATTTTCTTGATATTCCCATTAAGGAAGACAAGTGGTAGAGGCATTATAGTCCCCCCTTTGCATTAATAAACTCATAACTTCAAACAAGTAGAACTTCATTAAGATTTCCCAATAGCTATTGAACAAAGAGAGTTCTAAATTTAATCAATTTATAGTTATATAATTCTACTATGTATAGCTATGTAAACATCCCTGTGATTCAGATATAGTCATTAGAGGTTAAAATCACTGAATAAAAAGTGTAGATCACTATGCAAAAGCATAAAACATAGTAATATTAAATTTTGAGAAATTTTCTATTGTCAACAGATGTACTACACACAATATTTTAAAATTATGAGGTAATTTTCTATACAACTTTTATGCTACTAGTTATTTTAACACTATGCAGAACATATCTGCGTTCCAGCATAATATTATTATTATTATCCCTTGATTGTGTGTTGCGAGGGGGGGGGGAGGGTTGGTCGTGTAGATGTATAGAGACTCTGAACAAACATCCAGTAACAGTACAAGTGGAGAATTTAAGATTGAGAGAGAGAAAGAGAGACAGAGACAGGGAGACAGAAAGAATATAACCCCCCAACTAAATTAACAACCCTCTCCCTGCTAATTAAAAGCTCTTTGCTTTCTTCCCACATGGACAGTGGCAGCTGCTTCACATCCTAGCACAGTAAAAGAAACACATAAATTCCAAGGCAATCCTGGGAGCAGCACCTGGTTCTGAGTGCACCTGCCGTGATGAGAGGATATTTCATGCTGTCAGGAAATTAACATTTTCAGGGGCCACCAAAGATATTTTTTCCCCTCTTTCAACTTTTCCCATTGTTCCCCAGTGGTAACGAATCACTAGTTTTCCTCCCATTTTCGATACTAAATTTATCATACTGTTGTTTGCTCCACTGGCACAGACACCTGCCTCCTGCTGTAAATGCTGTGTTCCACTTCTGAAAGATTTCCCCAGGGTTTCCCACTCAAGTATTGGCTTGTAACTGTGGCTTAATATCATGTCAAAATCTCTTAAGGAAGATCCAGCCTGTCACGTCATTTTAGGATTGAACCTTCATCTGCCAAGAATCTGAAAATGTCCTTTGAGTGTTTGAAGCATGAGCAGACAAATAAAAGGCTAACAAGTCATTTGTAAAGATAATAGCTAACAGCATGCATCCTCTTTTCTCTCCTGCACTTCCCATTAAATGTTGATAAAGAAGAAAGAAAGCAGAAGGCCCATGCCTTCCTCCTTTATAAACAAGTCAGAGGAAGCTTAAAGTCCTAGTGCTGCAGATGTGCAAGAAAAGACAAAATGAAAATATCTCAATGCTGTAAGGATTCAGACATCTTAGCGACATGAATCAGAGGTCAGTTTTCCAGAGATAATAATCTTAAAAGTTCAAAATAAAGACATCTCTACTGAAGTATGTTTGTGATTTAAAATGTATACTGCATTAGAGAAAAAAAACAGCACATATTATCACTGTATACTGGCTTTATGATTTAGTGTAACAAGTGATATGAAATATTTAAAATGTTAAAAACACAAGAAATCCTATGACAATTGGTAGAAGAAATGGCCCTTCCTATATGTCTATTAACTGTAAAAATAGAAAAATATAATAATAATAATAATCATAATAATAATAAAACCAAATGTAGCTGTGTCACTTTAGTGAGTCAAACATTCTATTATATCTAAAGGAGAGAATTTTAGGACTATTAATAGTATTTTTCTGACGTAATATATAGTTCCTCTTAAAAATGTTAGTTAATAACATAGATGATAGATAAAATTATTTTCCTTTAGTTAAATAATATGAAATGAATTTTCAGTGATAGTTATCATAACAGAATGTACAGACATACATTTACATATATCTCCATGAAAAATGTCCTCAGAAATTAAAAAAAAGTAAGAAACAATTAAAACACAAACTGTTTTAGTAAAACTCAGCTACATCATAATAGTACATAGGAAGACCAGCGGTCTCAACTAACCTGGACCCCTGAGATCTCTCAGACACTGAGCCACCAACCAGGCAGCATACACCAGCTGATATGAGCCCCCAACACATATACAGCAGAGGACTGCTGGGTCTGGCCTCAGTGAGAGAAGATGCATCTAACTCTTAAAAGAGACTTGAGGTCACAAGGAGTGGGATGGTCTGGTGGGGGAGGTGGGGACATCCTCTTGGAAATAAAAAGGAGAAGAAAGGAAAAAAAAAGAAACATATGTTTGGCCAATTTCTGAGTAGAAACACTTTAAAACTAATATTTTTATTATTTCTTTATGAATTTATATACTATATTTACTCATACTCAACCTCACCCTTTCTCCTAACTCTTCCTTGATCCACCCTTACCTACACCCTCCCACTTTCATGATATTTGGGTTTTGTGCTGTTTGTTTATTTATAAATAATGCATTAACTCCATTCTTCTTGCCTATATACTTTGGGTCCATCCACTGGACCATGGTTGACCCACAAGTTCCACAGACTTAGATGAAATTGGCTCTCCTGAAGAAGTCAATAAATCTTCTGTTAAGGATTGGGGCTTATGGGACATTCCTTCATCTTTGCCTGAATGTTTATTGGACTGTTTGCTTTTATCTCTTGAAGGCTACCACAGCTTCTGTAATTTCAAGAGAACAGCATTCCTATCATTTCCAGAGAACACTGTTTCACTCAAGTCTTCCAAAAAAAAATTGGATCTTATATTTTTTTGACCACTATTTTAATATCCCTGAATGTTGAGGAAAGTACTCTAATTAAATTTGTTCTCTGTATTTTGACCAATCTTGTGTTAGTATATTAACCACTGCACAAAGAAACTTTTTCCAATGAGATCAGCAGGCTACACTAATCAATGGGTATGGAGATACAAATTGAGAGTCAATCGGATACTATCTTTATTTGCCAGAATACTCTGGTTCACATCTGGAGCACGAGAGAATCTAATCATGGGTTATGGCTACATTTGTAGTGTCAAGTATTTAGGTACTGTCTTAGGGTTTATACTGCTGTGAAAAGAAACCATGACAAAGGCAAGCAAAGGACATTTAATTGGGGCTGGCTTAACAGGTTCAAAGTTTCAATCCATTATAATCAAGGCAGGAACATGGCAGCATCCAGGTATGCATGTTGCTGGAGGAGCTGAGAGTTCTACATCTTCATCTGAATACTAATTGCAGAATACTCACTCCCAGACAGTTAGGATGAGGGTCTTAAATCCCCCACCGCAGTGACACACTTACTCCATCAAGCCCACACCTTCTAATAGTGTCACTCTCTGGGCCAAGCATATACAAACCATCACATTCCACTCCCTGGTCCCATAGGCTTGTTCAAACATATAAGTCTATGGGGGCCATACCTATCTATAGCATAATAAAAAAAAAAATACACATAGTCCAACTTCCAAAGACCCCATAGTCTATAGCAGTCTCAACACTGATAGAAGTCCAAAGTTTGAAGTCTCTTCTGAGATTCATCCAATCACAAGTGTAATATCCAAAGCAAGATGAGAAACCAGCTGGACAAACTCCAAAGTCCCTATTTCCATGCCTGATGTCAAAGTGGTCTTCAGAATTCCAACTCCTTTTTCATCATTGTTGACTGCAGCAAACTTCTTTCTCCTAAGCTGTTTCTACTCCCTGTTAGCAGCTTTCCTCACCAATATCCCATAGCTCTGCCATCTCGAATATCTTGGGGTCTCCAAGACAATTTCAATGATACAGCTTCTTGTTTCAATGCCTGATCCACACATGTTCTTCGGGTTTCCTCCTAAGTGTTGGCATCACTTCTCCAGCTCTGCCCTCTGTAGCAATCTAAACTCATGTGGATCTATTCCACTGCCACAGCTGTTATTGGTGATCGTCCCATGGTACTGGCATCTCCCTTATGCTGCAGTCTTCCATTGCACCTGGGCTTCACCAATAGCCTCTCATAGGCTCTCTTCGTGGTGCCAAGCCTCAAATAATTTGCATGACTCCTTTAGTCCTGGGCCATCAACTACAACTAGGCCTGTACATTCACCAATGGCTTTCCATGACATCTCACAGTGCTAATCCTCAGCTGCTCTTCATGACCCTTTCATGCCTTCAAAACCAGTACCACCTGGGTGACTTTTATACATACCAAGTAGAGCTGCAGCATAAAGTACAACCTTGGCGATCTCTGGAACATAGATTCTTTGTGCCCTCAGAAAACACTTCCTAGAAGATTTCACCTCAGTGATTCTGGACTCTTCTTAGTCACTGCTAATTTCTTAACTCCAGCTAACCAGCATCAATTGTCATAGTAGTCCCTTCTATTTTTCTGGCTTTCCTAAGCCAGGAGCCACATGGATGAAGCTGCCTTCTGCTGCTTGCTGGGACTGGAACATGGCCCCCTTGTTCTATTATATTACCACCAGCTTGCTGTTTTCCAACTCATGTCCTGGATCTTGCTCCTTAGACTGACTTTGAACTCAGAGATCTGCATGCCTGTCTCCTAAACACTTGGATTAAAGGTGTGGTTCACCAAGCCTGAAGTTTTTCACGTAGAACTTGCTGTGTTCTAGGCTGGCCTTGAACTAAGAGATCTGCTTGTCAGCCTCCTGGGATTAAAGGCTTATACTAACATGCCTGGACATAAATTTAGCTGAATGGGATATTGCCCCAAGATCACTACTCCCTTAAAACAATTTAATCTCTTTGATTTACTCCATTTCACTTCCTGCTGGCCCTTTAATACTTAAACCATACATTTTATGTTTTTCCTTTCTCAGCTTGCTATGCTTGTTTAAAAAACTCTTCATGAGACTTAACCAGAAAACAGAGTCTATGATGGGTGTTTCTGAGACTTCCTTCCTCAATACAGTTAATCCGAGTCTCTTCACCTTAGCCTCAGGCACAGTCTTTACACAAGAGCAAAAAGTAGCCACATTCTTCACCAAAATACCACACAAACCATCTTTATTATTATTATTATTATTATTATTATTATTATTATTATTATTATTATTTTCTTTATTTACATTACAAATGCTATCCGGAAAGTTCCCTATACTCCGCCCCTGCTCCCCTACCCACCCACTCCCACTACTTGTCCCAGGCCTTCCCTTGTGCTGGGTCATATAAAGTTTGCAAGACTAAGGGGCCTTTCTTCCCATTGATGGCCGATTAGGCCATCTTCTGCTACATATGCAGGTAGAGACACAAGCTCAGGGGGTACTGGTTAGTTCATATTGTTGTTCCACCTACAGGGTTGCAGCCCCCTTCAGGTCCTTGGGTACTTTCTCTAGCTCCTCCATTGGGGACCCTGTGTTCCATCCAGTAGCTGGTTGTGAGCATCCACTTCGGTGTTTGCCAGGCACTGGCATAGCCTCACAAGAGGCCGCTATATCAGGGTCCCTTCAGCAGAAACTTGCTGGCATGTGCATTAGTATCTAGGTTTGATGGCTGATGATGGGATGGATTCCCAGATGGGGTAGTCTCTGGACCCACACACCTATGGTTACTTGATTTTTGACAAGGGGGCTAAAACCATCCAGTGGGAAAAAAGACAACATTTTCAACAAATGGTCCTGGCACAACTGGCTGCTATCATGTAGAAAAATGAGAATCGATCCATTCTCATCTCCTTGTACAAAGCTCAAGTCTAAGTGGATCAAAGACCTCCACATAAAACCAGAGACACTGAAATTGATAGAGGAGAAAGTGGGGAAAAACCTCGAAGATATGGGCACAGGGAAAAAATTTCTCAACAGAACACCTATGGCTTGTGCTGTAAAATCAAGAATTGACAAATGGGACCTCATAAAATTGCAAAGNTTCTGTAAGGCAAAAGACACTGTCGACAAAAACCATCTTTATGTCACATTCTGAAATACTTTTCCTCTGAAACATTTTGGGCCAGGTCAGCACAGTTCAAATTACTTTCAGCAACAGATTCTTCCATATTCCTACTAGGAGAGCCCATTAAGCCTCATTTAAAAGAGTCCACTGCTTTCCAAATCCAAAGTCCCCAAATCCACACTCTTCCAAACACAAGCATGACCATGCCTGTCACAGCAATAACCCAGTCCCTGGTACCAATTACTGTCTTAGCTAGGGTTTTATTGCTATAAATAGACACTATGACCAAGGTAAGTCTTATAAATGACAACGTTTAATTCGGCTGGCTTAACAGGTTCAGAGGTTCAGTGCATAATCATCAAGACAAGAGCATGGCAGCATCCAGTCAGGCATGGTGCTGGAGGAGCTGAAAGTTCTACATCTTCATCTGAATGCTGATAGGAAAATACTGACTCCCAGGCAGTTAGGATGGTGGTCTTAAACCCATACCTTTTTTATTTTGTTTTGTTCTATTTTTTAGTCATGTATCAAGGTTTTTTTTTTTTTACATGAAAAACCTTTCTAGGCATACATGAAGCTCATATAATTGGTTTTTGTATGGTTTTTCAATCATTCTTACGTTTACCTTACCATAGCCTATTTCTGTCCACACCATTAGTCCACATCCTCTCCTTATCATCCCCGGTACGCTATCGTCTTTCTTCAAGATCATTTTCACCCACCTCATTTTATTTTCTTTACTTCTACAAAAGCTCCAAGATAAAACAAATCAGAAGATTCAAAGATAGGATCCAAATATAAATAAGGACATGCAACCTTTAAGGGTTTGGTGTGGGTTACTTTACTCAGTGTTCTTCAATGGATGAATACAATACCCAGCTACAATACAATTGTAGCTAGCTGAAAAGAAAAAACGCAAATATAAAATTCACAGGTAAATCGATAAACATATTGGGTAAGAAAAAACAGAGTTATAAAAACTTTTAAAATGTAAGAATAAGGTCTTGGGAGCTTGGAATGTGCTGTTATGCTTCTATTGTTGCATGTTGGCTCCATTTAATTACAGTTATTTTAAATATAAATATATAAGCTGTGTTATTTATCATCCAGGAATAATACCAGAACCACCTTCAGGGCTTCGGTTTTAATACAACACTTGTCTATGAAAACAAAGATTCTCAGATTTTGAATTATTGCTCTACTTAAAAAATACAGTTCAGGAGTTTTGTGACCTAGCCTTTTGATTTCTGAGTATAAGAGCTAGCATAGCTGTATCTGATCCTTTACTCCATAACTATATTTTATTAAAGAAAGAGTCCACTCAATTTTGTTTTTATTTTTACATATGTTCTGCATTTGTTTATTGCATGTGTGATTGCACCTATGTACATGCCATAGAGAAGAGTGAGAGGTCAGAGGAAAATTAGTGGATCCTGTGTGATAAACTCAGACCATTAAGTAAGGTTGCAAGTGTTTTTGCCCACTAAGGAATCTCACCAGTCTTGTTTATTATCATCCTTTAACTGCCATTTACTTTATTAAAAATTGAAGTAAACACAATAACATAAAAATAGTAAAAGAGCAGAATCAGATATGTGAATATGAATTTGACAAGTTGATTATAGTTACTAAAATTTATTTGTGTGTAGTATTTGAATATGTAAGTTTGAACTCCTACACAAAGTAAAGAAAGTAAGGTGCAAATACTTTATTTAACATAATAATTCCCATTCCCATTTAACATAATAATTTCCTGTTCCATTGTTCTCCGTTGATCCTTTATACAAATGCGTCTCTTCTCCCCTCAATTTAAATCCTTTCCCTTTGGCCTCTTGGTAATTTCCTGGTCTTTCTTGCATCCACATGAAACAAAGGAGACCAGGGTAGAGGGAGGAATACAGGAGTGGTTGTAGATGATGCTAAAATCCTTTTCAAAAGCCATACTGAATAAAGACGTGAACACAGGATGGAACACAGGGCCCCTAATGAAGGAGCTATGTAAAATACCCAAGGAGCTACAGGCATCTGCAACCCTATAGAATGAACAACAATATGAACTAACCACACCCCAGACCTGTGTCTCTAGTTGCATATGTAGCGGAGTATGACCTATTTGGCCATCAATGGGAGGAGAGACGCTTGGTCTTGCGAAGATCATATGCCCCAGTACAGGGGAATGCCAGGGCCAGGAAGTGGGAGTAAGTGGGTTGGGGAGCAGGGGAGGGGGAGAGTATAGGGGATTTTTGGGATAGCATTTGAAATGTAAATCAAGAAAATATCTAATATATATATATATATATATATATATATATATATATATATATATACACACACACATACATATATATGTATATATATTATTAAATCAATCAATAAATAAATTTAACCAAAAGCCTAAATATGGGAGAAAATGTAATTATCCCAAGTGAGAAGTATTGAAGTAAGCCCTTCCATTTCCTGTCAGCCAGCATGAGGAACAGCCCAGCCTGAGGAAACCTTTGCAGGAAGGTTGCTAAAATGGAAATCCACGCAAAGCTGGATAATCTGAGTACTTTGACATCTGTAAGGTTCAATTTGAATCACAGCTCACACCTACTGGGTTAATTAAACTCATAAAGCTTCAACTTCCTCATTCATAGAAATTGTAAACAAAGACAGACAGACAGACAGACAGGTAGATAGGTGTTCATGTAGGAGTTGACTGAAAAATAAAATAAATAAAACTGCAGAGTACCTGATTAAACACACATGAAAAAATACAATTGAAATGTTCATTTCTATAATTCAATGAATATTTAGTAACTACATCCAGAAATTCACTAAATGTGATTTTTACAAATTCTACGGAAGGTATAGTCCAGTATTCACAAGGAAATAGCTAAAGAAATTCGTTGTTATAAACTGCAGCCAGCAAAGGAAATATTTGTATGTGCTTGGAAAAGCAAAGATTTGCAGATTGTTCTTTCTGCTTAGTTATTATCTAAGTTACCATCTGTGTATAATGATATGTGCATATCAGTGGCACTGGTAGTGCATATAAACTTCTGTCCTAAGCCAGGATTGAGTATAAATTACTTCAGGAGTCCTTAAGAAGTAAACAGACAATGGTGCTAATTTTGGAGTTTGGTATAAATTTTTTTAGTCTTGATTCTGTGACGCTTTTCTATTGAGCAAATGCTTTTATACATATACTTGGTAAGAGGCAACTATTTAACCCAAACCAAGCTCAACTTTAAGTATTCTTTCAACTGACTATACCAATTTATCTTACATTTTTTATAAGTACACATTGACACAGAATGATCACTATTCACTTCACTGTACTTATTACTGTTGTCACTATTACAGATTATTATTTGCGTGCTTATGTTTCTAAATGACCTACTGCTAACTAGACCATTTCCCATGTTGCTGTGGTTGTTTATGGCATAAGATATCACCCTGTTTAATACAGATGATATCACTTCTTTGTTTCTACATCTGAGCATTGATAACTGTAATCATTGTGTTATATGTTATGACAAGAGTGTTCAAGAGCAAATGTTTGTTTAAACTGTCTGACTCTTGACATAATCAATGGTATAACTGTGACATTTGCTAATTTAGAATGTTTAAGAACTCTTATTTGTAGTTGACTGAATAGCTGTACTTATGTCTCTGTCTCCTTGTAATAGTATTTCTTTTCTCTACTGCCCTTTCTTTCACCTTTTCTACCTCTCTGGGAAACTTGAATAAATATTTCAATATCCTACATTTTAATGTGGTACAACTATCTCAATATTGGTGCATCCTGAAATGTGTTCATGATAACTCAAGGAATACAACAATGTGCAGCAGTGATTAATTCACACAGTAGCAGGTGAATATAATACATCTGATTACTGAGTTTGCACATATTTCCTGCTGAGATTTGAATAATTCTCTTTGGTGATTAGAAAATTGACTAAAAAGAGAAAGAATAACTATACTCACAACTTTTCAAAAGCTGTTTGATTATTTTCCCCATTAACCTGCTCTCAGTGTATTATCTTAGCAGAACTATGACAAGAGCTTTAAAATGGACATTGTAATCTTAACCCTTGTGTGATCATGATTTGTAAAAACAAACAAACAAACAAACAAACAAACAAAAACAGAAGCAGTACCATGACTACTTCTGTAATAATACAAACCAACAAGGAACGTTAAAAATAATAATTTTCAGTAACACTAATCCCTTTGCAAATATAGGCACACTCGTTTTTGTCCTGGAGACATTTGTAACCTCAATAATAAATCCATTTTTATTGAGAATAAACAATGAGGACAGAAAGTAGCTATTTTAAGCATTACTGGTCATAACTTTAAGTCCATGTGTTTTCTGTATTTAAGATCAGTAATGCAGTGCTATTTAAACATTTAGATTTGTGTTTTATGCACTATGTTTACTGTCAGGTTGGTGAGATTCAGAAGTTAAAGCAGTCTCTTGGAATATTGAAAATAATAGAGAGTTCATAACTTCAAATTCAGCAAAATATATTCAGCTGATGTTCTGCTGTAAAATATGGGACAAATCACACTTTAGGTTAGCTAGCTATACTTGTACTATGTACAGCACTTGATATTGAAGAGACTCTGGCCTGCTTGAACATGGCTAGCATGACTCTGGTAGGCCTGCCCATTCTCTACCATTCCCTCTGCCTTGAGCTGGCCACCAAGATCCATTTCCTTGTTTGGCTATTTCCTCCACCCTAGGCAGACTACTCAGGTCCAGCTTTCAATGTATTGAAATCCAGCAATCAATAGCTCCCTTTGGCTCACCTAATTGACATATCCAATTAAAATTAAACACCTCACCCTAACATAGGGTTTCCCTTTGCCCATTTGTAAACTGCCATTTTCCAGTGTGCTATGTCTGTCTTCCCTCTATCCAGAAGCAGTCCTTTGTCCCACTCTAGGACATATATACCTTTCCTCCCTCACCATTGTTCCTCTTCTCTTTCATCCTCTATCACCCATCTTTGTCTCTTATTCCCTGCTTTCAGTCCCTCTGGGACAAAGAAATCTTGGTATTGAGAGTGTGATCATGCAGGTTGTGTACTAAAACATTTCAGGTATTATGTTCAATATAAAAAGATGCATTTGGCCGGGCATGGTGGTGCAAGCCTTTAATCCCACCACTCGGGAGGCAGAGGCAGGTGGATTTCTGAGTTCGAGGCCAGCCTGGTCTACAAAGTGAGTTCTAGGACAGCCAGGGCTATACAGAGAAACCCTGTCTCAAAAAACCAACCAAACAAACAAACAACAAAACAAAACAAAACAAAAAATAAGATGCATTTGACCACTGTCTTTCTATATGCTCCTATGCTCCAGCTTCTTAATAAGTTGGTATTTTTGAATTTTTGTCAATGTATGTAATGTTATTAAAGGTATGTTTCTCATACACAATGGCTAGATGACTACTTGAGTCTTAACTTTTTGCTGGTGTGAAAGTTTTTATTAATGTCATCCATGTCACAACACGGTGAACTTATTTAAGTGTGTGTTTTAAGTGTGTTAATATTCATGGCTTCAAAATCATAACCCTAAGGTGACCTTGACCTTAACTTGTAGTTTCACAAGTATTTGATAATATTTAGTTATTCATAATATTTGTCTGTGTGCTATTTGTCTCCAACTGTCTATCTGTTAAGCTACCATTTATCACTGGTAAACCTCCATATTAAATATTTTTCATTCTCCTTATCATGAGAAGTAAAACAAAATCATTTCATCTGGAAAAAATAGCATATAAATTTTTATTCATCACTTTACATTTTTATTATGTTTTAGGCCACCCCATTAACCCATTTTCCTTTAAAACATTATTATAAATGTCTATTTAGAGTATGTGTATGGAATAACATCTTCATGATTGCTTAACAGAATAATTTTATTTCTTAAAAATAGCCCCTAAAATGAGACTTTCTAAGTAATTGCCTAATGGTGACTCTGTTGTTAACACTGAAAATGTTATGAGAACTTTAAAAGAAAAGTCAGGAGCTTATACAACAGTCATTTAACCATCCTTTTAGTGGGTGTATTTTATGGTTGAATTGCTTTATTGCAAACATCTATTATAAATCCCTAGAGTAAAGGCCAAATTGCCTTTTATGTCTGGAGGCAAAAACACAATAGAATCTCTGAATAGACAAAATATAAAAGTGATTTTTAAAATGATAACTCATAGTGAATGGGAAAATATTTTTACTTTTAAAAGTATTTCACTTTATTTGTCCATATGATTAAAATATAGTACATTAATAGATAACCAAATCCTCATTACTATTCATGTTCTTTGAATTAAGTTTACTTGCCATGGTTAACACTCAGTAATTGGATTCTGCAACCCTTGGGAATTAAAGTTGCTTGAAGTTTTCAAATAGCCTTTTGTCATTGTTACAATTTAAAGCAAAATGAAAATACCTTCCTTGCTCAATATATGATGAAATATAAACCTTTCAGACTGATAATCCAGAGACTTCATAGTGGGTTTAGTTTGTTTGTATATAACATTACCACTCTACCCCTGTATTATTATAATTCAGCTAAATTGAAAATTAAGGTCCTTTGGAACTGAGATGGTTACTTTTAACTCTATATTGAAGTAATATGAATAGGCGAGATTTCTAATCTCATGAGAGTTGCAATCAGTGGCATAAAACATCCTCATGCAATCAAGATTATTTCAGATTATGAGGAAACCCTAGCAGAAAACAAAGTTGGTAATATAATAATAAAAAATAAATTTGGTGTAGCCGAGTACCTTGGCATGTAGTTTTCATTTTGATACAGAATATATCTTCAGAAGATTCAGAGATTCTGAAAATGTTAGTTGTGGTGACTCTAATGTAGAATCGATAACTGAAAAGATCAAGATGAGCAAGAAAAGTTACGACATAGAGAGTTTGAGGATAAAGGAACACCAGGACATTTAATAGAGCTAATTCCAGTGTTCAAAAAGATAAAAAAAAAAAAAAAAACATTTAAAGAAAAGCCAGATCCTAAATGAAGTCAAGGGAGTGGTACCCCCAGGGCAGGACCCCATCCACCTAAGTTCACAAATTGTGAAAAGAAATTAAAAACAAGTTTAAGCTGGGTGTAGGGGTTCATATGTTTGATCCCAGCACTGAGCAAAAGAAGTATGCAGATCGATGAGTTTGAGGCCAGCCTGATTCTGGGCAGCCAAGCTTAGGCAGTGAAGAAAACCTTAGGAAACAGGAAGCTGGTGAAAATCTACATGAAAGAGTGGGCTATGTTTCAGTCCCAGTACAACAATAGAACTTTGGTAGCTTCAACTGCATGGTTCCAGCTTTAGAGTTTGGATACAAAAAAAGTAGATATGGGCTGTACTTCTGTGACTAAGAAAAGCTCCTAAGACAAGCCTTGTGTTAGAGGAATCCCTGCTTGGAGGTCCAGAGAGGGCATTTCATGAAGATGTGGAGGTAAAGCGTGGGTTGATTTGAAGACACAACATGTTGGAGGATACAGGCCAAGGAACACTACAGTCTAAGGATCGTACCAGCCAAATACAGAAAAGTGTGTGGCAGTCAACGAAATAGAAAGGAATTGACTATCTGAAGCGAGCTTTGAATATAGACATGGGCAAGTAGAGTTTGGTGTTTTCCCAGCTGGTTATCAGTGTTGTTCTGCTACATTATTTCCCTATCCATGCTGGCTTTTCTGGCTTCTCTCTCTCTCTCTCTCTCTCTCTCTCTCTCTCTCTCTCTCT
>NC_034597.1:78649088-78663927 GCF_900095145.1 Mus pahari | reverse complement strand
TCTCTCTCTCTCTCTCTCTCTCTCTCTCTCTCTCTCTCTCTCTCTCTCTCTCTCTCTTAAAATTTGATATTTTCTTTATGTACATTTCAAATATTATCCTAGTTTCCCCTCCAACAAACCCCTATCCATTTCCCCCCTCCCCCCTGCTCACCAATTTAAATGCTAATATATGTTCTGTGTCATTGCATTTGGAAGTATGTGGTCTGCTTTTCTAGTTTGATTTTATAGGGGGTTACAGTTACAAGATTGCCTTAAGTTTGAGAAGAGAATTTGCACTTTGTACTTCTAAGTAGTGTTGAGATTATGATAGGTTATGGTGACATTTGGAGTTAGACTGAAATCATTTTTGCATTATAATTTGTCTACAAGGCTATGAATGTGATAGTTTGAATAAGATTGACCCCCATCGGCTTATTTATTGTAATGCTTGGGCCTTAGAGAATGTAGCTACTTGATAAGGATTAGTGGGTGTGGCCTTGCTGGAATAGGTGTGACTTTGTTGGAAGAAGTGTTTCACTTGGTAGGAGGTGGGGTAGTTTGGGAGTTTCAAGTCTTCAAGCCAGGGTCAGTTGCTCTCTCTTCATACTGTCTGATGATCCTGATGTAGAACCATTTACCTCTCCAATACCATGTCTGCCTGCATGCCACCATGCTTGCCATCCTGATGATAATGGGCTAAACCTCTGAACTGTAAGCCAGCTCTGATTATTATTATTATTATTATTATTATTATTATTATTATTATTATTGTATAAGAGTGCCATGCTCATGGTTATCTCTTCATAGCAATAGAATATTGACTAAGATAAGGACTTAGCAATTGGTAGAAATAATGTGTGCTAAAGGTATATAAATAAGTAGTAAAATAATAAACATAAACATTAAGACATATTTCAAGAAAAATTAAGTGAACTACATTAAATGAAATGATATCCTAACTCGATATCCTTACACACAATATTCAAAGCATACACATGCCTGAAAAACCTTAATTATAATTCAGAATTGAGAATTGGCACTCATGATTATATGGCTTCTGGATTCCCACCAAGATTCATTTACAAGATGACAATTACTAAATGATTGGGGGAATTTCTCCAGTCTCTGGAGAAAGACTTTCTAGTAGGGGAATTCAAAATTCAACAGCAGGAGATATCTCAAGTCTTAGGTGCTTCAGATCAAATGAAGAGAAGTAGGTAACCCCTATAGTTTAGTGTTCTGCGTGGCTAAGTTATATTATGAAGGGCCTCCTGTGCAGAATGAGCCAATTGAATGCAAATTTCACCCTGAAGCAGCCCTTCAGATTCACTACACATATGCTTAATCCTAGAACAATGAGCTGTCTAGATATATGAAATTAATGGCAATAAGGATAGCATGAAATGTATATTCTTCCCATGGACCACATCATCTTAATGAAAAGAAAGTAAAAGGAGATTGTTGTCTTCAAGTGTTATCTTTCACATAATAAGATTATTAGAGAAACACAGTTCATTTTGTATTACAAAAAATCATTTTTACTTTTTGTACATATACATAAAGGTAAAATCAATATAAAATTTCTCTATATTTCTGTTTAAAATATGACTTTGCATTTATATAAGGTTTGGTTACCCCAAACCTAATTATTAAGATCTTTAGTAAGTTAATTATCAGTATATAGTGTTTGGTTTATTGAACTTTTAGCAATTAATTGAATTGCCAACAACAAACATTCTAAAAAATTGAACTTCTATTAACAATTATATTGTGAGTAAATCCAATTACCATTAACATTTATGTAAACACAGCTTTTCAGCATTTTAAGCCTCTAGGCAAAGATACATTTAATCGATGACAATAGCAAAGCCTTACTTAGTTAACAGAGGGGGAAAAAGCAACTTTAACAATATTATTTACAAACTACGAAAAAAAATTTTCTAAAACTCCACATAAACAAATTCATAAGTCAGTTTTATGCAAGTTTGTAGAAAAAAGGTGATTTTTGTTAAAATTCAAGTATGGAGTGTTAGGGATGATATAGATAAAGGTATAACAACAATGCACTGAATATTATTGAACATAGGTCCTACTAGGTCTGTCTATTGACATGAATAGCCATGTAGCTGAAATTTGTAACTATGATAACTCAAGATAGCAGAACCCAAGTGAAAGTCACAGAATAGGATTAGAAGTCCCCACCTAAAGCAAGAACCTGATACGGTCTGAAAAGATGACACAGTGGTTAAAATTGCTGTGCTCTATTTCAGAAGCAGAGTTTCAAATTACTGTATCCATTTGGCAGCTCATAACTTTGTGACTACAGCCACAGTGGATCTCATCCTCTTTAATGGCCTTCTTAACCACTACATGGATCATGGATGTGGTACACAGACATAAATTCAGAAAACATTCATGTAAATAAAATAAAAATAAATAAAATCTGAAAATAAAAAATGAAGAAAAATTTAAAGGAACACAGCCTTCTATCCATCTGTACAACAAAATACGTGAGTAGAAAACTGTATAATAGTGTGGCAAAGAGTTGAATGCTGTGTGCCCTTCAATATTTGCCCTAAACTGAACTTCAGTATTTCAGTACTAAGAAGTGGAGACTGCAGGAGGTTAATATGAAATCAGAATTCTACTTCTCTCATAGATTAATAACACATGAAGTTTTCCATGGTGGAGAATGAACTGAGAATACACCAAGTTCTCAGTATTATAACATAAAACCTTGCAGTCAGCAAAGAAATGTCAGAAGGGAAATATTCTCCCAGGGAAGAAAGTAAAGACACAATAATAAGCACTTTCCAATTGATGAATCAACTAAGGCAATAGACAAGACACTTTTAAAAAGAAGAAACACAGTATAGGTTGTATCACTAGCCAGTTATAGCTAAAAGATGGATTCATGGGATCTTACCTCTCCTTCTTGAAGGATTAGTTAATTAGTATTCATTTGTATACCCATTGTGAAGTACACAGGCTTTAGCTCCATGACTGAGATCTCACAGACTATCATGGTTAAAGTTATTGGGTCATATCATGGTTCAAATTGTCAGGGAAGTAAGGTAAAAGACAAGATTTGGGGAGAGATACAGAGGACTATTAAGAGTAAATCATAATTTGTTATATACATGGGTTAAAGCATTGAAGAATTTCATCATTAAAAATGAAATAAAGTATAGAGTTAATAAATAATTGAATTTTTGTTATCTTCATTTGTCTTCAAGAAGGATGCAAATTAAACCTTTTGACATTTTCTTACCTTGCTGAAACAAAAACTAAATAAAGAATGAAAAAAAAATCTTTAAGGAAAGAATGAACATATATGTGCTTCTGTTCTTTGTTTAATATTTTCTACATATATACATATTTCATTAAAGTATTATATTAACATTTCAATATTACTATAACCCTTCCTACACTGTTAATTTTATAATGAAGTGAGATAAGTGATAACTTCTATGTTCTCATTTTTTTTCCATACTGGATTTTAAGCTTCATGAAAGAGGTAGATTGACTTAATGATGTCTGTGTTTTGATAGCATAAAATTATTTACTTTGTTATTATTATTATCAAGTACTGAAACAATAAATGAATACTCTCACAATGTCCTGTTTCATAGTAATGGATTTTATTAAAGAGTTCAAAGTTACATAGCTTTAATGTACATTTAAAATGATATAAGTTAGAAAAATTTTGTTTCAAAATCAAAATTAAGTAATCATTTTTTTTGTGACTATGAAATAGAGGTTTTCATTGTGTTCAGGGAAGAAGATAGGCTCTTACATGGAGATTTTCTTCTCTTCTACTCCTTCAAATTTGATCCCCTGCTCAAACTAACATTCTTAGTTCTTCATCAGACCACCTACAGCAGGTTACTCTCCCCCAATTCCCTATCTACAGTGGACCACATAGAGCTTTTCTTCTGACGTTCCTCCCCTACCTCCCATAATTGTATCTTAGCCTTCATCACCAGCAGGCATTTCCTTGGTACTTGCAGGCCATGAAAACCAGGGAAGCTTAACTCCACCATTTCTTCTAAATCCAATCCACAACTCCCTCACAGCTCTGTAGAAGACCACATGCTATCTCCTCCTCGTCCTCTCTGCCCCATCTCAGGTGGACCAGGCAGAGCTGCTCTAATATCCCCGCCTTCTAATCCTGTTATTACAATCCCCAGCAGATATTTCCTGGGGATCCAACAGCCAAACTTGCCTTAGAAACAAATAGTCCATGAAAGATAATAGTCAAGGTTCAGGTCTTGACTATTACCACCTTCCTCGTTTCCAAATATACTCCCTTACTTTCATCCTCAGCTCTGTAGCAGGATACATGTTTTTCTTCATCCTCTGCCCCCATACCCAGGGAACTAAGCTGATGCTGAACACTCTTCTTTCCTTTAACTTATAAGGTCTCTTCCATTCTTAAGTGTCAGCCCCCAATACCTAGAAGCATATTTTACCAATCTCCAATGGTCACACCTAACAAACAGCTACCTCAACCTCTAAGAAAACCGAGAGAGCACCAAAAACATCCACCCAAAAGTACAAGACCAGGTTAGTTGATTCTAAGATCTCAAATTAAAAATTTCCCAAGCCCAGTTGTCTAAGTGCTAGCGTAAAAACAAATGAATCACAGCCAGAGCATTATGGCGCCAATAAAACACAGCAGCCCTAGTGAAGCACACATTTAAAACTGCAACTTACCTGAAGCATACCTTAAACACCAAAAGGCCCTTTAAAAAGGAACGTTTAAAAATGATAAATAAATAAATAAATAAAAACTATGAAAATGTAAACAGTGGAAGGAAATTATTAAAACGTGCCAAGCAGGAAAGTTGAAATAAAATCAATAAAGAAAACCCCAAATGAGAGAGATCTGGAAATGAAAACTTAGGAACTCAAACATAGACCTCAGAGGCAAGTCCCAGTACAAGAATTGGAAAACAAAGTCTGTCTCATTGAGAACACAATAAAAAAAATAGATACTTTGATCAAAGAAAATGTTACTGTAAATAGATCTGGGCACAAAGCAGTCATGAAATTTGTTACACCTTAATACAACATTAAATCTAAGCATAATAGAAATAAATGATGGAAAATTAGCCCAGGTCAAAGGCCTATAAAATATTTTAAAATAAAAAACATCCTAGAACAAAATTTCCCTTAGTTAAAGCAGGCAATCCCTCTGAATGTACAAGAAGCATACTGAACATCACATTGAACAGACAAGAAAAGAAATTTCACTTGGCACATAATAATCAATACACTAAATGTAAAGAACAAAGAAAATATTGAGTACTACAAGTGAAATAAAAAAGACTAAGTAATATGTAAAGGTAGGCTAGAAAAAAAATGTTGCTTCTAAATGAATACTCAATAGACAGAAGGCCCTGTGCCAATCTTTGATAGACTTTGAGACTACAAGTGGCAGCTCAGACTGCTATACCTAACAATGATTATCAATCACAGTAGATGCAGATGATTCAAAGTTTCATGAAACATGCAAACATAGCTATATATACAAATCCAACCCTACGGAGGGTACGAGGAGCAAAACTCCAACCTAAAGAGGTTAACCACATCCCAGAAAAAAAAAATGAATAAATAATCTTAGACCAGAAAAATTAATCCTAGGTGTGATAACCTGAACCCAGAAGGACACATATGTTACATATTTGATTATATGTATATACTAGCGTTTAAATCATGATAATAATGCTACAACCCCTAGAACTACCAAAGGTAGTTTATATTCTAGCCTCTAGTACAAGAATTTATAATTTCCTGATTGTGTGAACTAGTGGGTCTAAGCATGCATCTATCTCTGTTTAATGTGCCTTTACCTGGACACCTTTCCTTCTGTTTGTTTTGTCCTATGCCAATATACAGATTTATTTTGTTAAATTTACTTTACTATTATTTCATAAAAGCCTGTTTGGTTTTTAATGAAAGACGGGAAATGTGTGGGTCCTGACAGGAGGGAAGTTAGAAAGGAACTGAAAGGAGTAGAGGGAGAGAAAACTGTAATAAACGTATATGAGGTGGGAAAAAAAGCTTAATTATTAATTATTAATAAAAGGACAAAAAAAGAGAAATGGATATTTTAACTGTCAGACTTATAGCTGTTTCCGTACATAAATGTGACTGTTCCAATGATTACAGACAGGAGTTGGGGAGAAAAACTAAATAGGAAATGTGAGCGCAAATACGACTTCGAAATTCCGTTTTATCACTCCATTTTAAAAGCAATAAGGGAGCACTTAATGACAAATATAGTATCTTCCATATTTCCCATGAAGATCTAAAAATATATATAAAACAAACACCTTGTTTCTTCTGTTTGTGTTACAAATCTTAGCATTTGTGTTGCTTGTCCAGTGATGGCTCAGCACCCACCTGTCATGCCTTTTCTGATTTGGATAAGGAGGGTTGTTTTTTCTCAGTTTATGTATTTAAAGGATAAGATTATACATCTGTAGACTGGTCAATGACTCTGAAGATTCAATGCCTAACATGCTGAGGGCCTTGAGTTCCATCTTGAACCCCTCAAGAACAGCACATAAAAAACAAAAATAAGTAAATCATGAGTGGAAAGCTTGGCCCCACCTGTTGAGAATATTGAGAGAAGGTTCTGTAATAAAACCTCAAACAATACCAATACTCAATACAAAAATTGGTTCATAGCTTGGTAAGCTGTTACACAGTAGAACCTATGCAAAGGAAATAAATAATTAGAGCACTATCTTTGGAGCAAATAATGTAACTTTCACCAGATCCTTCTTCCCCTGTTTTCTCTGATTTCTAGCAGTAGTAAGGCAAACAGATTTATCCACAATGAGCTTCCTCTATGATGCTCTAACCTACCAAGGACCTGAAACAGCACCAAGTAAGATTGTACTATACTTCCTTAACTGTGAAACCAAGTAAATCACTTCTTGTTTTGCTAAGGGCTCAAATCTCAACAGTATGAGATAACTAATACAATGACTCTGTCTACAGGTCCTTGCAGGTCTCACTCAACCATGTCTTTTGCTATGAGAGGCCGTGTTTCAGAAATTAGAGGAAGACAGTTCATTCCTTTATTTTATTATTTTGATATCTACTGTTGTTCAGGCCACCAGAACTTTTGTAGTTAATCTTATGACAAAAGTCACACAAAATGGGATATATTCTTGCTTTGAAAATTACTTCTGCTTTTTCTAGAAATTATTCATCATTTTCAGTAGTTCTTAGGAATCTGAAGCCTTTAGTAAGAAACAGCACTTCCAAATATCTTCAAAATCATACTGTTTAGAAATTCAATGTACCAGTCTCAGTGTTGTGCATTCTGCAGATTATGGAAAATTACCTTCTTCTGATAAAGTAATCTACATCTAGATTTTGTCACCACTGTAAAAACCTCTTCCTCTAAATTTGTTTTACAAGGATGTAGGCAGTTTGGAAGTGATGTTCAACTCCTTTAGACAGAAAAACATCTTTTGAAAAGCACTTTTCTTTTCAAAATGGCCCTGTTGTTCAAAATTTCACAAAATAGATTCAATTGCCTTTTGACAAAATATTCTTTTTGCATTTGTTGGGAGAAAATAGATTTTAGTGTCATAAGTACCAATTATTAAAATGAAATAAGATAATGCCCATGATCAGTAGTAAGCAACTCTTATAATAAAATAGCAATTTATATAAGTTTAGAAGACAACTGAATTCTTAGAAAAAGTTTTAATGAGGCGAACCATAAAGTAGAACTGGCTTTGTATCAAATAAATTTGTACCTTGTAAGCTGTAACATTTATTTAGTTTGAAATCACCTGTCAACTTAAGCACCCAAATTGCTTTAGATTTGGACAAGTCAGCGTGCCCACCTAGGGGCTCAATGTGGACTCATGAGGAAAAAAAAATGCCTGCTGCTCTCTTTCTCCTTTCATGACAATAAAACCTCTGCATCATTCTCTGAGTTATAACGAGGTGCACAAAGGATCCAAAAGTAATTTCCGTCTTTTTTTGTTGTTGTTGTTTCCAAGACCAAATGTAAGGCTGAGTAAGAAAGCGGCTGACTTCAAAGTTGGCAGTCTTTGATTTGAATAATGCCTCTGTCTCCCTCTGACTTTAACAGTTTAGATTTAATAAAATTCCCTGTCTTTGTTTATTCATAATAGACACTCAATAGAGGTAGTTATTGTTCATAGTCCTAGAAAGTGTATAGAACTTTAGGAAGATTGACATATGGTATAAAAGGATGCAGCGGAAAGTATAAAGGCAATACAGTAACATTAAAGAGAGTTAGATGAAACAACTCTTTTATTGTTTTAACTAGGATATGACATTCCAAAGAGAATCATAAATATCATTAAATTTTCTGTTTTCTCTTATTCATGACCTAAATCTACATACAACAAACTCCATAAAGATAGCTATGTTCTGCATAGTGTCTCTGAGGCATGTGTTAGACATGGGACTCAAATATACTAAATACAATCTCAGTTCACAGTGAGTTATTACAAGGGAATTAGAAATTATACCCACTCAGCAAATCATTGTTGTAAAAGATAATGCTCAATGAATCTGGGGAAAGTCTGGAATAGCAGTTAACATAGAAGTGTTTGTAGTACAAGGATATTGTGTGTGTGTGTGTGTGTGTGTGTGTGTGTGTGTGTGTGTAAGACAGAAACAAAAAATTTAATCAATTAAGAGTAATCAGCAGGGTCCTGTCAGCTAAATTTTGCTGGCATATGCAATAGTGTCTGGATTTGGTGGTTGTATATGGGATGGATCTCTTGGTGGGGCAGTCTCTGGATGGTCCTTTCTTCCATCTCAGCTCTGAACTTTGTCTCTCTAACTCCCTCTATGGGTATTTTGTTCCCCATTTTAAGAAGGAACGAAGTATCCACACTTTGGTCTTCCTTCTTGAGTTTCATGTGTTTTGCAAGTTGTATCTTGGGTAGTCTAAGAACCCTGATATAGCTATCTCTTAAGAGGATATATTAATGCCTGGCGAATACAAAAGTGGATGCTCACAGTTATCTATTGGATGGAATGCAGGGCCCCTAATGAAGGAGCTAGAGAAAGTAACCAAGGAGCTAAAGAGGTCTGAAACCCTATAGGAAGAACAACAGTATGAACCAAACATTACCCATCCCCCAGAACTGTATCTCTAGTTGCATATGTAGCAGAGGATGGCCTAGGCAGCCATCAATGGGAGGAGAGGCCCTTGGTCTTGGGAAGATCATATGCCCCAGTACAGGGGAATACCAGGGCCAGGAAGCAGGAGTGGGAGGGTTGGGGAGCAGGTTGGGGGGAGGGTATAGGGGACTTTTCAGGATAGTATTTGAAATGTAAATGAAGAAAATATCTAATAAAAAAGAGTTTTAAAAAAGAGTACATAGCAGAAGACATGTTGAAGAACTGAATTCTTTACTCAGAGAAGATGGTGGGGTGTAGGGAACAGATCAGGGAAATGAGGAGGTAGAAGGGCTTGGAGAAGTGGTTGGAAGGGGAATCTTTGGTCTACATGTATTGTTTGAGAGAAGAACAAATAAAAAACAAATAGAAAGCACTGAATTAAACATACCCTTAATATCCTCGCATTTTCTTTTATGAGACTTTACAATTTGCATTATATGTCTGCAATTATATTTTAATGACTGTATTTCCACTAACATAACAAATTTCACTAACTTCTGTCTCTTTTACTCACCATACTGTTCCAAATGAGGTATCACTAAACAATATTGTGTGTGTACAACCACAATCTCTCAGAACCAGAGCAGTTGGGTTTAAACCTAGTCTTTCTCCTAGAGTAACCATTACCTACCAGTCTACCATAAGCCACCTGAGATCTCTGACCTTCCATACCTTCTCTCATTCTGAGGCAGATGGCATGAACTCTCACTGAATATAATAATGTGACTCTTTGTTCTTCAATCTCTTAAAGAAGCTTGCTATGTGATGATTGTGATAGCCTTTAGCAAATATGTAGATTTATGTCAATAAATATGTATATATAAATGAGTATGTATTTGTATGAATGTTTCTACATATGTGAATATGTATATTAAGCCTTAATAACAAGTAAGTCTCTGTTTTCTTTAAATATTGATTCAAAAACTATAGCTTCATAGAAATGAAGGATATAGGAAAGCATATTCAAAACACAAACAAAACAGCAATAATAAAACAAATTACAATCTTAAAATCTAAGTACATATCAGGAATCAGGATTTCTACAGACCAAAGTGTCTTTCCATGGTGATAAAAGGTATGCATAATATAAAGCTAAGGTCCTTGGTTCCTTCTTAAATATACTGAATTTGTGTGATGAGATTATGACAAATGTTACTCATTATTAAAAAAAAACAAAACATGGGTTAGAACAAACTGAAGATATTTTAATTTTAAAAATCTCAAGTGGTTGTAAAATATGCTAATTGATCATCTGTCCACTGAGAGAATTTATTCCTCAGACCACAGGGCAGCTACCAAATTTCCCCTTAATTCCAGGGAAGCCCAATTCTTCAGTGTGGTATCACATTATGCAGAAAAATTTTTTGGAATATATCTTCTTCTTGCTTGATCCATACGAAGAACATCCCATGTTGTGTGTTGGATGGGCAATAGATATAGGAGACGTAAGCTACTTATATTTTAATCACTTTCTGATAGAACTCTCTTTGTTTTTAGTGATGTTCCCCAACTGTGCCCTTCCAAAAATCTTACTTGGTTGTTTTGCATTCACAAATGGTTGTATCAAAATAATACAGGGCTTTTCAGTGTGTACGGATTTTTAAAGCCAAGCTATGCAAAATAAGAACCTAGGTTTGCAGGCACTCATAGTTACCAAAATCACTGTTTCCCCAATGTGACAGAGTGACACCAAGCCCCCCACCCTCCTTTTTTAACCAGTAATGATGATTAGTGGTGTGGATAATTCTCAGAGTAAGCATTTAAAAACTATGAGGAATAATTAGCAATAGAGTGGGTGTGGTCTCCAAATGGAACCATTGAACTTGCTTTTTCCTTTCTAGTTTTACAGGATTATGACAGAATTGGACAAAAGCTGAAGTGATTTTGATGAGACAGACTAATTCTATAGGAAAGCATAGGTCGAGTCAGTGACACCCGCATATGTTCAGTGGCAAACTACAAGGATCATAATGCTCTGTTCACATAATATCTACAAGATAGGGGTCCTTGGATGTCCTTCTGAACCCATCACTGCTGTAGTCACTGGCATGCATTGCTACATTTTGCCTTACAGGTCTTTTAGGTGTTATTATTTATACTAAGCTCATTGGTCTCACAGTTACTGTAGAACTGGAGTTGTAATATGTTAAGACTTTATTATGGACTGTTCTGGGGCTTCCTTTCTAATGTAAGAGGCTCTTTTGGAAACTATTCCAATTTAGTCTGCTACAGCTATCTTAATTAAGAGCCAACATCAATGAAAGAGCAACTGTGCCATATCGTTTTCCTTTTAAGGGCTCTTGGAAACTAGCTGTATAGCCTGTCTTTCCTCTTAATGTCAACGTTGCCATACCATACATGTCTCGAAGTGTCTTTGTTTCTAAACATCAGTGTTCTCAGCCTCACCACTTTAATCTTAACATTTATTTGGTTTTTATAGATTTCTTGATTTCATTTTAAAATTATATTTGCTTTTAGATTATTCTGCATACACAATGTACATGATCCACACTCAAGTCACGGTCCTGCAGATAGCCTTCCCATAAATCTTTCTATCACCCACTTTCATGATTGTGTCTTTCTTTTGTGGTCTCACGAGATTAACCAGCGGTTGGTACAGGACTAGCATGGGCTTGCCCTCTCCGAGGTTTGAGCAACAGAAAATATTTTACAGATTAAAAGGGATAGCCCCCGTGAATCCCTCCCTGGTTCTTTACTCATTATGTACAAGGCTGGTCTAGTTTGGTCTTAGTATAGGCAGCAATAATTGATTACAATGTTCATATTAAGTCCAGAAAAAAAAAAAAACAGAATTTCACAGGTTTTTACTCCTTTTGCTTGTCACATGCTTCTTGATCATGTCTTCACATTAATCCTTGTACCTTTCATTTATTCGATTATAAAAATGCTTTGCTCATGGCTGGGCCCTCAATATTTGCTTCTTCTCTGGACTTTAGGTGAACTTGGATTTTTGCATTCATTATCCCTACCTATAGGAAAAGGCTTAATCTCATGGTGATGTGTATGAACTAATTGCATGTGTCTTTTCTTCTACTTTCCACAGAGAGATGAATACTAGAAAATAAGAATCTCATTCATGAAGCACATTTATATGCTTACCTCAAGTCTGTACCACATCATATCTTCAGCAACTACCTTGAAATCAGGAGATTCACATCAATGGCAATATCCACACTTGTGCCATCATAACACTTACCAAATATTGTGCTACTGTTCTTAATAATTTATTCATTGTTTTCTCTTGAGCCATTTTTAGATATTTACTGACTTTATAACCACTACATATTCCCTGTTACCATTATAATTTGATTTCTAGCTTTTCATGAAATGGTGTTTAAGTTTTAGTAGCATACAACATTCCTTATTTCCTTTTAGTCTGTTATTAAATGTAGAATTAAAAGAGGAGTAAGTGACATAAGTCTACAGGAAATACTTTGGCTATATTTAGATTTAAATTATTAAATATATCTCAACTAAACTTACATGGATTGACAATATTTTTCTGTGTTTACCTATGTTAATAGCTTGAGTTGATCATCTCTGAAGCTTTCCAGTCTGGTGAAGTTTAAACTTAAATATAAACTTCTTTAACTACAACATCAGAGTCATTCATTTGTCTTATATCTTACTTGACTTGTAAGTCTCCAAAAACCCAATAGAAGCACATCTGTGTTTTACTTTCTGAAATGGTATATTCTGAACAGTAGTAAGAGATAAACTAGGAGATGAAAATCAGGTTTTGGTACTTACTGTTTGTAGCAGTACAGAAATCTCACATAGCTCTACCATGAATGCATATATATATATATATATATATATATATATATATATATATATATCATGTATATATATTTTATATATATCATGTATGATATATATAAAATAGACCTTTATATATATTTTAATATATAAATATATATTATTATACATATATTGAATCTTCCGGTTCACCTTTAGAAACATTGTAACACGTGCATTTGTTGTTTTTTAAATAATACACTGATCCATTCAGTCTGTTAAAGCAAGTTCATTTACTCATTAGTTGTGCATTTCTTACTTCTTGCAATTTGACATTAATTGATAAGGATAATTTGTGCTCATCAGCTGCTCTATACTGAGAAATATAACCAGTGAATTTTGCTCCATAGAAATTTACACAGTTATGACTAAATTATTAAATCAATTAATGATTGAGTAAAATAACAAATCTTTAATTAACAAACAAAAGTTGGAAAATTATAGACAAATCAGAAATAAAGAAAAAAAGAATCGAATGGAAAGAATTAAAAATAATGTTTATAAATGTAATAGAAAATGTTCAAAACATAAAAACTAGAACAATAAAAATGAATTTAGTGAAATAGTGACAGATAGTTTATACTTTTGACTTTCTATTATGAAAAAAAGGTGATTCCATTATTCTGTGATTAACAGCACACTTTACAAGCAGAAGGCCAGGTTAATTGCTTTAGATAAAAATTGATGTTAGTAAAAGAGAAAACAATTGAATGGAAAATAATGAATTCATAAAAGAATCTCTAAATCTAGTATTAAATATAATAAAGCATTTAATATAGCAGTATATTTGAGAAAGAAATCATGGTACAAGTATTTCACAGAGGAAAGTATAAAGTAGAGATTGGAAAGAAGCTTGGTCCCAGATTAGGGTTAAGTGGGATTTTTTAAAAGATTTATTTATTTATTATATATAAGTACACTGTAGCTGTCTTCAGACATCCTAGAAAAGGGCATCATATCTCATTATGGATGGTTATGAGTCACCATGTGTTTGCTGGGACCTGAACTCAGGATCTTCAGAAGAGTAGTCACTGAGCCATCTCTCCAGCCCCCATTTATGGTATAAATAATCTAGTGAGATTGTTCTTCATATCTTACTAGTAGATGGTATATCTCTAGGAAGTCTCTGATTCCCTATTATTTTCTTCTATGGTCATCAAGAATCCTTTTGGTCAGTAATTTATTTTGTGATACGGTTTAAATACCAAGAGTTGAGTTTCCTTAGCTGGAAAATACAATCTCTTGAGTAGACTTGCACAGATTATAAGATAGAAAATTTTGTAATTTTGTGCAGTAATCAATATAGAAGTTGAGATTTAATTCATTTAACATATGTTCAGAAATAAAGTTCAACTTGTGACAAAACGTTATGTAAATTATAAGAAAAATTCTATGGATAATAACAGAGTGGTATAGTTATAATAAATGTAGACTGTAGAGTGTAGCAATCAATAATTTAAAGAAGGAATTTATTAACATTCAGGAAAATATTGGATTGGGAGGTACAAAACAATCATCACCTTCATGTCCCAAGTATATTTAGTAAGATAAATAATTGAATGAAACCTTCAGTCATAGTTATGCTTCCTCCTATTTATAGGTAAGGAAAGAATACAAGTTATATAACAGATATATGTATACATATGATAAAGAAGCCTCAACATTTAATACCATATGTTGGTCTTCCATACTCCTGAATGTGGGACACAAAATCTATGTCAAGCAGTTTGCAATGACCTGTAACACCAGATCCAGGTCTTCACACACATCCTCTGGTATCCTTGGGCATGACAATCTTTTACACAGTTTATTTTTCTCCCCCTTCTCTATCCTCTCTCTCTCTCCCTCTCTC
>NC_034597.1:78643311-78649058 GCF_900095145.1 Mus pahari | reverse complement strand
TCTCTCTCTCTCTCTCTCTCTCTCTCTCTCTCTCTCTCTCTCTCTCTCTCTCTCTCTGTCTGTCTCGCCATTCATCACTCCCCTCCTCCCTGCTCATCCTCCTTTCACTTGCTATCTCACACACAGAAACACCCACACTTTTTGTTTAATACACAAGCTTGATTTACTACCATATTACAAGTGGTTAAATCTTAGATATTTAATCAAAACTGACTATAAGAAATGATTGATGAAATGATTGATGAAAAGAACATAACAGATTTTGTAAGTTTTGTAATGAAGTAATTTATTTAAAGTCTGACTTGCTAGAATTTACATGGTATTTACACAGTAAGGTCATATTGACTGAGTTTATTACACTGCGTTCAACTAGGATTAATGTGAAAGACAGCGATGTAGTGCTGTGTTATGTGTGCATGTGTAGGTGCACATGCACACACACACACACACACATACACACACACTAAAAACAGTAAATTGATATTAAAAACTCAGACTGTAATGTCACTGTCATAGCTATGGTCTCATGGCATATCTACAAATGCAGTAAAAATGTGTATTCTTCCAAAATTTGGTTTAATTGAATTGGTTTTGCTTTCTTTTTTTTCATTGTCGACGATATTTTTTTATTCGTTTGTATAGTTGTTTCTGTCTGAATGTTAGACATATGAAGCCCCTTCTTTTTTAATAATTAAGCAATTTATTTTTACACTCCAGAATTTATTCCCCCTCCTTCGTCCAACCACTGAATATTCCACATCCCATACTTCCTCTCAACCCCATATCTCCAAGAGGATGTCCCCACTCCCCACCCCCACTCCACCTGACCTCTAAACTTCCTGGGGCCTCCAGTCTCTTGAGGGTTAGGTGCATCATCTCTGAATGAACACAGACCCAGCCATCATCTGCTGTATATATGTTTGGGGCCTCATATCAGCTGGTATATGCTGCCTGTTTGGTGGTCCAGTATTTGAGAGACCTCCAGGGTCTGCTGGTCCTCCTACAGGATCACCTTCCTCCTCAGCCTTCTTCAGCCTTTCCCCAATTCAACCATTGGAGTCATAAGCCTCCATCCATTGGTTGGGTGCAGAGTGTCTGACTCTTTCAACTGTTCATTGGGTCTTCTGAAGTGCAGTCATGCTAGATTCCTTTTTATGAGCACTCTATAGCCTCAGTAATGGAACCCACTTTGGGCCTGTTGCTGGACCTTATTTTCCTCAGGATCCTCTCCGTTTTCATCCTTGAAGTTCTTTCAGACAGGAACAATTATGGGTGAGAGTTTTGACTGTTGGATGGCAAGCCTCTCCCTCATTTGATACCCTGTCTTCCTTTACAAGTTCACTCTCTCTACTGTCAGGCATTTCATATAAGGTTCCTCTCTTTGATTCCTGAGAGTCTCTTACCTCCTAGGTCTCTGGTGCATTCTGGAGGGTTCCCTCAACCTCCTACATCCATTATTTCTGTTTCCATTATTATATGCTTGTTTCCATTATTTCTGCTGACCCTCAGGGCTTCCTCCTTTTCCCTCACCCAATGCCAGATCGGTGCCCCTGTTTTCCCCACAACCCCAGTCCACTTTCCCTCCCAAGACCCTCCCTCTCCCCTTGTGGTTGCTTTCTTTACCCTTCCAAGTGGGACTGAGGCATCCTCACTTGGGCACTTAGCTTTTTGACCATTGTGAGTTCTGTGGGCTGTATCTTCGGTGTTTAGCACTTTTTTTTTTTTTTTTTTGGCTAATATCCACTTATTAGTGAGTACATACCATGCATGCCCGTCTGGAGTTACCTCACTCAGGATGATATTTTCTTATTTCATCCATTTGTCTGCAAAACTCAGGATGTCTTCATTCTTAATAGCTGAGTAGTACTCCATTGTGAAAAATGAACCACATTTTCTGTATCCATTCTTCTGTCGTGGGACATCTGGGTTGTTTCCTGTTTTTAATATCACAAACAAGGCATCTACGAACATAGTGAAACACGTGCCTCAGTGGCATGTTGGGGCATCTTTTGGGTATATTCCCAAGAGTGGTATAGCTGGGTTTTCAGGTAGATCTAGTTCTAATTTTCGGAAGAACCTCCAGATTGATTGTGGTTGTACTAATGCAGTTACCTCTACATTACTCTGTAAAACACTAGGCTCAGATTGAGAAAAACAGTATATAGAATTGGAGCTAAGGTTGATTGTAGTTTCAGAGGAGAGAGGAAAAAGAAAAAAAAGAAAAAGCTTGCACTCTGATTCCAGGATGAGAAAAACTTTCCAAAAGGATTGATTTGAATGATGTTTAAGAGATAGCAACAAGAATGATGATTATGTAGGAAAAATTATGCAGTGACCAAGAAACTGGGAGTAAAACTATAGGAAGTGCTTGGGCAATCAAAGTCATTCAGCCTGAGCTGAGCATCTTAGCTAAATAACTATTAGAGAAGAGATGGATAACAAGGATGGTAGAGTATAAAAACTGTGTGAAGAACAGTTTGAATTTTCATTCTTAACTATATACTTAATAGATATTCCTACTAATTTTATAATTTTTTATTCATATAATATACATATATATGTATGTACATTGTATTCTCTCTCTCTCTCTCTCTCTCTCTCTCTCTCTCTCTCTCTCACACACACACACACACACACACATTTACATATGTCTATATGGTGGTTTAAATGAAGATGACTCTCATAGGCTCATAAGAAGTGGCATTACTGGGACTCTGGCTTGTTGGAATATGTGTGGCTCTATTTTGTCCTATTCTGTTTTGTTTGTTTATATTTATCTAAATTTATTGTTTTGCTGCCTGCTTGTATCATAATTAAAGACACAGAGAAAGGGAGTGGATTTGTTTGGATGGGCAAGTAGGACAAACCTTGGAGGACTTGGAGAAGGAGAAACCATAATAAAAATGTATTGTATTAAAAATCTATTTTCTAACATAAAGACAATAACTGCTGTAGTTAAGTGTACTTGATTTTATCTGTCTCACAGCTTTATGGTCTAACTCTTAACTCTGCAAATAAAACAAAAGACCTTGGAAAAGCACATGCTATAAGTCCTTCTTTACAATACACACATTCTCAATCTCATTTGGTCTGTGCCTTCTTGGTTCACAAGTCATGACACTGATATCTTACATAATTTATATTTATAAAATAAGTTTCTGATTAATCACATTGAAAATGTTTTGTACTTGACCACTCAAGGAAATCTGTTAAGGAGAGTTCCTTTATATAAGTTTCATTTTACTATTAACATATTTGTGGGCAATTTTAGAGTACTGAATATATGATTTATATATATAAAGGTTGCTGAGAAGATATGATAACACAAATGGCTCTAAGGTTATGAAGAGAAAACCATCTTAGGAGAAGCTGCTAAGAAATCTCTTTGGAAATGTTGTAGTCCTGGAAAGAAATTGCTCCTTAACAGATAGGACTAAAACAAAGAATAGGAAAGAAATGTGTGACCTTTCTGATCCTTCCACATACACACTTTCATCTCCTGTTAGTAACTTGCACTCTCTATAAACATCAGAGGAAGCCAGATTGCAATGGATCTGACGACTTATCTCAGAAAACTCAGCTTCTAGTACCTCCAGCCAGGCACACAGAGAGATGGATAATTTAGAGCAATCAAAACAAGTAGCTCAGAGATTTCAATTTTATGTGCAAATTCCAAAAAGAAATGACAAGCTATGTAAATTATTTCCCATTATTTTCAATTTCTAAGAATAATACAGCTAAAATAAAATGAAGATCACTCCCAATTATTACTTTGTGATACATAAAGTCTTAATCAAAACTTGTCTGCATTTTTATCTGTCAATAATAATTTGATGCATGATGACACTCCATGTCCATGACTATTATATAGATATCTTCTCCTTTAGCATCTCATTTGACAGGACTTGTATTTCTTTATTTAAAACAAATGATAGTTTACTTGACAGATAACAAAAATAAATATTTCATTTCCCATCACATTAAAGTGAGTAAAAACTGTTCATACTGCCAGTTTATGACACTATTTATACACCAAGTTCTATCCTCAGTTTTCCTTTTAACGTCAGAGAAGTGACTATTGATATGTTCTATAAATGTATTGTTTTATGATTATATTTCTTGAATTTCAACTATGCAAGTTAATATGGTATAGAGACTTGTGCAGTATATAGAGATACAAGTGGCAGTGCATTAAGGAAAGTGCATCAGCCTGAGATATATTGGCATCCCAGCAAATGTAATATCTACTTGGTAGCGAATGAATTTAAATGCATTTTTATTGTATGTCTTAAACATTTTAGTGTAATGCACCAGTTTTCACATAACAGAATGCTACAAATGGAAGGAAGAAAAAGTGAACACTGAGAGGATAAAATACATAGTCTTCTTCTTGAAGGGAGAACAAAGAACAAAGAATATTTTGGACATCTAATGAATCAAGTCTTAATACTTCTAAATGAGCATACAGGAATGGTTGATCCTAAAACATTTCAGAATCTACTTGATGAAGATAGAAATACTGGCAGTGAATTACATCTTCTACAATTTGTATTCTTTTTTGTTGAGCTATTATTTCTTATATATAACCTCAATTTATGATAGCTTTCCTTCAAATTGTGCTACTATGAGAATATCCCTGTGATATATCATAAATATTTCACTTGAGTTATTTTCTTAAAATATTTTTATCACACAATACTTATTTGATATTGTTACATCCAATCTATATTTAAAAAGTTTACTTTGCATTAAAATTGAGGATATGCAGTAGAGGAGGTATGCTTTTCATAGGAAATTTCATAAAATTTCTTTTATTTAAGAACTTCTGAATATTTCTTTATCTTACTAGTTTGTGGTACAATTGGCAAATAATGGTATGACCAATAATGGTGGCAAAAAGATCCAATATGCAAAAATCCCTAGTTTTACTATCATGGACTGCTCCCCTCCATAAACAAAAAGCAAACAAACAAACAAATAAGTAAAACCAACACTTTGTTCCCTAGAGACATGGTGTTAAGAAGGAATCCAGTTTGGGATCTGGGCAGTGAATACTAGTATGCCTCTAATTCGCTTTAAAGACAAGTGAGAAAACTATTTTAAAACGTGTCGCTTTGTGACAAAATGGCCACAAAATATTAATGCCTGACTTGATGGAGTGACTAAAACTTTTTAATTGATGTTGTGAATGGAGATAACTATCATTTAGAAAGAAATCATAGAGCCTACCTCTATCTTATAGCTTATGACAAACAACATTTAAAAATAGCAATTAAAACCGTGAAATAATGGTTTTAAGAAGCCTCTGCTTCAGTGGCTGTCAAATAGGATTCTGAATAAATGGTCTCTGAGCTAAGTTCCGGTCCGTGGCAATAGCTGAAGAACTGCCATTACCATGAGGTTGACTGTGAAGACGTAGTTTCCTGTTCTACCTTACAGTTAGAAAGAAATGCTGCATATAATATTGGAATGTGTCAGGTTCTAATTTTAACTGGATGTTAGTTTTCTAACAAGACTATGATGCTTATGACCAACCACAGATCCCTGATTTTAAATGGATTCCTTTATCAATAGCTTCAAAATCAGAAGCCAGTAACTCCTTACTGGTAACCATCCTCATTGAAATGTAGAGTTGGAGGAAATTTTGTGTGTGTGTGTGTATGTGTGTGTGTTTTGTTTGTTTGTTTTTGTTATTTTTAAACTGTCCCGCGCTACCTTCTCGCCAGCAAGAAATGACGCGGCACACA
>NC_034597.1:78625798-78643300 GCF_900095145.1 Mus pahari | reverse complement strand
ATGGAAATCTACCCAGCACATGCGCAGCTGCCTTGTTTGTATGTTAGAGCGCAGGACATCAGCGCTATCTTGTAATGGCGAATGTGAGGGCGGCTCCCCACATTAAACTGTCTAGTTTTCCAATGAGAACTTTGTGTGCATTGGCTCCATTATAACAAGTAAACTTCAAAATCTGTAGTCAAAACTCACTACCAGAATATCATTGGAAAATACAACATCCTGGGTAAGTCCCTAATCGCCTTTCAAACATTTCTGTTGTGCATGGGCCTGGTGCTATTTGTAGGTTGATGCTAATTCTGCTCTTCTGGGAGGGGTTGTGGACAAGAAGTGAGTCATACTCAGGTGACTTCTTATGAACCAATCCCCTTATGAATAAAGGAGCCAATCACTAGGCGAGTAGGAGGGATTTCTGGGTTGGGCTGAGGAAGAGAGGAGGCAGGACAGTCTTAGGGTTTTTGGACAGGGATAGCCTGAGGACAAGATGTAGCTATAAGTGTCTCCAGGTTTCAATGGCAGATCCTTCAGCATTGGCCACTGGAGGATTTAGACTTAATTAGACTTACAAGGTTAGGATTTTAGTTGCTGCCCAGCGATTGATTTAGAGTCATTTCTGAACTAAGTTTGTGTTGTGTTTTCCTTCACACAGCAGCTCATCTGGGTGCAAGAGAGACAGGTACTGTTTCAAGGTGTGGGTTTGCCTGATAAAGGCCATGGGGGATTTGATGCATGAGGTTGGCATGGAAACCTGCCAGAGCTCGGTGGAGAGATTTTGGGGCACTGAGTCAGAGATTCCATGAGATAAAATAGGTCTGCCATTGCCCACCAGTGCATGGCTGGTCAGGCCACCAGGGCAGAGGCACAAAGCAGGGACATGCTAGTTCATTATTTTTTAATATTTCCCACAACAAAGTTCAAATTAATTCCTTGTAACAAGGAACAGTTTATTTCAGAAGCTATGTATCTAGACTAGACAAGTTTTACTAGTTCAAAAAGGAATCATAAAAAGAAAACATACAATTCGTAATATTTATTTTTTTTATTTTTATGAAGATAGCTGACTCAACTTGTATAATATGTTGTTAGTTTACTAGAAAGTATTGGTCTAAATGAAAGTGTTTTTTTTTTTTTTTTTGACTACTGTTACGTAAATCCTAAATTTGTCTAATACTTTAGTGACAAGACTGATTAGGTGGTATATTTATGAGCAGATAGCTGCCTTGCTCCTAATGTCTATATCATGGACCTAGTTATGGGAGCAACAGCAGAGGCAAAGCAGTAAGATCTATACTGAAGTTGATAAGCTTTTAAAGAAACTTAAGAATAAAATCATAACATATACTGAGTCTCGTTTATCATCAGAACATATGGGCTGGTTTTTACAGTTATTTGTTGATCATTACTTTGATTTTCTTTTTTTTTTAAGATTTATTTATTTATTGTATGTAAGTACACTGTAGCTGTCTTCAGACACACCAGAAGAGGGTGTCAGATCTCATTACGGGTGGTTATGAGCCACCATGTGGTTGCTGGGATTTGAACTCAGGACCTTCAGAAGAGCAGTCAGTGCTGTTACCCACTGAGCCATCTCACCAGCCCTACTTTGATTTTCTATTCCAGGACATATATTATTTTCTATTAGTTTCCCAAGATTATTTTTGCTTTGATCTATCTAGTCTACTTGAAGAGACCAATAGTGTATATGAAGGGCATTGATCAGAGCCTAGTCATTCAATTGTATTTATGGAATGGGACACAATACATGTGAAGACAATGTTGAGCATGAAGATATGGATGAAGACTAAGGCTGCTTATGTAATCAGTGTGTTGTAAGAAGGGTAAACTGACTCAATACTCAATATTTTTAATACTGTTTTATATATGCTTACTATAAAGACATTGACGGAAAGAATCCTTTTCATTTTATGCTAGAGTCATTTTATTTTATACTTTAACCGTATATGTTTACCAGTTGCTTTACTCATAGGCTGGTTTTTTGGTTCTGGGAGCTCTATAAGGAATATCTATGTCAAAGAAGCATGTAATCATTGTGTGTTGTTAATGATCGTAGAACTTGGTAGCCTCTTGTAGGTATGGTATAAAAATACTATGTGAGTTCAAAGAAGAGAGCAATCTGTGTTGACTACTAGGGGATCGAGATTATAAATGTCTTTTTTGCAGGTGACATGTTAGCTGAAGCTTGACAGATAAATAGGATTTCAATAGGTAGAAATGACAGGGTTTAGCTATAGCAGAAAAAATAGTCTGAATAAATGAAGGCAATAAACAACAGACAAGTTCCAGAGAAAAATCAATGCCAGTATGGAACTGCAGATGCAGGTCCTGGGGTAAAATTATATCTGCACTGACTTCATAGACACACTGGAATTTCCTCTCTGAACACTCTTTTATTTTCACAAGTCCTCTGTATTTTCCTCATAAACTTTAAAGAAAAAGGAAAACAGTATCTAGAAACCTCAAGGATCTAAAGTCTTGAGAACCTGAAAATGTTTGAGTTTATGGTTTGCTTTTCTTCATTCATATCTTTCAAACATCAAACATACCACACACAGTATATCTTACTGAACAAACATTCAGAAATATTACAAGACAATTTTTTCTATTACTAGAAGAGTTAAATATTTTTAAATCAATTTTAATGATATTAAATTTTTATAAACTAATGCATTATATCTAAAATAGCCTATATGTTTGTCTGTCTTTCTTTCTTTCTTTCTTTCTTTCTTTCTTTCTTTCTTTCTTTCTTTCTTTCTTTCTTTCTTTCTTTCTCCCTTCCTTCCTTCCTTCCTTCCTTCCTTCCTTCCTTCCTTCCTTCCTTTCTTTCATTCTTTCTTTCACACTTCAGATTTTATTTCCCCTTCCTGATCCACTCTCTCACTGTTCCACATCCCATACCTCCTCCCCAACCCCTATGTCCATGAGGATGTCCCCAACATTCACCCTACACACAACCAGACCTCTAACCCCCCTGTGCTCTCTAGTCTCTTAAGGGTTAGGTGCATCTTCTCTGAATGAACCCAAACCCAGTAGTTCTCTATTGTATATGTGTTGGGGGCCTCATTTCACCTGGTGTATGCTGCCTGTTTGGTGGTCCAGTGTTTGAGAGATTTCAGGGGTCCAGGTTAATTGAGACTGCTGGACTTCCTATAGGGTTGCCCTCTTCCTCAGCCTCTTCTAGACTTTCTCTAATTCAACCACAATGTTAACAGCTTCTGTCCATTGGTGGGGTGCAAACATCTGTATCTAACTCTTTCAGCTGCTTGGTAGGTCTTACAGAGTGCTGTCATGCTAGGTCCCTTTTTGTGAGCGCTCCATAGCCTAAGTAATAGCGTAAGGCCTTGGGACCTCCCCTTGAGCTGGATCCCACTTTGGGCCTGTCACTGGACCTTCTTTTCCTCAGGATCCTTCCCCTTTCCTCCCCTGCAGTTCTTTCAAACAGGAACAATTATGGGTCAGAGTTTTGACTCCGGGATGGCAACTCATATTTTTAAGGAAATGTTCAGTAGAGTGTTAGTATTTAAAAATTTGAGATCCTATATAAACCTTGTGAAGGCCCATCACAAATTCAGATACAAATCAAAAGGAAGAATTAATAGAAAGAAACACTTGATCCCAATATTGAGATAGCAAATATAGTCATGTCCCACAGCAACACACCTTACACACACCTTATGGCATTACTTACGGGATTACTTAGTTATTCTTAACCTAGGATCTTCTATTACAACTCTCTTTAAAATTACATTGCTTAGGATAAGCTTTGTATTTTATCTTCATTTTTATTTTTAAGTATTTAAATTATTATTCTACTTGCATCTATTTCTTTATAAATCAGAATCTCACCTCATCGTGTGATATAAAACTGTCAAATGTCTCCAAATAATCAGTGTTGACATTTCAAACATTTGTTTCCTGAATTTTACTTTATTTAAAATAAGTATTTTTCCAGCTATATTTTTGTTCTATTTATAAGGAAATAGGTACATTACTGTTTCTGTAACAGTATATTAAACAAGTATGGTACACCAATTCTTATTGAGGATTAGGGATTATGGATGGTGAAGTAAATACTGGAAAAGATTAGTGTATTAACTATAATAATCCTACTTAAAGAATATCAATGGAATTGGCTATTATTCACAGATGAAATTCAATGATCAAAAGTAGCTTATATTCAGAACCCAATAAATGATTAAAACATATAAATCACTGACTTTAATATTGTCCTGACTGTAGCTTATTTTTATCTGAAGAAATATTAAATCTTTAGTGTTCTCCTCATATTTATTCAAGCAGAATGCAGGTAGAGCTGAATAAAAGGACAAAAATTTATGTTATTTATCCTTGATACTTACTTGAAAGTTTCATCTTATACTGACATTTTAATGGTTGATTGCCCAATACAACATAAAATCAATTATAATATTTTGCAAACATATAGGCAAAAATAGTTATACAAGTAGTAAATCATATTTATGTAAGATATAAATTAACATCTGAGATGTTCTATGAATGTTTTCAAAATCACAGGAATTGATACAAGAATGTACTTTGTAACAAAATTGGGCATGTATCTGTTTGAATACTTTCTAATTGTTCTGTACCTTTATTTGTTATCTTGTAGTTAACAGCTACAGAATAAAATTCATCAAGTGTATTTTTAGCTATATTATAAAATTGCAGCCAATATATGCTAATAAGATTTTCCTCTAGGTTATCAGACTAATTAAACTATTTCAACTAAATGTAGAGAAACCCTTTAGGAGAAAATGTTCTAACTTCATAGGAGAGCAGGCCATTGAGACTTGAAGAAGAACAGTTCATGGGGAAGTTGCTGCTGTGTAACAGAGTCTTAATTCTTAAAGCACATCATGTTTTCCCGTCAAAAAATAAATCGCACTCTTTGAATTTAAGTTGTACACATAACTACTCTGAGATAATTGTACGTAACACAAATGCTATTAAACAGATTATATTTTCAACTGCAAGTAATTTTGTAATGGCCAAACATCAATTTCCTAGGAATACAGCAAGGTAAAACAACATTAAGGAAAAAAAGAGAGAAACAGAAAAATCAAAGAAACAAACAAAAAAACAAATAAACAGAGAAAGAAAATAACCATGTACCAAAGCATATGGACAGGTCCAATTGGATTTACAGATTTTTATTTTTTTAAAAAGAGATATAAAGTAGAAATTAGAATATGATACACAAGATGTGAGGGAGTTGGAATAGAAAAATGCATGTGGATGATTATATTTTATTATACATACATAGAAATCTCAAGAACAAAATTATAATTAGAAAATTGTAAATGATGGCATGACAATTACAAGTAAGGTATTATTATAAATATTTTATTTTTGAAGCAATATTACTTATTACACCTTACATATATTTTTAATAGTAACCAAAATAACAATAAAATTCTAAATGTCTACAAGTCTAGAAATTAATAGAATGTAAATAAGTTAATAAATAATTTTATCCACCACAGAGATTGACACAAGATATAACCAAAACATTAAAGTAAAATGGAGTGTATAAAAAGCATGTTAGATTACTCTTCAAATCTCTAAGTAATTAGGTGCATCCTCCCCGGGACCTAAGAACAGCTCATAAATGCTCTTAGGTTGGTAGCTCAGTCCCTGGGACTTCCTAGCCATCCTGGTTACTTGACATTGGTGGTTTTCCTATGGTGTTGCCATCCCCTCAGTTCCTTCCATTATTCCCATTATTCTTCCATGGGCATACACGACCTACATCCAATGCTGGCATCTGATTCAGTCAGCTACTGATACAGCCTCTCAGAAGACAGCTTGCCTGAAAGCACAAAATAATATTAGTAATAGCGTCCGGGATTGGTGCCTGTCCTTGAAGTGTAATCCAGTTGGGCTGGTCCCGGGTGGAAACTGTCTTCACTAACCCTACATCCAAAAGAGGGATAATATAAAAAAATTTATAAAGAACTTAAGAAGTTAGACTTCAAAAACTCAAATAACCCAATTAAAAATGGGGTGCTGAGCTAAACAAAGTATTCTCAATAGAGGAATATTAAATGGGCAAAAAACACTTAAAGAAATGCTCAACATCCTTAGTCATCAGATAAATGCAAATCAAAGTATCCCTGAGATTCCACCTTACACCAATCAGAATGGCTTCAATCAAAAACTCAAGCAATAGTACATGCTGGTGAGGCTGTGGAGAAAGGGGAACACTCCTCCATTGCTGGTGGGAATTGCAAACTTGTACCACCACTCTGTAAATCAATTTGGCACATACTCAGAAAATTGGAAATAGTTCTACCTAAATATCACTTCTGGGCACATAACAATAGATTATTCTTTTAAATTTTTCAAATGCCATTTGTGTGTGTGTGTGTGTGTGTGTGTGTGTGTGTGTGTGTGTGTGGTGTGTGTAAGAGAGAGGGGGCAGGGAGGGGGAGAAGGAGAAGGGAAGAGTAAGAGATAAAGGGCAAGGAGAGGGATAGGAGAGGAGAGGGAGAGTTCTGGAAAAAAATATTGCCATGTTAAAGCTCAGAAATCTGATTTTGTCTTTGTTTGTTTGTTTTATTGTAAGACAGAATTTCTCTGGCCCTGGGTCTCTTATAACTCTCTTTGTAGACCAGTATGACTTCAAATACAGAAAGATCTTCCTTTCTCTGCCTTTACAGTGCTAGGATTAAAGGAATGTGTCATAATGCCTGACTTAGAAATCTATTTCTAATGCCACCCAGGAGACAGTCATTGTAGATATCTGTATCACAAAGACTAAATCACTTTGTTAAAGATATCTGCCATCATGACAAGTCAAATACATGGGGCAGAAAAGTTAGAAGACCCAAAGATTATTAGTTTACTAAAACCTGAGTTCTGAATGCTTCCTACTTAGCAATGTTATCTGCTTTATTTGGAACTTAAAACACTGCTAACCTTCTTGTTATACATCTTACAGTATTAATGTCCATTTGTTTATCTTAAATGATTTTTCTTATATACAAGTATCTTCTACATAATATTAATACAGAAGCATTGTTTTGTTCAAAATTCAATTAGGCTGCCAATTCGTAATTTTACCCTGACCCATTTAATGGATGACTAGTTTGGCAAATTTCTAACTCATACATGGATACATGATTTCAATCGAGTATTTTACCAAATAAGGCTTCTCCTTGGGCCTTCAGGTGATATATTTATGTGTATGTAAATAAAACAAAAATTCTGAGAGTGTATACCAAATTTTATATGTAAACTTAAGTTTGAATATAGCAGGAGTAGTGTGAGTCTGCACATTGTGTTTCCATGAAAGGAAAGCCAGCACCAGTTCCTACATTTTCTTTGTTATCACGGAGCGTGTCCCCTTGTTCAGTTTCTCCGAGTTGGTCTCAACCCTCAACCTTCATGGCAGTTGAACAAGCCAATGAGTTATTTCTGTCCATCTGTATGTCTGTAATTATTTCCTAGCATTGTTGTAATGATAATGGTGCGTACATAACTTTTAACTTTAAATAGTCACTGCAGAAATTTCTACCCCAGTTTAAGGACATTTCTACTCCAGTTATGTCATAGGGTCAAACACATGCTCTCTTCCTGCTTTGCAGACTCTTAAGGGATGCTGTGTATTGGATTATAGCTGAAGTGATTGTGTTGCCAAAAAAGCCATTTTGATTTTATACATCAATTTTCTTAAGGCAATTAAATTAAGACTACTCAAGGGAAATGGATGCATGCCACATAGACTAATGAAATTATGGTTCAAGCAGGTTAGTTTTAGATGCCCTTCTTTGTCTCTGGTAAAATAATCAAGAAAATGGTCCCTTGCCAATCTTGTAGAAGCCAGCCAACAGGTCTTAATAAGGTGACGTGTGCATTCTTTCTTCTCTGAACTCTAAAACCCTTTTGGAAAACAATTTATACTCATGAGTATGATATGCTCCTTTAAAAGACAATGAGCATTTTTCATAATGATTTTGCTTCTTTAAAATAATCTATACTATTATTTTCTTTACTAGGAAATGCTACTTTTATAGATCAATCTGTTTTAAATGATTGTTTACTTAATAATGGTATCAAATCAACATAACTTTTAGAATTATTTCATAGAGAAATTTGGACACATTTCGATCATATCCACTTCGACTTTTCTAGGTTCTATATTTTCTTCCATGCCACTTTTTAACAGTATAGTAATAACAGTAATACCCAGTTTGTGCTGCTCATGTGTTTTTGTCTCTTTGACATTCCTGTAAAACCTGGTTGACTTATCAGGGTCTACAAACTTTATGAAAACTGATTGCCTTCTCAGTAGCTATCCATTATCAATAGTTCCTCAGTTATGGGCTGGAATTTGGGTTTACATGTTTACTCACATTGGATTTGGCCAACCTAAGCTTATAAAGATCTTGTTCATTTTATCATAATCACTTCCAGGCCATTTGTTCACTTACTCTCTGTGTCAGAAAGATACTATGTTCTTGTAGTCTTGGACTATCTCTGACTTTTGCATCTTTCTTGCCCCTCTTCTGTAATGTACACTGATCCCCAAGAGGTGGATGTGACACATCTTATTTTGAGCTGAGGATTAAGCAGTCTCCTCTTCTTTGTACTTTGAGCAATTGTAATTCTCTGTGTTAGTCACCATCTACTGCTTCTCTCATGAAGGCTTAATAAATCCAATAATATCTTTAATTGGTTGTTTAGTCCCTGGGAGGTCTGGGTGGTCCAGTTAGTTGATATTATTGTTCTTTCTTGGAGGTTGCAATCCCTTTTAGCTATTTCAGTCCTTTCCCTAACTCTTCCATTGAGTTTCTCGGATTCAGTCCAATGGTTGATAAGTCTATCTGTATTGTTCAGGTGCTGGCAGAGCCTCTCAGGGGACAGCTATACTAGGGTCCTTTAACAAGCACTTCTTCTCATCAGCAATAGTGATACCCCAGTGTAAGGAGATGCTAGAGTGGTGAGGCAGGAATGGGCAGGCAGGTGGGGGAACACCTTCATAGAGTCAAAGGGGAGGTTGGATGGGATAGGGGGTTGAGGAGGGAAAAGTGAGAGGGGGGACAACATTTGAAAGGTAAATAAATAAAATACCAAAATAATAATAATAACAATAATGATGATGATGAAATAAAGATTAAAATCACTTTTCAAAATATTCATTAATCTAAGTGTTTAATGGAAAGTTAATTAGAGCATAAAAGTATCTTTTTTTTGCCTGATGAAATTGTCATCTCCAAGGTTTACTGCCTCAGTCTGCTAACCTCAGTCTATTCCTGGAAGCTTCTAGCATCCATATAATCTTATCTGGACCCAGAATGATTTCAATGTCTGAGATATATTACTGAATGAAATCACCCTTTTTCGTTTTCTCTAATGGCTAGTCAACTCAGCTAATTCTCCCCCCATCCTCTTCACAGGGATTCAGTCCTCTCTCTCTCTCTCTCTCTCTCTCTCTCTCTCTCTCTCTCTCTCTCTCTCTCTCCCTCTCTCTCCCCACCCCTCTCTCCCTTTCCTGAATTGCTCCATTTGGCCTCAATTAACTTTGGCAATTAGTTCTAATTTTTCTGGTTCCTTCTCATTCTCTGGCCTACAGTGTCTTCACCTGGATCTAGATTGTTCTGATTTTGCAGACTGTCTCTTCACAGCAGTCCTGTGCCCTTCTCTTTCTCTTAGCTTTTCTGTCTAACGTAGTCTCTCTTTTCTCTCACTTCTGAGAATTGGGCATATTCTATTCTGTCAAGTCTTTCTCTGATTTTTCTGCCACTCAATTAGCTATTGCTCACTTTCAAACATGGGTGTTTCCTTCTGTGTGCTAAATTTACCTTCATTGTTTGGAATAAATGGTGTGTACTAAGGTTGAGGCACCCCACACTTACAAACAAGTCTTCCAGTACATACCACAAACTTGAGGTTCACAGAGTAATCAATTATCCTGCAACACTGGAGTGAGTTTAATTCTATGTACATTTTAGCAGAAAAATATTTTTCCTTAGTCCTATTATATGTGATAGCATAGATTCCTGGTTCAACAATTGGGCAAAGTTGATATGTCTTTAAATAAAACTCTGTGTGTGTCCTGTGACCATTTATGTAAGTTTGAATCTGTAAATGTACATGGAAGTGAAAAAGGGTGTAGATTAAAAGTAGAAGATAGACAAATAAGGAAGCAAGTTTGGTGAGGTAATCAACTTTCTTCTCCATGAAGTCAAAAGTAGCTTTTTGAACTTTTCTGTTTGGTGCTTATAGATATCTTCATGATTATCTTCATTATTATACTATAGACAGGAAATAATAGCAGCAGCAGAGGAGAAACCTGTTGTATGTGGTGACTGTTTCAATCCCATTTGTTATACCTTGTAATCTATATAGTGCACAGTAAATAAAATTTCAGTTGATAATTTCAGATTTTCAAGTAATTTCAGATCTTTTTATAATTTCAGACCTTTCAATTTTGGGGGGATAAGTCCTCATATAGCTCAGATTATTCTTAAAACTTACTATAGACTCAAGATGACCTAATTTTTTTTTTATTCTTGTGCCTGTATCCCATAAATGCTAGTATTACACATCTCAGAAGTAACATTTATAAACATAACACTCAATCACAGAAATAATATTATATTTAATAAATAAATGAACGATTTTAATAGTTCATAGATGTCTTGTATTTAATTAAAACATAATTTGACATAGTTTTATAAAATCTGAATTATGTTCATTCTGGGAAACGTGTACGGTTAATTATGTGTAGCATGACATGCATATTACATAAATAACCATGATATTCAAAATTAGAAAGACATGAATAATCACTCACAGAAAATAGACATGCTATGTGCACATTTCACATGTATATGCAATGCTAAACATAGTTTACATGCTCTTGTGATTTTATTTGATACATGTATTTCAATAACAATATTTCATGTTTTATTGATAATTATAGGATCAGATTTGTAGTTAAATTTGCTCATTCTATAAATTTTAAACTGAAAAATTTTCAAATAATCTTACTAATATATAAAAATCACCTTTATTCTAAAATGGATGTTACCTTCAGAAGAAAGGACAAGTGTAACATTCTGACAACTTGGACTTCAAGCAATGAAAAATGATAGAGATAGTGTCTATATGTAGCAAAGACAGAAAACAAAATCTGTAAAACCAAAGTTTTCATCTATTGAATACAGAGCATAAAACTAGATGAGGTGAGTTTTAAAACTCCAGCAGCTCACCGCTGCCGGTGGACAGTTTCCAGGTCACCTCACTAAGTGAAGAAGGTCAAGTAGAACCCACATTCTTTCACTTTAAGGAGGCAGAAGTGGGAGCCAGTGGAGGTGACAGCACTTAGAATTTCTCAGCAGTGTAGTGGGGAAAGAGTAGCTATACAAAGTAAAGCATAACCCTAATATCTTTAGGGACTTGCCTTTGAGCCTCGGCTGAGTTCAATTTCTTCTTGAACAAGTAGAAACGTATCTGAGGCTGAGAAATATCCTTCAAAAAGCAGCAAACTCAATAATCCCTTGTGCTCAGTGAGAGCACAGTGTAAGTACCTTCTGTTCTAAGCCATCAATCGAAAGTCAAAGAATTCTAAATACTGAGACCACTAGGGACATATGAGGATGCATGTTGCCTCAATAATTAGACTATGTAAGACATAGATTGAAAACAGCACTGAAGGTGACTTAGCAAAATTCCAACATAATTCAATTGAATATGATCAGTTTAACAAGCTTTTGATGTTCATCGCTACTCAAAGAAATAATAATAATAATAATAATAATAATAATAATAATAATAATAATAAATAATGTGACTCCAACTAAAATAACCTTTACTATCTAATAAAAACATCTATAGAAATAAAATGTAAAAAAAATTTAACCATGGGAAAATAAATGAACTTACTAAAGGTAGTGGAAGTACTGAGAGAACATTTTCTTCTGCAAAGGCAACAAATATTTCTCCATGTCACCAGAGAAAGAAGCACTCACAGGTATTTAATTCTGACTGGGTGTTCAGGAATGTTCTGTAGAGAAGAAGACTTTGTCATTAAAATACTTTTTAAACTTCAGAATTTGGACATATTTATATATTTATACAGGTGAACTTCCTCCATTACAAAATTCAAACAAATTTAAGCCAGACGATTATAAAACAATGTCTCCTTATAGAATAATGCAAAGAAACATTTACTGTCCTATGGAGTAGTCACGGATTTCTGTATTTAGAGCTTCTCAATTTTAATCTAGCTTCATGCAGAGCCTTACCTACCCCTCTGTCCATTGTTCTGTAACTGAAGAAACTTCGAGAGACACAGAGAATACAAAGATATCCTTGGGGATATTTCTGTTCAACTTCTTTTTTTTTTTTTTTTTTTTTTTTTTGAGACAGGGTTTCTCTGTGTAGCCCTGGCTGTCCTAGAACNCACTNTGTAGACCAGGCTGGCCTCNAACTCAGAATTCCACCTGCCTCTGCCTCCCGAGTGCTGGGATTAAAGGCATGCGCCACTATGCCCGGCTTCAACTTCTTGTTTATGGCCCATAGTACCATTACATTCTGCAGTCCTTCCATAAAAAACAAACAAACAAACAAACAAACAAACTCATATGTATTTGTTGAATTCATTTGTTCATTTCCTCTTTACCCACTCTTTTGGGAACTGGAATAAAACAAATATTGAAATACTAAATAATGTTTCCACGGGTCACTGGTGCTTCATTTTTTTATTGCTGATGTTGGGATGTTCTTTTTATTCTTGCAATTGCTTTAGATGGAAGCTACAAGGTAAATACTATGATTCTAAGAAAGAAACAAAGAATAATCTCTAAGCAGAATTATGTATGGTTATTTCTAAAAAGCACTGATACATTTAGTCCCACAACATAACAAATAGCACTTGACAGCCTGGTATTTCTACCTTCATTTGTGTCTCTCATTTGCTTCAGTAACTCATTCACCACTGCAGATTACTGGTTAGTCACTCAGAAAGTCTATGTCCAGAACCTGGTCATATTTAGTATTCAACTTCCTCAAGTCTGAAGGCAAGAGAGAGAGAGAGAGAGAGAGAGAGAGAGAGAGAGAGAGAAGAAGAGTAACTGGTTTAGCCTGGTTTAGCTACTGTCAGCTTTTACAATGTTCTGCTACAGATCTTGAAATTTACACCTGAAATGTTGCAGCTATTGCCATGAATCACTAACTACCTAGGGTGTAGAATTAGCAAGGCTTAGTACAGCAGAGCACCCTCAAAAAGAGAACAATCGTTTGCTGTTGTGGCTTACATTGTACAATCAGTAATACTGCAATGGTAATGTCAGTCATGACAGCATTGGTAATCTCTTCAAGCCTTTATATGAAACCAGAAGCAGGACAATGGCCAACCAGGCCACACACTTTTCTAATCATGCAAAATGACTATCTGAATACAACTTTTTTTTTTTTTTCCTCAAATTGGTCTGGAGTCATATATCCATCCCCTCCTCACCCCCATTCTTCCCTATGTTGTGATCTGTTGGCTGCACTTAGTCTGATGATACACCCTAACCTGGAAAATTTTGTTCTGAAATTCACTAGTAAAACAAACTATGTAGAAAAATCAGCCTGCTGTTGAATCCTGTGTTACTCCAAGGTAAAAATCCTCTCTACTTTTAACTTCTCAACGGATAGAAGTGTTGGAAGAAAATGTAGCTATGGAAAGCTTTTCAGGCTGGCCTGTCTGCAAAGGGATTCTGTGTCATCTCCATTTAATCTTTTTAACACAGAGTCAGTATGTTTTTACGTGAAAGTCAGAATACTGGATGTTCTAAAGCTGGTCAGTTGTCCACAAAGGAACTGCAGAAACCCCTATTGATTCTTGCCTACCACTGGAGGTTAGCACAGCAAGAAGGAAGGGAAGATGGTGAATTCTAACTTCCCTCAACCCTTTCCTACAGGGTCAGTCTGAGAGTAGGACTCGGTAGGGGAAGCTGTGCTACAGAAAAGGATGAAGGCTTATTAGACTGTGAATATTTTGAGCTCTATGTTCTTAATTTTCAGTGGAACTCATTCTATCAAATGGTTTGAACACTAATCAAAATTAGGAAGAGGAACTTATCGAACGGATTGACTCAGAAGTGATTGCTGTTCGGTCTTAAGATGTTAATTCCAGAGCAGAGCGGGGAGGGGGGGTATAAGGGACTTTGAGGATAGCATTTGAAATGTAAATAAAGAAAATATCTAATAAAACACACACACACACACACACACACACACACACACACACAAACACTCACAGATTTTAGTTCCAAGATGGGCATTCTGAGATGAGTAAAGGTTATTATAGGCTGTTTCTCAGTGATTCTCAGTCTTTTCTTTCTTTCTTTCTTTCTTTTTTCTTCTGCATTCACTGCTAATTCTCTGTTGCCTGCCCCTTAGTGCCAGGATCAATTAATGGATTGAGAACAGTTTCTGAGGATCAAGCTGCAGAGCCTATTCTGTGTGGAAAACAAAGAACCTGGAATACACTGAAAAGAAAGGACTTTTCTGTGTCTTAGGTCCCACAAATAACCTTGAGGCCCAATAAGTTCGTTTCCTGCTATTTTGAAATGTAAAAAAAAACCAACATAAAACTAAGAGTGGGTAACTATTGCCACCCAGTGGTTATTTTCAGCAACTGTATAAACGATTCATCTGAAACAACTCTTTCTTTATCCAGTGAATTTAATGTTTAGGTTTTAATTTAATCACTCACTTCCCGGAAAATCTCAATTCCTTATTCTGAAATCCTACTAAGCTTAATTAGCTGATTTATTTACATCCACTTAATGATGTTGTTTTAAGAATGACTGTGGCACTATCACATTGCAAGGAACTCAGATCATTTGCAAAATAACCAATTCTTAAACAGGCAATGAAATAATGCATGCCTGGAAATGCATATATATATATATATATATATATATATATATATATATATATATATATATATATACAATTCTCTGTAATTTTATGTATGAATATATATAATTGCAAATGCCAATTTTAACAGCATAAAAGTCTTCCTTTTTGCTTTCAGTTGTAAAAATGTTCTACTCAGGATTATTGGAAACTAAATTAATATACATCAATGTGTATTTTGTATTAACACATACACCTACACACACACAAACACACACACACACAAATTTTTTGTGTAATATTGCTATTTCTTTCACATTCAAAAAATTCACTCAAGTAGAAATGCTAAAAATAAACATCATATATAGCAATTACTTAATGGTCTTCTTTTTTCTCAAACTATATACTAACATCCAGGTTATTCATAAAGTATTTAGGAAAAATAAATGTGAATGAAACATTGTCAACAATGAAATTGTTTAATTTTGCAGTAATCACAAAGCTAAATGTAGGATGATGTCACAAAAGCTTAAGGGAAGAAGAAAAGAATAAGACCTGCACAAAGAACTGAATTCTTTCTCAGTTTTAAATTTGTTTCAGTTGCACATGGCATCCCTTACTTCCATGACCTTAAAGACTTATTACCTTTCAGTGTATCTTATCACCATTTTTTTCCACCTTTCTTCTTATTATTTCTTGGTGAACATTTTCATTTAGTAATGTCCAAAATTAAAAGTTAACTTCAAGTACAATCAGTTAAAAGACACAAGCTTAAAGATTTAGTATACAATGAAACCTACTGAACAGGGTGACAAAAATAGAAGATATATGTGGAGATATATGTGGAAAAGCAAGTGAGTAAAATGTAAGCCTAAAGAATAAGTGTTGTCAATAGTACCATTCAAGAACAAAGACAATGTGTCCAGGATGCAGCTCCTGACATTACTGTATTAGATAGAGGCAGAAATCTTTTAACTACCACAAGGGAAATAGACAACAAAGTTACATAAGTCAGCAGAAGAGAACAGCTATTGTAGGGCGAAAAGTTTGGAAATAAAAATATCTCTGAGAACACTATTCTCAAGTTATAGCACTAACAGTTTAGCCAAGATTATTCTACTTGACATTTTTTTCCAATTTTTATTAGGTACTTACTTCATTTACATTTCAAATGCTATGCCAAAGTCCCCTATACCTCCTCCCACCCTGTGCTCCCCTACCCACCCACTCCCACTTCTTGGCCCTGGTGTACCCCTGTACTGGGGCATATAAAGTTTGGAAGACCAAGGAGCCTCTCTTCCCAATGATGGCTGACTAGGCCATCTTCTGCTACATATGCAGCTACATATGCAGCTAGAGACACAAGTTCTGGGGGTACTGGTTAGTTCATATTGTTGTTCCACCTATAGAGTTACAGACCCCATCAGAACCTTGGGTACTTTCTCTACCTCCTCTATTGGGGGCCTGGTGTTACATCCAATAGCTGACTGTGAGCATCCACTTCTGTGTTTGATAGGCACTGGCATAGACTCACAAGAGACAGGTATATGAGGGTCCTTTCAGCAAACTCTTGCTGGCTTATGCAATACTATCTGCGTTTGGTGGCTTTGCAATTTTATGAGGACCCATTTGTCAATTCTCAATCTTACAGCACAAACCATTGCAGTTCTATTCAGGAATTTTTCCCTTGTGCCCATATCTTTGAGGCTTTTCCCTAATTTCTCCTCTATAAGTGTCAGTGTCTCTAGTTTTATGTGGAGTTCCTTGATCCACTTAGACTTGACCTTAGTACAAGGAGATAAGAAGGATCAATTCATATTCTTCTATATGATAACCACCAGTTATGCCAGCACCATTTGTTGAAAATGCTGTCTTTTTTTCCACTGGACGGTTTTAGATCCCTTGTGAAAGATCAAGTGACCATAGGTGTGTGGGTTCATTTCTTGGTCTTCAATTCTATTTCATTGGTCTACCTGTCTGTCACTATACATGCAGTTTTTATCACAATTGTTCTGTAGTACATTTTTAGGTCAGGCATGGTGATTCCCCCAGATATTCATTTATCATTGAGAAGAATTTTTGCTATCCTAGGTTTTTTGTTATTCCAGATGAATTTGCAAATTGCCCTTTCTAATTCCTTGAAGAATTGAGTTGGAATTTTGTTAGGGATTGCATTGAATCTGCAGATTGCTTTCAGCAGCATAGGTATTTTCACAATGTTGATCCTGCTAATCCATGAGCATAGGAGATCTTTCCATCTTCTGAGATCTTTGATTTCTTTCTTCAGAGACTTGAAGTTCTTATACAGATCTTTCACTTCCTTAGTGAGAGTCACACCAAGGCATTTTATATCATTTATGACTATTGTGAAGGGTGTTGTTTCCCTAATTTCTTTCTCATCATGTTTATCCTTTGTGTAGAGAGAGGACACTTATATGTTTGAGTTAATTTTATATCCAGCTACTGCACTGAAGCTGTTTAACAGGTTTAGGAGTTCTCTGGTGGAATTTTTAGGATCACTCATGTATACTCTCATATCATCTGCAAATAGTGATATTTTGACTTCTTCCTTTCCAATTTGGATCACCTTGACCTCCTTTTGCTTTCTAATTG
>NC_034597.1:78591436-78625787 GCF_900095145.1 Mus pahari | reverse complement strand
TGCTTTTCTGGTGTGATGTTGTATCCAGGACTTGCTATGGTGGGAGAGTTTGGTTCTGATGATGCCAAGTAACCTTGGTTTCTGTTGCTTCTGTTCTTATGCTTGCCTCCTGCCATCTGATTATCTCAAGTGCTTGCTGCCCTCAATATATCTGATTGGAGCCTGTCCTTCCTATAATCCCAGTTGATTCAGGACTTCTCGGAGTCCAGATTTCTCTGTGATTCTTTGATTGTGGGCTGCTGTGAACCTGTGATTCTGGGTTTGTCAGAGTTCTTGGCAGTCAAGCTCCTCTGAGACACTCAAATACTAGTGTGATCCAGCTCATGTTATCCTCCGATCCTGTTGTCCTAAGATCCTGGGAGTGTGACATTGCATGGGAGTGGTGTCTCCTTTGAAGACTGTGGAGCTGTCCGGTCTGTTCGAAACCAAGGCAAACCAGAACTGATCAAAAGAAACCTGAGCCTCTGGTCAGGAAAGGCTCTGGTGTCCTTGATCCTGCTGTCACATGCCCTTCACAATTAGATTGGAGCAGATGTTGTGTTCCACTCACCAATGATCCTAAGATCGTTTGGACAGTCCTCTAGGGACCATGGGGGTGTCTGCTGACTCTGCACCCTAGGTGACCTGGTGCTGGCGCAGACCAGAAGAGACTTGTGCCCCTGGTCAGGTTGGTTCTCTGCTTCCCTAGTGCTGTCTCAGGTCCCGTGCGTGATTGTATTGGAGCAGATGTTGTGTTCCACCCACCAGTGATCTTAAGATCACTTGGGCAATCCTCTAGGGACTGTCGGGATGTCTACCAACCCTGTGTTCTAGGTGACCTGGTGTTGGCGCAGACCGGAAGGGACTTGTCCTACTTGAAGCTTTTGTGTATTTGCTATCAGTGATACAGTCGTGAGCACCCAATTGAAAAAAAAGTAAGTAATTTTAGTGTTTTATGGATTTATCTTTGTCTTGGAGACAATTTTATATCAAGTTGTCAGAATTTTTTTTAACTCATGTGTGAAGGTCAATGTTTAAAGTTGACAATTTTAAGTAATATCATGCAGTGAAGCTTAATATTTAATTTGATGTTTCTGCTAATCAACTCAATTTTACCACATGATATCATAGATATAGATATAGATATATAGATATGATCATTGGATATTAATTAACTAGACTACAATTAATAAATTAAAACCTTTTTCCACAGCTATTTCTTTCACTTTAGATTGACTCAAGCTTTATAGGTGGTAAGAGAAAGGCAAAAAGCTATGTATTTCCATACATTAAGAAGATATATCTGTGGATATTGATCAAATAAAGATTTCAAAATTATTCATTGTGCAAAGATGTCTTGTACAGTCATAGTTTATAAAGAATGACTAACAACAAACTCTGGCGATATATTCTTACATAAGCACATCAGAAACAATTACTTAGTAATAAATTTGAAAACTCAGAATGTAAGAGTTACTGATTTCTGCTCTCATTATTGTGAAGGAGGAAAGAGGGAGGACCTGGAAGGGAGAGAGGAGGGGTAGGAAACAAGGGGGGAATAGCAGGTACTGAAGGGGACAGGAGAGACGTACAGAGTGTCAGGAAATCAAATAAAAATATGTAGGAGCAGGGGATGAGGAACAAGGGATAACCACTGGAAGGTGCATGACAGAAAAGAAACAAACATGAGGCTCCCAGGACCCAAGGGGGATGACTTTGCCTGAAATGCACAGAGCAGGGCAGACAGAACCTGTAGAGACCACCTCCAGTAGATAGGCACACTCCCAGTCGAGGGATGGGGCCACTCACCCATCTCAAAAATTTTAATATAAAATGTTCCTAACCAAAGGAATAACAGGGACAAAAAAATGGAACAGAGACTGAAGGAAGGGTCAACCGGGGACTGCCCCACCTTGGGAACCATCATATCTACAGACACCAAACTGGACACTGTGGCCTTTACCAAGAGGTGCTTGCTGAGAGGAACCTGGTGTGGCTGTTTCTTGGGAGGTTGTGTCAGCAACTGATCAATGCAGAAGAGGATGCTTAGAGATAACCATCAGACTGAGCTCAGTGAACCGGGTTGGAGAGCTGATGGAAGGACTGGAGGAGCAGAGGGGTATTGCAACCTCATAGGAAGAACAACATAGGCTGGCCTAACCATCCAGTGCTCCCAGGGACTAGACCACAAACCCAGGAGTGTACAGGGAGGGATCTATGGCTCCAGATACATATGTAGCAGTGGATGGCCTTATCTGACATCAATGAGGGGGGGGGGGAGCCCTTGGTCCTGCGGTGGTTTGATGCCCCAGGGTAGGGAGGTGCTGAAATGGTGGGCATGGAGAGCGTGGGTGAGTGTGGGAGCACCCTCATAGAGGCAAAGGGGAGAGCAAAGGGGGCAGATGTGGGATGGGGATTTGTGGAGGGGGTAACCTGGATATCATTTGAGCTGGAAACGAATGAAATGATTAATAATAATAATAAAAAGCATTCACTATAAACGTAAAACCTATGCATCTGAGTGAAATTCTGTAAAATGATTCTTCCGTAACTCAGTCAAGTCTTTGTTAATTTTTATTTCAAGTCACTAGACAAGAAAACTAATAAGAGATTTTTGCCTTATGCTTATTTTGTTCATTATAAACAATTTCACATTGATGAATGAATCTGTCTTTATAATATCAAATAATAAATCCTCAGCAACCATACCCTTCTTTCTACATTCAATATTTCTTGCAATGTTCTCTGTCTTAAATATTTTGCTAAAATTTCTGATCTTGTTCTCTCTGAGACTGGCCCAGAAATGATTTTATCCCAAAGCTGTATTCTAAGTGCTGTAGGATACCCACTCGAGAAAGTAATCTTGAAATCATTAACCAGTGTAGCATTGCCAAAATGATTCTCAGGGATAAGAGTTCCTGTGCCCTTGGATAATTAGGCACCTCCCAATATGATGTGTTTCTAATATTAATACTTGCTAGAAAATCCAAAGACAACAACTTCCTAGAACTAAAGCCAAATAATGGCGGTAGTTACTCTAGAATTAGATTTTAGAGTGGGAAGACAGTATGATGTTGGGGTTGCAGGTTTTAGAAGCACTGCATAAGCTTCTTGCCCCAATTTCTAAGAGTGCCTCAAAACAGCACACAGTGGATTTCACTGTCTACACTTGAACCTGAAAGAATGTAGATTCCAAACACATTGCTTTCTTCTTCATACAGCTTTCTTTCTTCTTCCACATTAAAACAGAAGATGAAAAGCTTTGAAGTATTTCTAGGAATTCTGAAAGCCCTGAATTTCAGCAGAAGAGACCTTCAAAACTAGCAATGGGTTATTTTAAAAATTTACTCCACTGCATTGAGTTTTGTAAAGTATGAAATTGAAATATGAAAATGTAGAAAGTATGAGATCTACTCTAATGAACACTGGCATTAAAAATGTGGCTTTGCAAAACCAATGTTAGTTATAAAATCTTATTAGAATATCTCATCTTCTTTCCTCCATGGAATTATAAAAAATTCACTTGTTAGGATCCATTTTTAGTCTTCATTTGAACTCAGATATTTCCTTTATAATCAAAATTTATATATGAAGGAATATTTAGAATGTGTTTAGTGCATGGATGTGTAGTTACTTTTGACTGACACAAAACAGGGGCCTACCTTTTAAAACTATTTTCTGGGTGGCAGATTTTAAGGATTAAAATTACCTGTATTTATTTGTAAATAAACTTACAGTAAATTTATTGCTATACATGCTACAAAACTGGATTTTTTTGACTGAGGAAAAGAGATAAAATTTTAGTCTATAGCTGGAGTGTGCTTATTGTCTGTGTTCTAACAGAAACCATATAATGATATCCAAGAATATCTGACTATATAGTCATCTTTGTAATGTTAACAGTTGGAGATTAATTGAACACTCTTCTGCAATGAAACAATGACTATGAACTTTGCAAGCTATACCTGTTTTCAAACTAAGTACCATCTGCATTCAAGTTTTAATATATCCATTTATATATGAATGTACATATTCATATATGTAACATATATATGTATGTAAGTATATATATATATATATATATATATATATATATATATATATGTGTGTGTGTGTGTGTGTGTGTGTGTGTGTATGTATATTCAATATATGTGTCACAATGCATTAGTATCTATGTGTATACAGGACACAGGAATGAAAATTAGCCTGTCAATATTCATTCCTAATCATAAAGCCTTTACCTTAAATGCTTATAATGACAAAGAATTTTCAGTGATAATCCCTACATAGTAGACCATTAGAGAGCATTCCGCTTTAACTCCCTGGTGTAAAACAATTCCATAAAATTACATTGTTGTACATATTATACACAATCAAATAATTCCTAAGTTCTGAATAGCAACTAGAAATTTTCAGAACAAATTATATCTATAAGATGTTTAAAAAGGTTTGTGACATTATACAAGGTATACTTGTGAGAAACAAGGAAACAAGAATGAAAAATAGTTCAGCTGTCTGTATTCTTTTCTGCAAAATTGGTCAGAACTGCTGTATTATTGATGGTTCCTTCTAAACCATAGAATAAATTACAGTTTATTTTTCTTACTTATGTAAATTTGAAATTTGTTCTTTATCAAGGTGGTTCAGAAATTATCAAACATAAACACTATGTATCAGTGAAAGGAAATATTGGAAAGGGTGTGTTTTCATAGTTTGTTTCAAATGCAGTTTGAGGCCAGTGGCAAATCTCAGTGAATAAAGGCTGTTGGAGCCAAGTTTGACTAACTGACTTGTATCCCTAACACTCACATGATTAAAGGTGAGAACTGACTCCTGAAACGTATCTTTTGATATCTAAATGTTTTGTGGCACATGCATGAATACACACAGAGACAGGCTCATACAGTATAAAATATTACATTTTAAAGGAAGTATAAGAGTTTATGTAGGTCAAGCTTTAATTTGAACTCCTATTAAACAACAAAATAATTCCAAAGATAGGAAAAATATTAATAAACTTAAGCAATGAATGTATGAGTATTTTCTCCCATGATAATTCTTTATTTAGTCCTTTATAAGTGACATGCTTAGTTGATTATTATTAGGTACTACACAGGTGTGAAACACTCAGTGTTTGAATACAAAAGCTGATAATTCAGTAATTGTAACTATTTCATGTAAAAAAAGACTTAATTATAGCTATTCCATTGCACAGCTCTTATACATATCATGATTGAAGAAATTTTACCAAGAGAGTACAAAATAAATAAAATTTCATCTTAAGCACCTTTGCTGAACTTAAGTAAAATTACAGCAATACTTCATGACAATTCATTAAAAGTCACAATTATTTTGAAAATAATTTCTCTTCTTAAAAATTCTTCTGGTGTATTTCTTCCAGAAGTTTTTCTTCACCCTTTTATGTGGGAAAACAAGATATTTAACATAGCAAAAGCTGGGGTTCCTTGGATCACAAGGTAAAACTTAGGTGCCTTAAACATTGGTCTTTTATATTTCGATATGAAAAATATGGAGTATGTATTATTAGTTTAGGATTACTTCAGTCAGCTAAATTTAGAACCAAAACTCTACACTTAGAAAGAAGCTTGATGAGTCAAAGTTTCTAAGTATGCACATCAAGATGCTTCTTAGTGACATAGTCTACATAGTGATCCAAACTAATGATGAAAGGCTGCAAAGCCACAATATCAAAGTGAACTCATGGAACCCTGTAAGACATTCCCTAGGTCCATAGAACTTGTAGAATCCCAGCAGAATTTCATTTCTCCTATGAGTGGCCTGTAGATGTTTTCTTTCCCACCTTTCTCCTTCCTATAGGTCAGACCTATGGCTTATGTGTATGTCAAATAAACTGAAATATATTTTTTCAATTTTTATTAGGTATTTATTTCATTTACATTTTAAATGCTATCCCTGAAGTCCCCTATACCATACCCACTACTCCCCTACCCACCCACTCCCCTTTCTTGGCCCTGGTGTTCCCCTGTACTGGGGCATATAAACTTTGGAAGACCAAGGGGCCTCTCTTCCCAATGATGGCCGACTAGGCCATCTTCTGCTACATATGCAGCTAGAGACACGAGCTCTGGGGGTGCTGGTTAGTCCATATTTTTGTTCCACCTATAGGGTTGCAGACCCCTTCAGTTCCTTGGGTACTTTCTCTAGCTCCTCCATTGGGGGCCCTGTTTTCCATCCAATAGCTGACTGTGAGCATCCACTTCAGTGTTTGCCAGGCACTGTTATAGCCTCACAAGAGACAGCTATATCAGGGTCCTTTCAGCAAAATCTTGCTGGTGTATGCAATAGTGTCTGTGTTTGTTGACTGATTATGGGATGGACCCCTGGGTGGGGCAGTTTTTAGATGGTTCATCCTTTCGTCTCAACTCCAATCTTTGTCTCTGTAACCCCTTCCATGGGAGTTTTGTTCCCAATTCAAAGAAGGGGCGAAGTGTCCACATTTTGGTCTTCCTTCTTCTTGAGTTTCATGTGTTTTACAGATTGTATCTTGGGTATTCTAGGTTTCAGGGCTAATATCAACTTATCAGTGAGTGCATATTATGTGAGTTCTTTTGTGTTTGGGTTACCTCACTCAGGATGATACCTTCCAGATCCATCCATTTGCCGAGGAATTTCCTAAATCCATTCTTATCTCCTTATACTAAGGTCAAGTCTAAGTGGATCAAGGGACTCCACATAAAAATAGAGACACTGACACTTATAGAGGAGAAATTGGGGAAAGCCTCAAAGTTATGAGCACAGGGGAAACATTTCTGAATAGATCTGTAAAGGCTTGTGCTGTAAGATCAAGAATTGACAAATGGGACTTCATAAAATTACAAAGCTTCTATAAGGCAAAAGACACTGTCAATAAGACAAAAAGACCACCAACAGATTGGGAAAGGATCCTATCCTAAATCAGATAGGTGACTAATATCCAATATATATAAAGAACTCAAGAAGATGGACTCCAGAAAAGCAAATAACCCCATTAAAAAATGGTGCACAGAACTAAACAAAGAATTCTCAACTGAGGAATATCGAATGGCTGAGAAACACCTTAAAAAATGTTCAACATCCTTAATTATCAGGGAAATGCAAATCAAAACAACCCTGAGATTCCCCCTCACATCAGTCAGAATGGCTAAGATAAAAAATTCAGGTGACAGCAGATGCTGGCGAGGATGTGGAGAAAGAGGAACACTCCTCCATTGTTGGTGGGACTGCAAACTTGTAAAACCACTCTGGAAATCAGTCTGGAGGTTCCTCAGNAAATTGGACATAGTACTACCAGAGGATCCAGCAATNCCTCTCCTGGGCATATATCCAGAAGATGTTCNAACTGGTAATAAGAACACATGCTCCCCTGTGTTCATAGCAGCCTTATTTATAATAGCCAGAAGCTAGAAAGAACCCAGATGTCCCTCAACAGAGGAATGGATACAGAAAATGTGGTACATTTACACAATGGAATACTACTCAGCTATTAAAAACTGAAATATATTTTAAATACAGCAAAATTAATGAAAAAAAACTGCCGAACATATGTGCTTTTTTACATCTAGGATGTGCTCATGTGTAGTTAAAAATGGGAAACTCAGGAAAATTCATGTAAATTCTCACTTCTCATAAGAGACGTTTGCATAAAGTGATTTGATGGAAAACGATTGCTGAAATAAATACCTCATGAAGCATTTTTTTCTCCCCACAGTCTTAGTCTAAAGACTTTAATACTATATATAAAAATGATGAAAGTAAACCATGGTCAGAAAGCACATTAAACTAAAACACAATTTAAAAGCTGAAGGCAGGGATCTGTTGAATAAACTGCCGCTATATTCATTTATTTGGAAAAAGAAAAAAAACAACTACTGAGCTGTTTCATTTATCTTTTATGTATTGCAAAGTTTGTTACTTAAAATTAGTCCTATTACCCATAGCCCTTAAAAGCAGTTGCTCATTTATTCCTAAGCAACTGAAATTGAAATTCTGATTATAGTTGGGAAAATTAATAACTATGTTTTATTTTTAAATTTACCAAGTAAAAATATTTACAAAAAATTACTAACATGTTTTCCATTCAAAAATGTCCTACTCAAAGAAGATACGTTAGGTTTATTTTAAGTAGCTTAACTCAGATATATTTTCTGATATTCCTTAAGTGTTAGTTATTAAAATAATAATTCATCAAAAAATAAAATTATAAATGTTTATAGTATATTCTTACTCTTTGTGGTCAAAATTATCTGAATTTTGGCTGGTGTTATTTAATATTAATAAAGAACCCTAATGTTTCCAAATTACTTTTATTTCAACTTTTAAGTTCCATAATTTTAGCAACTAACCACACAATGTACTGATAATAGATAACACATTCACAGATGACTCTAATTACAGATGGTGTTTGTAATTCCTACACTAACCTGGGTAAATGTTCTGTGGTAAATAGAACATGGGTTAAAGATTTGCGTGCTTGACTTGGAAAAGTCATGATTGCAGCTCATGTTAAGATTTTACATCCTTGAAAATCTCTAGGCACAGTTTTGTTTAGGTATAAAGGGCATTTTCTGTGAAAGAAGCCATTGGTGTACTGAATTCAATATGCATTTGATAATAAGTGCCTATTTTTAGCTTTTCTTGCCCAAGTCTCATTTTTAGTTTGAAATTGGCCATTTTGGGTAAATTTATAGAAAGAGAAGTGGCAACTGGTACAGTACATTCATGCATTTTTTCTTGGGAAAAAAAACCCCACAAGAATTCTATTGATTTGTGGATTGAGGGCTATTAAAAGAGTGAAATAAAATAATCATAAAGAAAATTTGGGCTGGTTGTGGTGGCGCACGCCGGTAGGATTTGCTGAAGGAGGCAGAGGCAGGAGGATCAGGAGTTCGAGGCCAGCCTGGGCTACACATATTTATGCTCACAGCCAGCTATTGGATGGAACACAGGGTCCCCAATGGAGGAGCTAGAGAAAGTACCCAAGGAACTGAAGGGGGCTGCAACCCTATAGGTGGAACAACAATATGAACTAACCAGTACCCCCTGAGCTTGTGTCTCTAGCTGCATATGTAGCAGAAGATGGCCTAATCGGCCATCACTGGGAATAGAGGCCCCTTGGTCTTGCAAACTTTATATGACCCAGCACAAGGGAAGGCCTGGGCCAAGTAGTGGGAGTGGGTGGGTAGGGAAGCAGGGGCATGGGGGTATAGGGAACTTTCGGGATAGCATTTGAAACGTAAATAAAGAAAATAATAATAATAATAAAGTAAATTAAAAAAAAAGAAAATTTGGGATAACAGAGACCACCTTCATGTTGTTGACCTATTCTTAGCCATCTTTGCATTTTATGAATAACATCTTCAATTCCCACTAGTGATACCATGTGAATTCACTAGGTAATTGATCAAATTTCATGATTAATTGGATACAACAGTGAGAAATTTTCATCTCAAAAAAGTCAACATCATGACATAAAATTAAAATTGCCATATTGAGTGCTCTAATACTTTATTTTAAAGCAATTTAACAATCCTCTACTCATTAATAGAGAAAAGAAAAACTATACCTATCAATTTTCATTATCACTGTTATGAACAAGTACAGATGACTTAATACCAAGTTAGAGATATAAATATCATTTGAACAAAGTAAACTTTAAATTATCAGGTTGAAAAGCAGTAAAGTAATAATGAATACATGGGAGAATAAAGGAATGATTCCAATGATAATCCCTTAAAGGAAATAATCAAGTAGAATCTTCAATGACAAAATCAGTGACTTGGTTTCATTTGGAAATAAGGTCATGCTGTAAGCAAGGCTGGCCTTGAACTCACAACCCTTTCACCTCAGCCTCGTGTCTCAGTGCTTCTGTGGAAGATGAGTATTTCTTGTGAAAAGACAACTATTGGCCACTGACTCATTAATGCATGATATCTAAAGGGCTTTAGTTTCTTTAAACAAACAAACAAACAGTTTTTAATTCGGGTTTCAGTGGATTGGTAAGAGTCTGCCATAGGTAAAAGTGAAAATAGCAGTTCAGAAAGATAGAGAAACATGAGTGAGTGAAAGCAATAGGAGAACATGCATTAAAATTAAGAAATTGTAGGAATGTTGATGAAGTATCTGAGGGGGAGGTAAGACAGAGAAGAGTGAAACTTTTAACCTCAAGCGGTTTAAGTAGGATAAAGCACTATGTTAGTCTTGTATTGTTAGCAGTTATCACCTACATCATCAAGGGAGTAAAGAGGAGGCTTACAATAGACCTATTTGACAGCTTGGACATAAACATAAAGTCATTACCTTTCCCCTAACTCCTGTAATACTGTCAATAATGTATGGGCGACAAAGCAATGACATGATAATATAAATAATTTAGTAAACCACACAGCATGATTGTGACCTATTATTGGTTTGAATAATTGATTATTATTTATAAGGTGTTGTACAGCCCTTAAAATTAAATGTCAGTCAGCTTCAACATCTAAAACGCATATATAAAATATATGATGAGATAGTAATACTAATTGATATTGGTTAGCTACAGGCTAGAAAGATCAAATACATATTTATATGACAGAATTAGTATCTATTTTGATAAGTACAATGACAGAGATGTTTCAGATATCAGAAAGATGTCATTTGGATTTAAGACAATTTACCCCTCTGTTATCTTGAATTTAAGCCCAATGTTTCTCAAAGTGATATTTTGCCTAAAGAATTTGCATGAAGAACTTAAAGTATCAATATGGTAGTTGTTTCAACTTTTGCATCATCTTTAAATACACTATATTATGAAAACAAGATATGTACAATTATTTTATTAGTAGTGTTGCATACCCTATACTAAAAACTTATCTATATTTTACTTTTAATTTTACCAAGTATTTGGCACAGTCTTCATCAATATTCCATCATCTTGTATTTTCATTATGCATTCTTCATAATCTATTATATGTTGCTTAATCTTAGGCAACACATTTCAATTTTGGATTGATCACACTCATGAGATCCTTCAGTTTGGTTTCCATTAATTTATTCCTATGTTTTGATGTGACTCAGATTATAGCCTTAAACTGTATGCATTGTTAAATTAGAACAAGAACTGGCTGGGCATGGTGGTGCAGGCCTTAATTCCAGCACTCGGGAGGCAGAGGCAGGCGGATTTCTGAGTTCGAGGCCAGCCTGGTCTACAAAGTGAGTTCCAGGACAGCCAGGGCTATAAAGAGGAACCCTGTCTCGAAAAACAAAACAAAACAAACAAACAAACAAATCTAGAACTGTATTATTTTTCTATACATTCTAGAAGAAGTACGGCAGCAAAGAGTGTTCTTAAGGTTTCAAATGATAAGATGTACTCTGGAAAGTGGAACTATATGTAAAATTCATCTAAGCAAGTGTCCACAATTTGTTCATATTGTGAGACCTGTGAGAAGCTGTTTAAAGCAAGGAGCTCAGACATCTGTAGGAAATTTTAAAATAATCCAGCATGCTGTCTGTGGCATAGAGATTGCTATTACTTTTGATTACTGCCAGCACTAGACAGGAAGAAATGGCACTGTTGCAAATTCTCAGAATTTCTTGGTGGCTCTTAAGTTAAATGGCCAATTCATAAGGTTACCATTAATCTTACCTCACATGAGTCACATTTACTCATTATTTCTGATTGGAAAACCAAATTATCACATTCTGATTAATAAAATGTAATGTATTGGGAAAACTATCATTAATAATTGAGTCAATAATTCTGCATTAAAGTCATCAATATTTTAAGCATATAATTTGATTTAATGTATTTAGAATAATTTTGTATATTAATGTTTTTCAAACTGAGGAGCAAATCATGTCAGAGAGGCTTATTAAACTAGTGCAAATTCATATTACTTAGTAATATTTCAGTATCTTAAGTGTGTGCCATTTTTATTTTGGTGCAACTAAAAGATCACACTAAAAATGATATTAAAAAGTTGTATTATGCTCATCTTTTAAGGAAAAAGATTTATAGGTGAAGGTGTGCAAAACACCAGTATTCTCTTAATATCATGCATCTTATTAGGTGTTATTGTTTTAACTGTTCTTATCTCAATTATACTATCCAGCAACCTACTTCCTGCTCTGCCTATAAACTTTTAGGAGGCATAGTTGAACAAGATGCACTTAAACCCTGAACTATGAATGTTATCGAATTTTGATTTACATAGTCATATAAGAGCTAAAACTTTGATCCTTTCTATGATACTCTGATAGCACAATAAAACTATAACAGAATCATATATAGTAGAGTTTGTAATAAGGATATTATAGGGCAGACATCCATCATGCTCCAATGCCATGTCCCTGATGAAGCTGAATGAAATGTAAAGTACATAAAAATTCAGCCTTGGTAGTATTTGTAGGTCTGAACTTGAATACAATAATCAAAAATGGAATAAAAATTCAAGGTGAAAGGCAAATTGAAATAGGCAGATGGAAAAAAGCAGAAATCAGCGCATCAGGTAAGAAACTGCTAGGTACTGTGAAATGGAGTGTGTCCACCTGAGTAGGGGTTCAGTATTTAATAGAAACATTTCAGGAGTGTGCAGATATGGTTACGATTAGAACAAACAGTTGTGAAGAGAAAAGGTTTTAAATTGCCTCAGCTGATATAGAACAGATAAATTAAGCTGACTTCGTTTTTTTATTGCTCTGTTCTCTGGGGCAAGTTTTGCTTCTGTGTTACAAAAGTTCTTATAAATATAACCAAAGACCATTGCATATTAACAAGAAGGAAGAACTAATCAGATTGCAGGTGTTAATAATAATTTTTGGTGGCATTACACTTTGTCCATATATACTAATAGAAATAAACAACTGTTGAAAAAATATCCCTAGAATAAAAATTCATAAGTAGGTGATATTTCATTCTCCTTGGTGAACACACCATCTTGATTTGAATGGTCTATTATCTTGGGATATGATATTATAGAGGAAGACAATTTAACTCTTGCCTCATGTTTTACCTACCCTTAGGGATCATAAGATAACTGCAAACAGAAAATTACAAATGAATATTCGATGACGAGTAATTGTAACCTGGATTAAAAATTCTGTCTCTCCTTAAACTACATAAAACTAAATAAACTAAAAATCAATAATAAAATCATAGAAAACCTCAGGCATATCTGCATGGGTTTGTATGCCCAGAAATCCTGAGGCTGAAATCATGGGATCAATGATCTGACTCCAACCTTAGCTACCTAACTAGACCCTGTCTTAATACATCCCCAAATTTAAAAGTCTGGGAATCCTGAGAATAACTGATCAGTTACAAAATATTTGTCTCTAAAGAGGTACAATAATTTTTCTGGAGGGAAAACAATAAATAACTTGTAACATTGTGGAACATTCCAAAGATTTGTGTTTTTATTTCATTTTATCTTATTTTACAGTTTAATTATTTTTAATTATATATTTCTTTTTTAGTAGATATTTTCTTCATTTACATTTCAAATGTTATCCCATTTCCCAGTTTCCTCTCCAAAAGCCCCCTATACCCTATCCCCCACCCTGTTTCCCAACCCATCCATTTTTACTTCCTGGCCCTGGCATTCCCCTTTACCCGGTCATATAATCTTTGAAAGACCAAGGGCCTCTCCTACCATTGACGGCCAAATAGATCATCCTCTGCTACATATGCAACTAGAGACACGAGCTCTGGGGGGTACTGGTTAGTTCATATTGTTGTTCCTCTTATAGGGTTGTGGACCCCTTCAGCTCCTTGGATACTTTCTCTAGCTCCATCATTGGGAGCCATGTGTTCCATCCAAGAGCTGACTGTGAGCATCCACTTTTGTATTTTCTAGGCACTGGCATAGCCTCACAAGCGATAGCTATATCAGGGTCTGTCAGCAAAATCTTGCTGGCATATGCAATAGTGTCTGGGTTTGGTGGTTGTTTATGGGATAGATCTCAGGGTGAGGCAGTCTCTGGATAGTCCTTATTTCCCTTCCATCTCAGCTCCAAACTTAGTCTCTGTAACTACTTCCCTGGGTATTTTGTTCCCCTTTCTAAGAAGGAACAAAGTATCCACACTTCAGTCTTCCTTATTCTTGAGTTTCATGTGTTTTGCAAATTGTATCTTGANTATTTTAAGTTTCTGGGCTAATATCCCCATATCAGTGAGTGCATATCACATGTGTTCTTTTGTGATTGGGTTACCTCACTCAGGATGATATCCTCCAGATCCATCCATTTCCCTAATAATTTCATAAATTCATTGTTTTCAGTAGCTGAGTAGTACTCCATTGCATAAATACCACATTTTCTGTATCCATTCCTCTGCTGAGGGACATCTGGGTTCTTTCCAGCTTCTGGCTATTATAAATAAGGCTGCTGTGAACATAGTGGAGCATGTGTTCTTATTACCAGTTGGAACACCTTCTGGGTATATGGCCAGGAGAGGTATTGCTGGATGTTCCAGTAGTACTATGTCCAATTATCTGAGGAACTGCCAGACTGATTTCCAGAGTGGTTGTACAAGCTTGCAATCCCACCAGCAATGGAGGAGTGTTCCTCTTTCTCCACATCCTCGCCAGCATCTGCTGTCACCTGAATTTTTTATCTGAATTTTTTTGGACTGGTGTGAGGTGGAATTTCAGGGTTATTTTGATTTGCATTTCCCTGATGATTAAGAATGTTGAGCATTTTTTCAGGTGCTTCTCAGCCCTTCAGTATTCCTCAGTTGGGAATTTGTTTAGCTCTGTAACCCAATTTTTAATAGAGTTATTTGATTTTCTTTTTCTTTTTCAATTTAAAAATTTTTATTAGATATTTTCTTTGTTTACATTTCAAATGCTATCCTAAACATCCCCTATAGACTCCCCTGTCCTGCTCCCCAACCCACCCACTCCTGCTTCTGGACCCTTGCATTCCCCAGTACTGGCATATAATCTTTGCAAGAACTCTCCTCCCAATGATGACCGACTAGGCCACCTTCTGCTACATATGCAGCAAGAGTCACAAGCTCTGGGGGTACTGGTTACTTCATATTGTTGTTCCTCCTACAGGATTGTAGCCTGCTTCAGCTCCTTGGGTACTTTCTCTAGCTCCTCCATTGGGGGCCCTTTGTTCCATGAACCAGGAAACCCAAAATATAATCAGATCCTACTACAAAAGGCTATACTCAACAAAACTGGAAAACCTGAATGAAATGGACAATTTCCTAGACATATACCAGGTACCAAAGTTAAATTAGGATCAGATTAACAATCTAAACAGTGCTATTTCCCCTAAAAAAATAGAAGCCATCATTAATAGTCTCCCAATCAAAAAAAGCCCAGGATCAGTTGGGTTTAGTGCAGAGTTCTATCAGAGCTTCAAAGAAGATGTAATTACAATTCTCCTCAAAGTTATTTGATTTTCTGAAGTTCAGCTTCTTGAGTATTTTGTGTATATTGGATATTATTCCCCTATCACATTTAGGATTGGTAAAGGTCCTTTTCCAATCTGTTGGTGGCTTTTTCATCTTATGGACTGTGTCTTTTGCCTTACAGAAGATTTGCATTTTTATGAGGTCCCATTTGTCAATTCTTGATTTTACAGCACAAGCCATTGCTGTTCTCTTCAGGAATTTTTCCCCTGTGTCCATATCTTTGAAGCTTTTCCCCACTTTCTCCTCAATAAGTTTTAGTGTCTCTGGTTTTATGTGTAGTTCCTTGATCCACTTAGACTTGAGTTTTGTATAAGGGATAAGAATGGATCAATTTGCATTCTTCTACATGATAACCACCATTTAAGCCAGCACCATTTGTTTAAACGCTGTCTTTTTTCCACTGGATGTTTTTAGCTCCCTTGTCAAAGATCAAGTTACCCTAGTTGTGTGGATGCATTTCTAGGTCTTCAATTCTATTCCATTGATCTGCCTGTCTGTTGCTGAACCAATACCATGCAGTTTTTATCACAATTTCTCTGAAGTACAGCTTGAGGTCAGGCATGGTGATTCCACCAGAGGTTCTTTTAATGTTGAGAATAGTTCTTGCTATCCTAGGATTTTTGTTATTCCAGATGAATTTGCAAACTGNCCTTTCTAACTCAGTGAAGAATTGAGTTGGGATTTTGATGGGGATTGCATTGAATCTGTAAATTGCTTTCGGCAAGATAGCCATTTTGACTATATTAATTCTGCCAATCGATGAGCATGGGAGATCTTTTCATCTTCTGAGATCTTCTTTGATTTCTTTCTTCAGAGACTTATCATACAGATAAGTTCTTATCATACAGATCTTTCACTTCCTTTATATTATCTGTGACTATTGTGATGTGTGTTGTTTCCCTAATTTCTTTCGCAGTCTGTTTATCCTTTGTGTAGAGAAAGGCCACTAATTTGTTTGAGTTAACTTTATGTCCAGCAACTGTACTGAAGCTGTTTATCAGGTTTAGGAGTTCTCTGGTGGAATTTTTAGGGTCACTTACATATACTCTTATATCATCTGAAAATAGTGATATTTTGACTTCTTCCTTTCCAAATTTGTATTCCTTGATCTCCTTTTGTTGTTAATTGCTCTGGCTAGGACTTCAAGTACTATACTGAATAGATAGGGAGAGAATGGGGAGCCTTGTCTAGTCCCTGATTTTAGTGGGATTGTTTCAAGTTTCTCTCCATTTAATTTGATGTTTGCTGCTAGTTTGCTGTATATGTCCTTTATTATGTTTAGGTATGAGCATTGAATTCTTGATTTTGCTGTATATTTCCTTTATTATGTTTAGGTATGAGCCTTGAATTCTTGATCTTTCCAATATTTTTATCATGAGTGGGTGTTGGATTTTGTTAAATGCTTTCTCGGCATCTAACGAGATGATCATGTGATTTTTGTCTTTGAGTTTGTTTATATAGTGGATTACATTGATGGATTTCCATATATTAAACTGTCCCTTCATCCTGGAATGAATCCTACTTGATAATGATGGATGATCGTTTTGATGTGTTCTTGGATTCAGTTTGCGAGGATTTTATTGAGTATTTTTGCATTGATGTTCATAAGGGAAGTTGGTCTGAAGTTCTCTTTCTTTGTTGGGTCTTTACGTCGTTTAGGCATCAGAGTAATTGTGGATTCATAGAACAAATTATGTAGAGTACCTTCTGTTAGTTTCATTGTGTCTCTGTTTAGTTTCTGTTTCCATGATATGTCCACTGATGAGAGTCGGGTGTTACAGTCTCCCAGTATTATTGTGTGAGTTGCAATGTGTGCTTTGAGCTTTACTAAATTTTCTTTAATGAATGTGGATACCCTTGCATTTGGAGCATAGATATTCAGAATTGGGAGTTCATCTTGGAAGATTTTACCTTTGATGAGTATGAAGTGCCCTTCCTTGTCTTTTTTAATAACTTTTGGTTGAAAGTCAATTTTATTCAAAATTGGAATGGCTACTCCAGCTTGTTTCTTTGTACAATTTGCCTGGAAATTATTTTCCAGCCTTTTACTGTGAGGTAGTGTCTGTCCCTGAGTTGGGTTTTCTGTATCCAGCAAAATGTTGAGTCCTGTTTCTGTAGCCAGTCTGTTAGTCTATGCCTTTTTATTGGGGAATTGAGTCTATTGATATTAAGAGATANTAAGGAAAAATAATTGTTTCTTCCTGTTATTTTTGTTGCTAGAGTTGGGATTGTGTTCTTCTTTTAGATTTGTTGAAAGATTACTTTTTTGCTTTTTTCTAGGGCATAATTTCCCTCCTTGTGTTGGAGTTTTCCCTTTGTTATCCATTGAAGGGCTGGATCCATGGAAAGATATTGTTTGAATTTGGTTTTGTCATGGAATACTTTGGTTTCTCCATTTATAGTTATTGAGAGTTTTGCTGGGTATTGTAGCCTGAATTGGCATTTGTGTTCTCCTAGGGTCTGCATAACATGTGGCCAGGATCTTCTGGCTTTCCTTGTCTCTAGTGGGAAGTCTGGTGTAATTCTAATACATCTGCCTTTATATGCTACTTGATCTTTTTTCCCTTACTGCTTTTAATATTCTGTCTTTATTTAGTTCATTTGTTGTTCTGATTATTATGTGTCGGGAGGAATTTCTTTTCTGGTCCAGTCTATTTGGAGTTTTGTAGGCTTCGTGTATGTTCATGAGCATCTCTTTCTTTAGGTTAGGGAAGATTTTTTTCTATAATTTTGTTGAAGAAATTTGCTGGCCCTTTAAGTTGAAAATCTTCATTCTCATCTATACCTATAATCCTTAGGTTGGATCTTCTCATTGTGTCCTTGATTTTCTGGATGTTTTGAGTTAGTATCTTTTCCCATTTTGCATTTTTTTTGATTGTTGTGTCTATGTTTTCAATGGAATCATCTGCACCTGATATTTTCTCTTCCATCTCTTGTATTCTGTTGCTGATGCTGTCATCTATGGTTGCTGATTTCTTTCCTAGGATTTCTATCTCCAGAGTTGTCTCTCTTTGGGTTTTCTTTATTGTTTCTACTTCTGTTTTTAGATCTTGGATGGTTTTGTTCAATTCCATCATCTGTTTGGTTGTGTTTCCCTGTAATTCTTTAAGGGATTTTTGTGTTTCCTCTTTAAGGACTTCTACTTTTTTAGCAGTGTTCTCTTGTGTTTCTTTAAGTGAATTATTAATGCCCTTCTTAAAATCCTCTACCCGCATCATGAGATATGATTTTAAATCCAAATCTAGCTTTTTGGTTGTGTTGGGGTATCTAGGACTCGTTGATGTGGGAGTACTGGGTTCTGATGATGCCCAGTGGTCTTGGTTTCTGTTAGTAAGATTCTTTCATTTGCCTTTCTCCATCTGGTAATCTCTGGTGTTAGATATTCTAGCTGTCTCTGGCTGGAGCTTGTTCCTCCTGTGATTCTGTTAGCCTCTGTCAGCACTCGTGGGAGTCCAACTCTCTCCTGAGTCCCAGTGGTCAGAGCACTCTCTGCAAGCAAGCTCTCCTCTTGCAGGGAATGTGCAAAGAGGTCTGGAGCTCAGCTCAACCTCCTGGCTAAAGATAAAGACCCGAAGGACCCTGTCCAAAAAGCTCTGTTGCTTCTGTGACCCGTGAACCCTCCTGTGCAGACTGATTTCTGAGAGACCCCAGGATACAAGATGGTGATCTTGCCTGAGCCCCTTGGTCAGAATCCTCCCTGGAGGCAGACTCTCCTCTGGAGGGGAAGGTGCACAGAGGTCTCAGATTTGTGTGTTTACATCAAGTGCTTATTTTTGTCAGTCTTGCATCTTTAATGGAATCACTTCAGGAAAGAAGGTACCATCAAAGAAGACAGTCCAGAGAACGAATGTTTTCTTTTTGGCCTGCCCTGTGGAGCAGCAGCAGCAGCAGCACCAAGTCTGTGGGTACACAAAGCGCATATTGCAGTGGTTCTTCTGTTGCCTGTTTAAGGGTGAAAGCTTTTCTTCTGAGATAAAAAGCCAGTTTTTCCCACAAAAATCTATGGCTTTAAGGATGAGCATAGAACCTAATGGTCAATGCTATATTTCTTCATTTCTGATGCCCAGTGACTATGATATATAATATGGCTATTATAACTCCATCATGTTTATACTAGGTCATGTTTTATACACAAAACTCAAATGTCATATTGGTACATTTCTCATGAAATAAAAAACAAAAAACAAGCAAACAAACAAAAAGCTGACTGTCAAAATTCCGGGGTGCTGCATTTCCTTATAGTATTGACTTAGTTTCAAATCCCCAAGATAAAAAGTGAAAATGTTATATTCAAATTTCAACACAACACACTTAAAGGCTCAGATATTTTCTTTAAGGCTTTAGTGAAAGATTTTCAGAGTTTCCCTCAGCTCTTCTTCTTCCAAGACCAAGTATAACATTTCATCATGGCTTAAAAACTCTATACATAATACCAAAAATAGCATCCCAATGGAAAGCATTTTGCAGTTTTCGGCATGTGTTCTGTTTTGTTTAGTTTTTAGTGCTGAAATCCCTAGGGCTGCATAGCCAAACCACTGTTTCATTTTCTGGCGCTGTAATGACAAACAAAAAACTACAATCTACTCTTAACAGCAAATTTTAAAAATGCATCAATGCTCCAAAGGGAAACGTACACCAAGAATTATAAGTTCCATTAGGCAGTGTCCCACTTGTAGGGCGACATTTATGGGCTTCTTTGGATGGTATAATTCCTCAAGAGGCACTACAGATTATGTGAGAGTCAGCAGTGACTCATCTTCTAAAACTAGCACACAGAAACTTTCATAGTAGTTTTCTGAATTGCTCTTCCCCGTTTTGAAGTTTGACCTTCAAAAGTAATAATATACATCTTCAGTAAACTGAATACCCATATGCAAATTATGTCTATCTGTCTATCTATGTGTACATGTACATCTATATCTATTAATCCATGCATATCTATTATATATTTGCCTATTTGTTTACCTGTCATTTATTTATCTATATGTATCTATTACATATCTACGTATCAAACATTATTCATCTTGCAATAATTATTCATACATATATATGCATATATATGAGTAAAAATACATAAATGAGAATATGCTAAATGGGATAAAAGAGAGAGGGAGAGAATAAAGATATATCCTTAGAAAGATATAAATTTCCCTGGAAAAATACATTTAAGATGTTCTCAAACTTAAACAAACAAGCTTCACTTAATTTTGAATTTGCTTTGATATGGTTGTTGATATTTTCTTGGGCTATGAGTTCTTATTTTTTTCTTTTATTGGATATTTTATTCATTTACATTTCAGATGTTATCCCATTTCCCAGTTTCCCCTCTGGAAACACCCTATTCCTTCCCCCCTCCCCTTGCTTCTATGAGGGTGGTCCACCACCCACCCACCCACCCACTCCTGTCTCCCTGCCCTGACATTCCCCTACATTGCTGCATGGAGTTTTCACAAGACCAAGGGCCTCTCCTCCCATTGATGTCCGAAAGGCCATCCTCTGCTGCATATGCGGCTGGAGCCATGGGACCTCCATGTGTACTCTTTGGTGGTTTAGTCCCTGGGAGCTCAGGGGATGTCTGGTTGTTTGATATTGTTGTTCTTCCTATGTGGTTGCAAATCCCTTCAGTTCCTTCAGTCCTTTCTCTAACTCCTCAATTGGGGAGCCCATGCTCAGTCCAAATTCCTATTTCTTAAAGGGGTACAAATATGGTATTGGAAACACTAAATTTATGCATTCATGTATTCTTTTATGATCCCAGTTCACCAACAGCATAATTGGTCTTCAGATAAAAAAACAAAAAGAAAGAAAAACAAAAACAAAATTACTGTGTTTCCTAGCTGTGTAAGACTTAGAGACTTCTCTGCATCACTTTTAATTTTCCAAGCAGCATTCTTCATTTTCAGAGACAACTTACTCATTTGTAATATTAACTTCTTCAGAGGGAGAGTTTAGATCAGTAGGAAGTATCTCAAAGAACAAATAGTCTATAACCAAGCCTCTGGGAGATATTGATAAAGGATAGAAAAATTATAATAAATTCAGAACTCCTGCACAGATCTAATAGACAAACTGCCTTGACATAGCTCATGTAATTCTCAAAGATTAGAGACAGTTGGTGTATACCAATGTTATCAAACTTCACTAATTATCAAGATCACCTACATGACTTTTGGCTAAAAATACAGATGCTCAGCACCACAGGAGATTCTAATTTTGTGGGCATGGAGTAGAGCTGAGGAAAGTCGATTATTAGCAGGTACCCCAGGTGATTTTATTGATTCTGGAAGTTTGAGCTTGGCTGATTAGTCAACACATGCCACAGGCAGCAGTATTCTTGTTACCTGCAGCTGACTTAAGTAAGGACTCTCATGAAAGGACATTTTCTTTCTAATTTCTTATACAGTTTAGACACGATTATTATCTCTTCTCATGGCAATGCCATGGAGAGTTCTATATACCTGGAACCATAAGTTGTTCCTATTTTCTTGCTGGCTAGGCATAACAAAATTTTGATTTTTTTTTTCTCTGCTGTCTCTAGATTACCATGTGTTACTACTTTCCTTTTGCAGTAATTATTACTTTAGTGCTTTATATTTGTTTATTATTACATTATCTAAGTGTTCATTCTGTGATAGTACTATTGAAGAAGATTTGATTGATTGAAAGGACACACAAATTTTCCCCAGATTCTTTTCTTCAATAGTTCAGGAATCCAATATTTCTGTTATCATTGTTTAGTTCTCTAAGAATTACATTCAATGCATTTCAAACACATATATTCTCCTCCCCACACAACCAATATTGTATTGTCATTTCTTTTTGTATTTTTATGATGTTTTTGTTTATTTATTTTTATTTTTCAACTCATTAAGTTCTAAAGGGATGCCAATGTAGACAGGCATTTTAACATTCAACACTTGGAGTAGCTACTGAATGACAATAGATAGATCCTCCGCTAAGTTGGGGACTTGATGATCTCCTTTCTTCTTTGATCTGACATCTTGATTTACTTGAGAAGACCTTGTGCATCCTTTCATACCTACTGGGAACTCATGTGTTACCATGTTGTTTTGTTCCCCAACCACAGTTTCATCTCCAGTCTCACACTGGGAACACTTTATTTACTTCCAGCACTTTCTTCACCCAGCTGCAGAATATATTCACAAACTATGTGATTAGGACAAGGGGCAGGAATGCTAAGGATATACCCAGACTCTTCTATGAATGTGGAATAATACACTACCCTTCTTCCAGTGTGACTTTCTACACTGGAAAGTCTATAATGCACTGCAGCTTCTAAGACTCAAGATGGTATTATACTCACTTGCCTTCTGTTTTATTCTTTAGTTCCAGAAATAAATATGTATGCTACCCTGTGCCGGAGAGTAACACACTGTAAATTTAAATTATGTCTCTTAATATTTACTTAATCCCTTTGAGTTAGTTTAAATAAATTAAAATTGTAAATTTTCAATTATATTAGGAATACAGAAAAGAGGGTAATTTTAGCAGCATATAGCTGTTTTTCCACTTAAGTAGAACAGAGTAAGCATTAAATGTACATTTACTTTTATTTTTCTATTGTGTTTAAAGATTTGGCACAGTATAATTATATTAATAATTCTGAGCTTTAAAATTTAAGTAATTAAAAGACTACAATTTTCTTTCATTGCCAGGAAGAAGGGATATGATAACCATACCACAAACACAGCCTATTGTGGATATCAACATTCAACAACCACTAAGTGAAAAGGTTGCCTATACACAACAGTGATTTAAATTTCTTCTTAAATCTGGTTGAATGCATTACTATTTTAATTTACTTTCTTTTACCTTAGTTCTAGAGTTATAGACTATTCAAACTATAATACTCAAAAGAATTATTTAACTGGTAGGCTGTTTATTCATATGGAGTACATTGTAGTTTCTGAGATAACAAGAAAGCTCCTAACTCTTATTTTTAATTATTTATTTACATTCAAAATGTTGCCTCACTTCCTGGTCCCTGCTCCAAGAGCTCTTTACCCCATCTCACCTCCCCTTTGCCTCTGAGAGGGTGCTCTCCCGCCCATTCACCCACCCTCACGCTCCTTAAGGCACAACCCTCACACCATCCCTCACACCATCCCTTCACTGGGGGCTATGTCTAAATGCTGGAGGTAGTCTCTTCACAGTCTATCTTCTCACTGTTGGATAGAATGCTGTTAACTCTTTTTAAAACAAAAATTTCCAGGCAAAACAATAACCAATCAGTTTCAATATAACAGACATTTGAAAGAGCCAAACATTTTTACTGTACTGTGCTTAATTTCAATTAGCTAATTTTATTTCCCAAACAATTAAATAAGTAAAGTAAATTAATAAGTAGAAAAATAATTGATCTTTACTCCAGATATACAAGCTAAGGAACAGAAACATATCATCTTCATTTTCATCTGTATTAAGAAAGTTTGTGTTCATTTCTACAAATATCTTTAATATATATATATATATATATATATATATATATATATGTGTGTGTGTGTGTGTGTGTGTGTGTATGTATATGTATATATGTTAAAACATATATATGTGTGTGATATTATGTGATGAATTAACATATAACATGTGTGTGTGTGTGTGTGTGTATGTGTGTATAAAATCTTCCATGACTGAAACAATTCCAGCAGCCGTTTTTTAAGTCAGCTTTAACTGTATTGAGTGTTAACATTTTGACTCCCCTGATTTGGGGAAGCATTGACTTTTTCATAATATTTAATTTAGAACTGACATTTTTGCTATTTTCATACCCCCAAATTTATACATCCCTATTAGCGTTATATTTCTTGTTAAAAATCATTTCAGCAATTACTAGACCTGAAAATAGCCTTCAGTCTAAATTAATCAAGCACACACAAAAATAACTTCTACATGCACTATAACTTAGCCACACTTAAAATCCAGAAATTTTGATAATCATGTTATTACAGTGAAAGGCAGATTTGTTATAAGTGGATTATATGTATACATTTACTATCTTCTAAAAATTTGGGCATATTATTTCATGCTGCTACCATCAAAAGTTATCCTGAACTGAATGGCTCAAACAGAAAACACATAGTATCTCTTCGTGAGGAATACCATGAATCTTATTTGTAAAAAACAACTAAGATTAGGTGTAAGCAAGTTTATGTTTTTATAATGTTTGCAGTATCAAGATGTTTTAGATTCATATACATCTGTCTGTGTGTTCATATGTGCACATGCAAATAAAAATGGCAAGCAGAAGAGGGCATTACTTAGTCTAGAAGCAGAGTTATAGGCGGTTCTGTGTTGCTTGACATGGTTACTAAGAACTGATTCTCTGGAACAACATCAATAGCCTTAACCACTGAGCCATCTCTCCAGTCCTCAATTTTTAATTTCTTTTATTTGAGAGGGTAATTGGATGGAGGACTTTCTCTACAATAAATTATCATCTGATTTTAATCCTCTAATGGCTATGAGTGTTTCTTTGTTGATAGTGTTTTGTCTTCACATTTAATTTCAGATATATCAAACATTTATAGTAGGTTGGTGCTACATTTTCTCCTGGTCATAATTGGGATATTGACCTCAATTTCAAGAAAGACACAAAGAAGTTTAGTCAACTGAGATAATTCCAGACAACCTCATCATCTCAATATTTTTAGCTCTAATTATCCTGGTAAGAAATTCTGACATATAAGTCAATATACTCACAGAATCCATGTATTAGGCTATAAATATTTTGAAGGATAGGTATTCAGCTGACTACAGTAGATAATAAAGTCTCATAAGACATATGCCATATAAGTAGCATATGTTGTTGCATTTTATATTTTAAAATATTTAATATACAAAATCTAACATAAAGTTTACATCATTACTATAACATTACAGTACATGTGCTTACTGTATAGGCTAAAATGAAAATAAAGAATGTTATCTTTAGCTTAGATGCCACCTTAAACTGATTTGCTACATTGCAAGCTGAATACTCCATTCTCGGAGTGAACTAAAATCTCTATATTACCAGAATATATTTAGATGAATTCAGTCAACAATGAACTGTAATTAGCAACTATTTAAAGCAACACATTTCCATGAAGAAATCCACGCAATGGAAAGTATTGATTAATTGGTAATTTGTGGGTTTGGACAGAGCAAAACCTCAAATCATATTTAATTTTTGTCATGCAATTTCTATTTTCCTCAAGCAAGCTTGGTAACCTCTCTGTAAAACAGCTTTCTTACTAGAAAATAGAGTAGATAATAGCATCTGTCAAATGAGTCATTAATAATGTTGATGTTTTTTTCTTCCAAGAGGTAAGTGTCTATGGGTCTTAGTGAGAAGAGCGGAGCAAAATGATTTGGAACTAGATGGTAAGTAGAGTAAGAGAAGAAGTACAATAACCAACACCAGAGACATGGAATTTACTTTATTCCTGATTAAATAACATCATTTCCAATAGTCTTCTAACGTCATTCTTTAGGAAAACGGAAGATCCATATTTCCATACCAAATAGCGTTTAATGGCATTCAGTTTCCTATTATCAATTCTGTAAAGATTATTTTCAAATGTAGAAATATTTCACCTTTCTAATTATGAAGCAAAAATGAAAGTCTTTTCCCTTCAAATATTTTATCACAAATATTAGTTGTTATAAAACATACTGACTGGATACTTTTAAACAATTAACCATGATTCTGTGTATATGCACAGAGAACCAATACATGTGTATGACGATCACAGCAATTTTCTGAAATCGCTTATTTCATTTTAGAGTGAAGGTCCTGGAATCAAACCCAAGTCATTTGTTTAGCAGTAAATATTAATTTCTTGTGAGATAGAAGTCATAATGAATCAAATAACATCAGGAACACATCTTAGAAAAGTGAAGGGCTTATATTATTATGTACCATAGTGAACATTAGGGAGCACATCTCAGATAGTGAAGGGCTTACATTATATGCCATAGTCAACAATACAGTGAACAGAGAAAAACTAGAAATATTTCATTTAAAACTAGAAATGAAATAAATATGTACACCCTTTCTGCTCTTATTGAGCATAGTGATTTAAGCTTAACTACAGTAAAAATACAAATAAATAAATAAATAAAATGGATATACATTGTCCAGTACTAAATACACTATCAATCTCTTTAAACAGAAAACAGGAAGCTATACTTAGAAAAACTCTTAAAAACCTCACCATCTTTTTTCCAAAAAGAAATCATTTAAAACTATCTCATTCAGAATATGGGGAACAAAGGAACATCCCTGAAAGGATAAAATAGAATAGATTTTATGAGTGGATGGGGATACTGCAGGGTGGCAGAAACAGGAGGAAGAGGAGAACATGGAATTAAGGGTGGAAATGAGGGAAGAAATAGCCTGAATTGAGGGACATTTGAGGGGTTTTACGAACTCCTAAAGCAGTGAATACTCCCTAACCTATGTCAAGATGACCCTAATGAATCAGAAAATAATGAAGAAGACAGATTCCCAATGGCCCATCTTTTATCACGAAATGAAGCTCCCAGTACCCAGTACCAGCAATAGCTTATGTCCAATTGAGTTGTTGGCCAAAGAGAACCACTGGAAGTCCCCAAACAATGCAGGTAGTTGCCAAGATAATAGGTTGTTTCTCAATTGGATAGCAATGCTGAAGCTAACACCTGCACAACTCATTGGACATGAAGTTGTCAAACACACACGGCACCTTCACTGTGTCCTTCCAATGTCCTTGGTAAGGGAAGCTGTCACGATCACCTAACTTGCCAGCAAGAAAGACGTGCCACAACAGGATCCTTCTGCAGACGTTTTTAAATGGGTTTTATTGCTGAAGCAAAAAGACCAGGAGCCTGAAAACTGGTGCTGCTTAAATAGGCCTAAGAGGAATGTGTCACTCTATGATTGGTGCTCACTATATATCCTCATTTGCATGCTCTGGGCTTGAGCTGTAACTCATCATCTGTGCTGTTTGAGCATGTGCACAACAGTTGTCAGTTAGTTGTCAGTGAGTTGTCAGTTAGTTGGCCGAAGCCCTTCCAGCTCAGGTGCCATCTTATAATGGTGAATGTGGCTTCCCACAGGAAGCTACTACACAAGTTAACAAAAGAATTCAATTAGTGTGCTTTGTGATTTTTTTGAGCACTACTTAACCCTAAAGTACTATCTGATTGCAAACCTTCCACAAATCATTTGTTGGCTAACAGTCAATCCCACCCACTTTAAATAATGCCACTGAGTGACTCACTTTCAGTCTTGTGCTTTTCTATTACATTTAAAACTGTTACTTGAGCACAGGAAATTTTAAGGTGTGAAACAAATGACTAACCATGTAAAAGGGGGGAGGTTACTTCCCGTTATGTATAACCATCTTTGTTAATAAGAGGGTTAGTCTTTAGTCTATTTCTTTGCTCATTTTTCATGTAAGATTATAGTTTAGAGGGAATAACTCATTAACAAACCACAGATCATTTTTATATACTTATGCATCTCTTGTTGAATATCCAGTTTTCTATAGAAGGAAACTGAGAAACTTAACTGATAATTTTCAAAAGATATTACTGAAACTACATGTTCTTTGTCTACCAATATTTTCATTGGACTTTTTGATCTGTTTGTAAGTGAATGTGACATGTAAAATCACTTCTGACCATAAGTCTTTGGTTTCAAAGTAACTTCCACTCCACCTGAGTGCTTTTATAACCATAGCTTATACCGTGTAGTGATGTTTTAAGGAGAGCATTTGTTGAACTTTGGATGCTACCTAACACATTTGCTATTATGTAGTCATTATGCTCTTTCTATTTATTATTTATTTATTTATTTATTTTGACTTTTCTTTTCCAACAGAGTTCCTATATAGTTAAGTATTAATAGGCCTATAAAAATAATAATATTCATTTTTTATTGTTGTTTGGCTTTCCCTTTCTAGAAGCAGTCACTGAGCACCTCTTTTATGATTTGGAATATTTCTAAAAACCTAGATAAACCATGATGAATAAAGCAGATATGCACTGTCCTTTACAAACAAATACCTAGCATTTGTTCAAACAGGAATAAATTTACGTTGAAATGGTGATACCATTAAAATGCTATAACTGTCCCCAAATTACCTTGGATGTGATCAGAAATTATAAGAGAGGGTAGATGTTACTTTAGAACTAGAAAATCTTGAGATCCCCAATGAGGAGAAAAAGTTTTATAATCCCATTCTTCCATGAGGGCTAGCACAGAAATATAGATTTAACTGAGAGGAGAGATTTTTTTTTAAAGAACTAAAAATAATCTATCATTTCCAAAATTTAAGGTAGCAGAAACAACAAAATTGTGTTATTGATAATTTAATTTAATAGTATGTATCCCAAAAGTCTAGTATCAGAAAACTAAATATGTTCTGCATGATACAGACTTCGGCTCTCCACTGAGAAGCTGCATTTAAATGTCCCTTGGCTATCATTTACTGACAGTGTCATAAAACCTTAAAAGCAAATACTAGATAAAAAATAAACACTTATTTTCTCAAAGCAACTCTATTTTATTTCATCTGTCCCTTCTCTTCAAATTTATCAATTGATTATACTGTTGAACAGCTATATAATTTAAACCTGTTTTCTCACAAGAATATCCTGGATAGGATGTATAATGTATATGGGAGGTAAGTGATACCTGAAAAACAGAAATTTTTTGAACGTAATTACTACCTAGCTTGGAAAGTCCCTTTTCTACCTCTATTTGTTGGTTCTGCTCTATCAAGATTTTCACACTTCCGATTACTTAAGCACTCCCAAGTGACTGACAACTCATGTACAACTGATACATTCCTAAATGGGATGATTAAAAATACAGTCTCTCAAGATAACGAGATATCTCCTCAATGAAATCCCCAACAAAAGACCAAACTTCAGTCTCTATTTCCCAGATATCATACAACTGACAATAATTCTCTGTGCAGGATATTGCTGCTTTTTTATAACATCTACTAACCTCTATGAGTAGTGTACAGACATACTGCATGAGACTACATGCAGACAGACACTCAGAAGCATGAAATAAAAATAATTTAAAATCATATACTAAACTTGAAATCTGTGATATCTACCAATTTTCTAGAATCATTATTGACTTTTTACTTAATATTATATTCCAAAACTGTATCATGAAAAACTCCATAATGAGAGCACTGATGTATACATTAGAAAGAATATTCAAAATTACAGCATATTTCTAAGTGGATTCTGCATATTTAGGTCTATACTGTGGTATTGTTATCACACATTTGTAATATTGATGTAATATTAAACTAATTTTATTTGTATTGTATTTACCAAGGTCTAGAAAGACACAGATAGACATTATTAATTTTAAAACTTGTTTTCAAGTCTTTCCTTCTAACACTATAGGCTATCTTATAACATCAAAGATAGCCTTCAAAGGAATTGCTAATTTTCAATTTATTAAAAGTACTTTGTTTCATCTGGGAATTAAATGTATTTGACATTACATTTACAGTTTCCGAAATTAGTTGTGCTTTGAAATTGACATAGATCTCGTACATACGGTTTCACAAAGACCCTAGGAAAGATCAAGCTACCTAAAATTATGGCAGAGTTGAAGGTGTTCCCTGGGCTCAGCTTTCACCAAGGAACTGTTGGGAGCTACTAGCTGTTGAAGGAAAGAGGCATACTTTGAGAATATGACCACTGCTACTTGTACCATGCTTTAGTACATGACCCCACACCTGTTCATATATAATCACCACTACCTGGAATTAGCTGGTTATTAAAAAACAAAGACACAACGTTAGTAGGGAGAGATTCTTGGAGGAGAAAGTGTTGGTAGAAGTGGGACAGCATATTATCATATTTCATTGTTTACCTGTACAAAATTCTCAAGTAATTTTAGAATGCAATTTCTTAATGAGAGAAATTTTTAAAGAAGCAAACTGTAAGGAAAAGAATGTCCAAACTACACTGTAAAACAAAATTGAGGATAATAGTTAGATTACCCATCTAATGCAAGTTTCGTTTGCCCAGATATTTAAAGTATGCTTGACATAGCTTATCACATATTGGTGAAGTTATACAACCATGATTTTAACTTAGTGTAAACAGTATGTGGTTTTTGTTTCATTCTCTCTCTCTCTCTCTCTCTCTCTCTCTCTGTTCTAATTCCTTTCACCCTAGTGACTTTCTAAAGAGTTTTGTGTCCTATTTCAGACTTAATCAGTTCAGCATCTTCCCAGGCCTCATGTGAACAAATATGAGAGATCTGAAAAGTGAGGCTGTTCAATACAATGGGGTCTCATTAACATTGTTTAACAAGCCTTAGCTTATGCAAGCTCTTGTCTAACATGCAGCTCTAATTTGAATCCACACTTCTCAGCATGGTAATGAGGGAGCTGCTGAATGGCAGTGTTTGTGCATATACATGAGCTCTCTGAATTTAATTCAATGAGAAAATAGGAACTTTCCTCTAACTTAATTTGGCTTTGTCTGAAAAAAAATACTTCAGATAACTCTAAAATGATTTATAGACATCCTTACATATCCAGGACGTTTGAAGAGAACATGATAAAGGTGTATTAGTATGCTTATTTTTGAGAGGATAATACTTTATATTTATCATTGCATGAATAATATCACCTGAAGTAATGTGGTTTTAGGGAAAGAGCATGGAGAACTTCCCCAATTTCAATTTTTCTGCATAGAATCATATGAACTTAATAAGTTAAATGTTAATTTTTACAGCTCCAAAAAGAGTAAATTATATGTTAAATGTTTAAGATGACTTTACTATCATTTGAATATGTGAGTCTATGAAATCACATTTAGCCAGAATTGATACATTAATATTGTCTTCAAATACACATTTTATTCAATAAAAAATCATTGAAATGTTTTAATTAAATCCATCCTACAATAAAGTCAATATTTTATTGTTTTTTCACTATGAAAACATCAAAGATTTGTTCATTCTAAGAATGTGTGATTTTAAAAAGTACATTTTGAAAATGAATATGAAATTAGCTTTAGATACATTTCCAGTTTTGTAAACCTTGTAACAAAAAAAGATACGATAGGCCATAGGCTCCATGAAGGAACTGAATTTGGTTGTTTACTAAATTGATATAGCACCAACCTGCCTTCTAAATATTTATGTTTATACCTATAAATAAACACTAAGTTTCTTTTCTGAGAGTTAGGTAGTGAATAGAGACTCAGGCTGCACAAGTTACTGGGGATAAATTATGGATGAGACTTCAGCATTTAAGTCACTCATACTATTTTCCCTAAGACTTAAGTAGCATTGGAGAAGTCCTGGAAGGAGGAATGTGATGGCCCTGAAATAAGGGGAAGCACTATGAAGTGGCATTTTTGGTTCCACTATGTTCATAGCAGTCCTATTTGTGATAGCCAAAAGCTGGAAATAACCCAGGTGATCCACAACAGAAGAATGGATAGAGAGAATGAGATTCATTTATACAATGGAATACAACTCAGCTATTAAGAATGAGGATGGATGTTCTTTTACCTGTTACTTCTTGGCTAGATCTGATGTTCCATCAAGTCTTCCAGCAGATGTCATTTTGCCAGGTTCTAAAACCTCTCTGTTTGAGTTATTTTGAGTTTCGTTTTACTTTTTATTTATGGGCATGTTTTCTCTGTGCATTAGTATAAGTACATAAGGACAGGTGAGACAAGAAAAGGTTCATTTTTTATTAGATATTTTCTTCATTTACATTTCAAATGCTATCCCCAAAACCCCCTATACCCTCCTTGCACCCTGCTCCCCAACCCACCCACACCTGCTTCCTGGCCCTGGCATTCCCCTGTACTGGGGTATATGATCTTCGCAAGACCAAGGACCTCTCCTCCCGTTGATGGCCGACTAGGCCATCCTCTGCTACATATGCAACTAGAGACACAGCTCTGGGGGGTACTAGTTAGTTCATATTGTTTTCCCACCTATAGGGTTACATACCCCATTAACTCCTTGGGTACTTTCTCTAGCTCCTTCATTAGGGGCCCTGTGTTCCATCCAATAGATGACTGTGAGCATCCACTTCTGTATTTGCCAGGCATACTTCACAAGAGAGAGTTATATGGTCCAGACAGCAAAATCTTGCTGTCATATGCAATAATAGTGTCTGGGTTTGGTAGTTGTATATGGAATGGATCCCTGGGTGGGGCAGATAAAAGAACCTCTGGTGGAATCACCATGCCTGATCCTAAGCTGTACTACAGAGCAACTGTGATTAAAAACTGCATGGTACTAGTACAGTGATAAACAGGTAGACCAATGGAATAGAATTGATCACCCAGAAATGAACCCATACACCTATGGTCACTTGATCTTTGACAAGTGTCTCAGTCAGGGTTTCTATTCCTGCACAAACATTATAACCAAGAAGCAAGTTGGGGAGAAAAGGGTTTATTCAGCTTACTCTTCCATACTGCTGTTCATCACAAAGGAAGTCAGGACTGGAACTCAAGCAGGTCAGGAAGCAGGAGCTGATACAGAGGCCATGGAGGGATGTTCCTTACTGACTTGCTTCCCCCAGCTTGCTCAGCCTGCTCTCTTATAGAACCAAGACTAACAGTCCAGAGATGGCACCACCCACAAGGGGACTTCCCCCCTTAATCACTAATTGAGAAAATGCCTTACAGCTGGATCTCTTGGAGGCATTTCCCCAACTTAAGCTCCTTTCTCTGTGATAACTCCAGCCTGTGTCAAGCTGACACAAAACTAGCCAGTACAACAAGGGAGCTAAAACCATCCAGTGGAAAAAAGACAGCATTTTCAACAAATGGTGCTGGCACAACTGGCAATTAGCATGTAGAAGAATGTGAATTGATCCATTCTTATCTCCTTGTACAAAGAAAAGGTTCTTAAATCCCACTGCACATATTAGCACTATTATTTCCTCAGCTTCATCTCTGATGTCTTGAGTAAGGTCCAATTATTTCCTTAGTTTGTTATTTACTACAAAGTATAGAAAAGGAGTAAATCAGTGCCAGATGGCTTTTATTTAATTGTCCAATTCTTACAGTTTCTTCTTGGAAGCTTATAAGGCTATTTATTTATTTTTCTATAAAAAGTAGCTGTATAATTTCTGCAAATTGTTAAAAAATAAATTAATATCTTTACTAATCTCTGGGAACTTTCTTGAGTACATTGTTATAGCTTTCACCAGGATGAACTGATTCTCTTTTTTGAATTAATATTCTGAGTTTTAAGTTGTTCCTTTTGGTTTCTAATATATTGTGACTTTTAAATGATTTGTGAAAGAATGGATATTTCTTTCTCTTATTTTCCATGCTTTGGACATGATTGTTCCTCTTACTTCCTACAGATTTCTTCATTGTGTGAGTGTTTCTTTGTTGTTTTATTTTGATTTTCATGTTGTTTTTACAGTTGAGTAGACTTAGTCAATATCAGCACAGTTAAAATACCATTGAATATGATCACTGGGAAATTTATTCAGTTTTCCAACTTGGAATTTTACTTAGTAATATATAGAGAAGAGACTCTGCAGTGTCAGAGCACTTCTTGGTCATATGCTAATTGTTCTGTTCAAGTGTAGTATCAGCCAATTGAATAAAATAAAAGAAAACAACAACTACTGCAGTGTAGTAGTATCTCTACACCCTGTCTTAGTTTGAGAAAAATTCTGTGTTATACTGAAGTTCTCTATGTGAAATTTTGAAAGTCCAACCATTACTATTTTGATTGTGTGGATTTAATTTGAAGGTACATGATATTTATACCTGAACAAACATCACTAACAAATTTAAAAATGGAAATATTCGATCTTTGCTCCAGTGCACTGCCGGGGAGAGCAGACTGTTGAGGAGGGACCCGGGTCTGGTCCCGGTCGTCCGGCGCCTGTCCCGCCCAAGGAGGGGTGTTCGCCTGGCGGCAGTCCCCAGGCT
>NC_034597.1:78571954-78591425 GCF_900095145.1 Mus pahari | reverse complement strand
ATATATATATATATATATATATATATATATATATATATATATATATATATATCATATCATGGTAAATGGCACTGGCCAGTTCCATATTCTGGGTTGCCAGATAATCTCACTAAATTAACTTTAAAACGTGCTTATAAAGGTAAAATTCACAAAGCCATGTATCTGCCACATTTGTACAATTGGGGGAAGCACATATTCTGCCATACTTCCTGTCTATTTATCTCCACCTATGTATAATCAAGTACATCCTGTTTACTAAACAACCTTGTTTACTAAAGTAAAAACATGTGGCTTGTTATCTTTCATGAAAACCATTTCCCAGCATTTCAGAAAATTAGCTGTCCTTGAGCTCTTGGGGCATTGAATATTTTATTTCTATTTTATAGAACTTCAAATTGCAGTGATTTAAACTTAACACATAACCTTATTCCTCTCACCCCCCCCTCCCCAGAGTTGTATCCAGAGTTAAATCTTTGACTCTGTCGTGGGTACTTGTACATTTTGGCATTTGTGTATGTAAGTTTTACAACATACAAATGAGAATTTATAATCTAGTGAGGATATTAATGATGCCAACAGTAATTCTCAGAAACATAAGGGTCCAATGACTTTATGATGGCTAACATTACAGTTACTATGAGAAGGGGAAGGAGAACTAGTCATTTTTCATCTCAGGTCCTCTTTTTTTCTGCATTTTTTAAGTACAATAATTTTCTCTTAAAGTGACATAAAAACCTTGTTCTATATAGCACAACTTAAGTGTGATATCATAGTATGGAACTACTTCAACTAGCTAATTACTCAGTTGGTAGATCTGAGTCTACTTGACTTTAACAGACACTTTCCTGGTATGCCTTTAGGCATAATAGGTAGACATTTTGTCCACTCTGCCCAGCAATTTCCTTTGGACTAATATGTTTGATTGATTTTAACCTGTTGAGAATAAGACACACACTTACCAGATTATGCAAAATCTAATAGATTTTACTGTCTAAGGAATAATCAGATGTGGTAAGAAATATGAAATCTTTATATACACATTTTTATTATGTGCACTTCCATTTTGGAAATTGTCTTTGATTTTAAATTATCAAAAAAATGACTTTTACTACTCTGAAGCTTAATATTTAAATATTTTAAAACTAGCTTCACTTAGAAAAAGAAAGATTTATAGGTTAATTGGTTAAATATATATAAAACCTATTTAATAAATCTAAAGTGAACTGAAAATAAATAGTTGATATTTGTTTTTAAACAAATACTTGTAATCAATTATCAGTAGTTATAGGTAAACACAGCAGTGTTCACAGTTAACAACTTAGAGATCCATAATTAAGCCATGTTAAATGCTAGATAAATGTCTATTTCATTTTGGATGAAAAACTGCGAGCACCTGTTTCCCTAACAGCATCTATAATAGCAAAAACAGAGTGTGCAGTTTGCAAACTCACTGATGCTCTTCACTTCTTTAGAATGCCAAGGGGCCAGAACAATCAATTAACATGAAAATTAGGAAAACTGGATACCACACCCTCAAGTTCTAAAAACACCTCTTGAACTGCTGATGTGCTGTACTGATTTTCTTTTGTCAACCTGACCCAAGCTGCAGTAAATTGGGAAGCAGAAATCTTAATTGAAAAATTGTCTTAGATTAATCATGGACAAGTCTGTGGGGAATATTCCTGAATAATGATGGATGTGGGAGATACCACATTACAGTGGACAACAGTACCCTTGCATACGTGGAACTGATAGTAAAAGATAGCAAACTGAGCAACAAACCTTGAGCCCAAGGTTCTAGGTTGCCTTCCTCCACCACTCATCTCCTGATTTTTTTCTGCGAGAAACCCTTTTCCTGAATTCTTTCTGTGATGGACTGTGATGTGAATGTATAAACCAAACGATTTCTTCCTCCAAAAGACATGAAATTATATCAGTTACTACTAAAAATTTTTTTCTAAATTATTAAATATCACATTAGTGGCATTAGTGTTAATATGTGTGGACAATTCTTTTTAAGAAAAGTTCTAGCAAATTAATATGTTGAAATAGAAGATAACAATGGTCATTTCTGAATACCAGAGACTCGGGGAACTGTGAAGATTGGGAGAGAAGGATATATATACCTCAGGACGATTTCAAAGGATGCTCGATGTAGACAAAAGCTCAAATGTATTCTAAACTGATCTCTTTCTCAGTCTGGGATTGATTCTAGAGATCCCATGTGTGAAGGTGTTTCTTTCTGGTACACATTATCACTATCACTAGATTATAAAGCAAACTTGAACGTGAAGTCTTGTTCCTATGTACCAGGGAAAGAGCCTTGGTCTTTCCTCTGTGCCTTAGCTGCAAAAAGTGGTTTTAAGACCTATCACTTAGCTAGCTTAATGAAGCATTTCTAGTAATTCAATCCATTGATTCTAGCCAGAGGATCTGGATCATAGGGCTTTGAATAGCACTGTTTATACAATAGTTTTGTTTTTTTTTCATACTGAATTCTAGTTTAATGGTCAATTGTACTTACTCCTTATCCCTTTCAAAAGTGAGTGTTTCGTTCTTAGCCTTTCTTTTGGAGGTCACCAGCTGGAGAAAGCTGATGGGGCACTTATTTCTTGACAGACTTCTTTCCTGGTGTCCTTTCAAATGGTGCTAAACCAGGCCCATGGTCTCTAGTGTGCCCTTTTTGTTTATCTGAAGGTAGTTTGATGTGTGAAAAGCTATTCAATGTAATGTGTCTGCAGGGAGCTGCTCTCCACCTGACCTTCCTGAGCTGTCATCAAGCTCTTACTCCTCCTAGTCATTAGTCAGTGTATTAAAAATAACTCATGTTTAATTAAATACATAAATTTTGCTTCTCATAAAAGAACTCAATAACAGCTCTTCCTTTCCAGAATATAATTGTGAAACTTTGCTTTAAATTTTTAAAAGCTCTATGAAATATGAATTACCTGAAAGACATATTTTAGATTAAACAGTTTCAATTTGTTAACAAAAAAGTTCCCAAAGCACAGATTCAAATAACCTTTGGAAAATGACTTGACCTATTATGTTTCCCAGAGCAATATTTCAAAATGAACATTTGAAATACCACTGAAATCCAATGTTTGTTTTAAAAGTGCTTATTGATAATCATATTTCAAGATATAATATTTAAGTTATAATTGAAGTTCATAAAACATTTATCATTTGGGTTAATTGTACATGGAATTACTTTTATAACTTTGCTCCTTAAATGTTGAGTTCTAAAGCACAAAAAAAAAAAAATCATATGTGTTAGCTCAGACTTTCAAGAAAAGCAAATCTATTATCCTTTGCCCAGTTGGAGAAAGAATCAGAGTAAAATGCATGAAGTAATTTTTGTTAATCTAGTAATCAACCAAGTGTGTGACTAGTGTCTATGTTTTACTCTGACCATTCTTCCTCATGAGTGACTTAAAAACTAAAGGAACATTAAGGATGCTATTCAGAAATTATTAATGGCAGAACAGAGACAAGTCATAGGCCTATAGCATCACCAGTCACTAATGATTTATGTATAGATATGATCATATTCATTATAGTCTATACATGAATGCAGGTAAAATTTTAATAAGGTTATGATCATATTTACTATAGTCTGTCTAAAAATGTAAGCAAAATTTTGATAAGGTTCTTACATTGCTAATAAGACCTTCAACCAGAAAAATTCATTTTTATATTTAATTCATTTTATGTTCACAGGTGTTTTGCCTACATAACTCCCTCTGTACCACTTGTGAGCCTGCTGTCTGGTGTACCAAGTGCACCTGATGTCGGGTACACAGAAGAGCACTCTGAAATTTTGGAACTGCAGTTACATATCATTGTGAGCCTCCATGCAGATGGTACAAATCAACCCAGAGTATTCTTCAGGAGCAGCCATTATTCTCAACCACTGAGATGAGGCTTTTCATTAGTTCCATAAACATAACTCTTAACTTGTAAACCTTGATAGCAGTTTTTCAATTCTCTCAACTAAACAAAACCAAAACCAAATCATAACCACAATCATTATTAGGTGGGTGGGCACAGTATGCACCTGCTACATGTACATAAATGTAGGCAATACTTACATATAAAATAATAAAAACTTTAAAATAAAATCAATTAATATATAAACCTTAGCTGTTGTCATTCAGCTAGATCTTCTCTTTGTGAGCTCTTGAGTATGTGACTAGAACTACACAAGCAACCTAATGGCCTCCAGGTTTCCAATGAATAATGCCAAAGGGAGTTTGTAATATTTATTCATATAAATCTTCAAGTATTCTAGCCGTAGGCTTCCATGCATTTGACAAGCATAACTTTCAGTCTCTCCTAGAAATTTTTTTTTCAAATTTATTTTGTAAAAGCCACAGATACATATATTATGTATATATACAAGTAATGTGTGATTTGGGGATTCTGAATAATGGCATGCTTTTCCTAGAATTTGATTGTTATGGGCATTGTGCCCAATAGAGGATTTAATATTCTAGTTCTGCTTTCATTATCAGTTGTTCCTATTCCATAGATTTAACTTCAGAAAAATACGCATCTTAGTTTGTGTTACTATTGATATAGAGAGATACCGTAACCACAACAACTGTTATAAAGCAAAACACTTAATTGAGGTTAGCTTACCGGATCAAAGGTTCACGCCATTATTGTCATGGCAGGAAGTCTGACAGCAACCAGGTAGATGTGCTGGAAAAGGAAACAGGAGTTGTACATCTGAATTGGCAAGCATCAGAAAGAGGGTGAGATATGGAGCCTGCCTTGAGCATTTGAATCTCAAAGCCCACCTCTGGTGACACAGTTTCTCAAACAAGACAATACCTATACCAACAAGAACATATCATCTAATATTGCTACTCTGTGGTGATTGAACATTCAAGTATCTGTGATTTGTGGGTCATTGCTATTCAATCAACCATAGAATATGTCACTTTCTCTGACAGTATGCAAATTGTAATGTTATTAAATTACTATATACAATTTCTGGAACGCAAAGGAATATTTTCACTTTTTACCAATGAAAAAATTATTTAGCTTCTTTGGGTCTGTGGAGAGTAGTGTGGGTATCCTGTAATTTATGGATAATAGATACTTATAAATGAGTACATACTATATGTGTCTTCTGGGTCTGGGTTAGCTCACTCAGCATGACATTTTCTAGTTGCACCCATTTACTTGCAAACTTCATGATGTTCTTGTTTTAATAGCTGAGTAGTATTACATTACATTACAAATTTTCTATATCCATTCTTCTTTTGATGGACACCTGGTATGCTTTCACTTCTAGCTCTTATGAATAAATTTACTATGAACAGAGATAAACAAGTGTCCATGTGGTATAATGGTGTAGTTTTTGGGTACATGCCCAGAATTGGTATTGCTGGGCCTTAAGGTAGCAGTAGTTCCAATTTTCTGAGAAACCACCGATTGTTTGACAAAATGGTTGGAAAATTTTGCCTCCCATCAACAATGGGGCAGTGTTCCACTTGCTCTACATCCTCAACAGCATGTGCTGTCCTTTGTCCTTTGACTTTTTGACCTTAGCCATCCTGACAGGTAGAAGATGGAATCTCAGTGTCATTTTGATTTGCATTTCATGATGACTGAGTACTTTGAACATTTCTATAAGTGCTACTTAGCAATTAGAGATTCCGCTATTGAGAATTCTCTGGCTAGTTCTGTAGCCAATGCTTTAATTGGGCTGCTTGGGTTGTTGGTGTTTGATACCTTAAGCCCTTTATGCATTTTGTATATTAGCCTTCGGTTGGTTGTAGGTTGGGTGAAGACCTTTTTTTATTGTGTAGACTGCCACTTTGTCCTACTAAGAGTATCTAAGTCCTTACACAAGTTTTCAGTTTTATGAAATTTCAAATATTAATGACTGATCTTAGTGCCTGAGCTGTTGTTGTTCTATTAAGGAAATTGTAAACCAATATTATCTTATCTATTTCTGAATACAGTGAAATTTCTGAAATCAATAATAAAGGCAAGAGTTTACTCTTGTTTTATGGAATTCAATAAAAATTGATAGAAGTTTCAGCAAATAAGTAATGAACTCTTGATACAGAAATCTCAAAGACTATGATTTTAAAACTTCTGCCTACTTACAGAAAACAACTTTCCTAAATATATCATAAAGATGGAACTGTTTCTTTTTAAATAGGTCAGGGAGGTCTTTTCTTACACACAGTGAATAGTTTAATATGTGGTTGCAAAATTCAAAATCATATTGAAGTATAAATGTGTGATAAAATTTAGAAATATACTTGATACTAAAAATATATGTGCCAAAATAAAAAATAAACGTTACCATGTATATGTATAAATGCTGAACATGGGAATTTAAAGCTATTTATTAATTAACATTTCATATCATACATTTTAATAATATTAATGATCTTATATACCTGTATAACTTGGAGATAATAATTTTAATTAGCGACCTCTGTTCAATTCAAATTTTTATCTGTTTATTCAATGTTCCATCAATTCCAAATTCTGGTATTCACATTCTTCTCCAGAGTATGACCAAACCATCAGAAACCAGATTTGAAGTAAGTTATTCTTCCAGCTGTGGATTATTTACCCAGATGTGGCCAACTGTCCACTGATACTTAGGCCTTGAAGCTGAATTGTCAGGCTGAGTGGCTGTGCATTGCATTGATAGCCTACAACTCAATAACTCTCTGAAGCACTAATTGTAAATTCTGAAGATTAGCTTGATGAACCTGCTAGATTTATGGAGGATTCATTAGTATGTTCACAAGTAGTACAGTTTTAGTTTTAATGGACTGCACAATATACATTTTTAAAATCTTCACACATGTACACCATATTAAATTTGTTTAACCTTCTTCTATAATTTCTAACAATTCTTATGCCTGGTCTAACTCCCTCTCAAATATATAACCTCCTCTTTTAAATTATCTATCTATCATCTATCTATCTATCTATCTATCTATCTATCTATCTATCTATCTATCTATCAATGATAGATGTGTATCTATCAATGATAGATATCATGTGTATAGAAGATTTACTTGATGAAACTGCCCTAGAAATCAAATGATAGAAGGACATTAACAAAATGCTTCATTGAGGTCTTTTTTTAGAATACTGTATGAAGTGTAGCACACATGGAACTGCTCTGACTTCTCCCCAAATAATTCTTGTTACATGATGGCAATGTGTTAACCTTTCATCGATGCTACCTCTTCTGGTCTAACTTATTCAGTTTATCATAAATCCTGTTTTACCTAATGTCCAGAAATACTAAGATTCTATTCACTTGTACTAGTTCTTCTATGATGCACATTCCTCAGTTTTAAACTTGTTCAGCAGGACTATACCATCGACTAACAAGAATAGAATTTTTTCAACTTCCATTTTTCAACAAGTCTTCAACAAGACTTCAGTTCCTTACTGGTGGACATCTTAGTCTTGTTGACTGCTTCAGTATTCTAAAGCTTTGTTTGTACTACACACATGATTGATAGTTAAAAGTTGTGGCATTCAAAACAACTATTACATACAATGCGCATGTCCTTATTTAATCCTACCTTCACTTTTTGTTACATCTAGTTCATACCAGCTACCCAACATTCCAATGCTGTTTATGACACAAATGACTCATTTCTCTGATGTCTAAAGTAGCTTTATTTCAAATCAAAATTCCACTTTTACTCCAAGTTTCTCAATATGATTGCAATGAATTAATGTATAACATGGCAAAATTTGAGAGAATGTTAACTCATATTAATTAATTAGTATTATGTTCATCTTGGAAAGCTTAGGTTACATACTTTTACATTACTTATTATCATTTGGTTATAAAGATATGATTTTCTATGTTAGTCCACTCAGATCAACCCCTAGAAATTTCCAGAAATCTTTGCTAGGGTTTGAAAGACATCCTAGAAATTCAGAATATTTGGTGTTCTTCTAGAGGGCAACAGTTAGTTCACAGCACCTACCTGAGTAGCTCAACACCACCTATAAGTTCATCTCTAAGGGATGCCAAGCCTCTTCCCTCTACAAGCACCTTCACTCCTGAACACTTACTCTTATTTAGATTTACAAACATGAACCACAAACTGAATATAGCCCAATCCATCTCCTTTACAGAAAGAGAAAGCATCTTCACATCTTAAATTTAGTCATTCTGACTTTAATAATAGAATTTAGCCATATATTTCAATGCTATTATAAATGTAATGTATATTAATTGGGTACCACTTAGGTCTAGACAATCTATTCCACGGACCAGAGAAATGGTTCACTGATGAAGAGTTGGTATTGCTCTCGTAACAGAACTTACTGTGGCTCTTAGCACACATATAAGCCAACAACAAGAATTCCAGCCCTCTATTCTAGATTACGAAGTTATTATTCTTACCTCTGGAAACTCGTGTAGACATACAAACATACACATTAAAGTAAAAATAAAAAGTATTTTAAAAAATTTTTCCTGCCTAAATGTTGAAAAGCTTTACTGTGGTTTACTATACTTTGTACAAGAAAATTATATAAAGCTATTTGAAACAATACTGTCAATTAGCAAAGGAAAGCTAGTAACATTAAAAGATGCATATGTATAAATAATAATGCATTATTTAAATAATTATGTATTTTTAACAACACAAACTTTTGCTGGGGTTGTCTATGATTTGTCTTGAGTACTTACATGTAATCATACATAGCACAATTTTGTATGTAATTTTAAATTTTGATGGAAAAGGTAGTTTAAACTGTATTAAAATAGAGATGGTTGTCCTTGAAATTTAAAAAAAAAATAAAAGACTCAGGCACTGGAGAAATGTGCAATCAAACACAAATAAGTAGAAGAAAATTAAAATTCAAGGCAGAGATCATTTCAATACAATAATGTCATACATCATTCAAAAAACAAATGGGATTTTTTTCAGGAAACCACCATTGACAAAAGAGATGAAATAGTTTTATAGGCCAGCATTTAACCAGCATTCACCATACCACTAGCTTCTAGTCTCCATTGAAGGCTAAGTTTAAATATCAAAGCTGAACCTAGAGCACAGTTCACAGATAATTTCAGATTCAGTTATAAAATTTTTGAAAGTCTATTATTGTTTAAAATGATTCATGAATGATCATTTTTATAAAATAAAAGATAAGACAAAATGCAAAGAAGAGAGAAAGAAGGAAACAACAATGGGCTGAGAGCTGGGACACAGCCTTTCATGGTTTGGGCACTATTTTGAGTCAGTTGAAAGAAGAATGGCGAGACATAGGACAAAGGGAAGTGGGAGAGATTGCAGGAGAACACTTCAGGGCATTTTCAGGCCATGGTAACTCATCTGAAAGACAGCAACACAATCCCAGACTCAAGGCCCATAAACCCTTGGAAAGCCCAGGAGTAACCAGTAACAGTCTAGTTTTCAGATTTAATCATAAGAAGAAAGTAAAACAGTGTTATTTAGAGGTTAATATTAAAGAGCTCACAGTGCAACTAATATCTTAATTCTGCAGAGGGGTTCATTCATTTTTTTAAGCTGTTCTACTCAGATACAAAAAAGATGTGATTCATTACATACAAATAATCTAGCCATTTGCATACTTTTGTAAATGGATATTAGAAGTACAGAAATGGCATGACACATATGACAAACAAAATTTTAAAACAGCGACATAAAAGTACGCTATCATTTTTGACACTCTATTACAATTAAATGTGATTTTAATGGGTACTTTGTTTAACAGCAACTGTGTTTGAAATAGCAGAAAGCTGTGCAACCTTGATAAGATTTTCGTGGAATTAAGCCATGAGTCCCTCGTGACAGTTTCCATGATTACCCCAAAGAGATATGAGAACATAATACTTTTAATTTTAAAGCCTGGTAAATTCACTCTTCTGTCGGATGTTTGAAGGAAAAGAAAATGTGTATTCTGTAACAGTGATAACATGTTGATGAAATGAACCTTTTATTATTATTGCAAGGGGTACTCTTCATGAACCTCAAATGGCCAATTTAGTGTGGGCCACACTACAATGAAATAAATAAACAGCAAAATAATTACCTTCTTAGAACTCAATATAGTGAATACTGTAAGATCAACAAAAATTTACAAATGAAAAATGAAGATCAAGTATGATGTTGTCTACTCTGCTTAGTTAGCAATTTGGGGGAATTTTTAGTCCTCATTTCCTAGAATTATTTGTTTAATACTCCAGTGCTTGTCTCTGTGTGTCTAAGAAAAAAATCTTATCCGTTATGTATTTTAAAAATAAAATTATACAGAACCATGTTATAGCTACAGATCAGTATAATGCCATACACAGGCTGCTAAAATAAATCAAATTTGGTATTATGACTACATGTGATTTGTATAGTTACATTAAAATATAAATGATTATATATAAGAAATATGCAATTTGCATGTGTTTGTGTATATATACAAACATGCAATGCATATTTATATAACTATTTAATATGTAAATGTGCATATATATATATATATATATATATATATATATATATATATATATATTGAGAGAGAGAGAGAAAGAGTTAGATAGACAGAGAGAGAAGAGGGGGTAAGGGGAGTTGATATCCTAGTAATTCATGTTCTAGGGAGGTGAACTTGGCATAAAGAAATAAAATGTGTATCAGAAGCTGCAAACAAGCTCACTGGTGTTACAAAAAGTGCTGGAAAAAGCTGAGGAGGAGAATGACCCCATAGGAAGCCAAGCAGTCTCAACGAACCTGTACCCCTGAAAACTCTCAGACACTGAGGCAGTAACCAGGCAGCCTACACTAGCTGGTGCGAGGCCCCTGACCCATATTCAGCAGAGGACTGCCTGGTCTGGCCTCAATGAGAGGAGATGCACCTAACATTTGAGAGACTTGAGGCCACAGGGAATGGGGAGGTCTGGATGGTGTTGGAGGTATGGGGTGTGGGGACATCCTCTTGGAGACAGAGTGTGGAGGAATGGGATGACGAACTATAGGTGGGTAGAACATGGGGGGTGGATAATGACTGGACCTTAAAAAAAAAAGGTTAAAGATAATAATAATAATAATAATAATAATAATAATAAAAGAGCTTTTGGGTTTGGACATATTAGCTCTTTAGTAAATCAAGTTACAGGAGTTTAAATAATATAATCAAGTCTTGGGAAAATTACTAAACTATATGTTAACACATCTTAAAATGTTTGAATAAACCAGGATGAATATAGGGAACTCACTTGAATAAAGTATTAAATTTTTCATATTATAATTATCATTCTATATTGCATATTATACATAATACAGATATATATGTACATGCCCCACATCCACACAGCAATTAAAAGGTAATTTTTGTTAAATTTCACAATGTGAGATTTGAAGTATTTATGTTTACTTTTTGTTATGACAGCGTACCCTTAGCCTGTGTTCACCTCAACTGAGAGCAACCGGAATAATCTTCTTGGAAACATGCTCTCCACTTCCTTTTCTCTTCTTAGACATTATTCCTGACTTCAGTTATAATAATAGCTAGAAGATTTCAAGACGAAGAAAATTACATTGATGTGATACTAAGACAATTTTTATTAATTATATTTATCAAAATATTATGAGGAGAATTTTAAATATATATTTTAGGTTATCATATATAAGAATGGAAAATTCTTTAAACATCATATGTGTAGTATTTGTAAAGTAGGACTTTGTGCATAACTTTTCTTTATATATATGTATATATATATACATTAAATACTTTATATGATAATAGGATTATCTAATAAATGAAGAACTTTGTAGAATTGATTACCAAATGTATTTACATCGACAGGGTTTAATGTAGTTCTAAACTTTATCTCTTGTATTTCTTTCTCTCTCTCTCTCTCTCTCTCTCTCTCTCTCTCTCTCTCTCTCTCTCTCTCTCTCTCTCTTTCTCTTTCTGTGTCTCTTTTGTTTTTACAGGAAATAGGTTCTTCTCTCATATGAAACATCCTGACCACAGTCTCCTGCCCCTCCCCACTTTCCTGATCTCACCCACCTCGTCTCTCACAGATCCATTCCCCTTCCATTTTCCTTCTGAAAAGAGCAAGCCTCCAAATTAAACAACAAACAAACAGGAAAAATCAAGATATAATATGTCGAGGCAAAAGCCTTCATGTGTAGACTGGAGAAGGCAACCCAAAAAAGAGGAATATATTCCCAAGAGCAGGCAATAAAATCAGAGAAATGAGATGCACCTGCTCCCACTATTAGTAGTCTCATAAAAAGAGGAAACTGTGGATAGCCTCCTGAGAGGCTCTCTTAGAGCCTGACCAATACAGATGCAGAAATATGCAGATAAACATCAGACTGAGAGTGGAAACTCCAGTGGAGGAGTTAGAGAAAGGACTGAAAGAGGGAGCTGAAGGGGTTTGCAACCCCATAAGAACAACAATATTAAACTATTAGAGTCCCCAAACGGAAAGGGAAGTCCTTGGTCCCGTGAAGGCTTGATGACACAGGGTAGAGGAATGCAAGTGTACTGAGGTGGGAGCAGGTGTGCTGGTCAGGGAAAATCCTCATAGATGTGGGGGTAGGGGATGGGGGGGGGTTGTGGAGAGGAAACTGGGAAGGGGCAATAACATTTGAAATGTAAATAAATAAAATAACCAATTTAAAAGAGGAAGCTAAGAGCAATAACATAAATACAGACAACATGGTGCTGACCCAGGTATGGTTGCTAATTCAGACGCCATATGAACTCTGTTTAATTAATTCAGCGGGCCATGTTCTCCTGGTGTCTTCTAATTCCCTGCCTTACCCCAGACTCCTACAATCTTTCCTACCTCTCTTTTGAGCTTTCCAAGAGTGGAGGTGAGGGACTCTAAGGAGACCTCGAATTTAGACTCTTTTCTGTACATAATGTCTTGTCTTCATGTTATTCCCTGAACCTACTTTCATCTGCCATCAATGAAACCTGTCTGATGATGACTTGAAATGGCACTGATGTGTGAGTTTGAAATATCATTAGAAATCACTTTATTGATTTTTTTTTTTCAAGTTGTATTGGGTTCTACCCTGGGATTTGGTTATATTCAGGGATGCCCAGCCTCTTGTTCCTGGCCATCTAGGCAGTGTGGGGCATGTCTCCAGCTCATGACATGAGTCTTATATTGAAACAGATATTGAATGGAACACTCCAACAATGTCCATATCTCCATTATCCTAGCACATGTTGCAGGCAGGACTCACTGTTGGTGGAGGGTTTTGTGGCTGGGTTTGTTTACAGGTTTCTCTTTCTGTATCCTGCAGAGTATCTTTCCATAGCAAAGAGACTTTAATTAAGGCTCCCTGCAGGTGTCAGCTTGGCCTCTGCACATTCAGTTAGCTGTGTGCATGCTGTCCTTAGCAATGGGGCCCTGCAGTCAGATATCAGAGAACTAACTTCCATTCTTTTATCAGCCTGGCTGTTTACAGACCTCCACAGAAAATCCTAGGCCAACAACTCAACAGAATGTAACTCAATCCCACTATTGGAAGACTTGCCTGGAAACTAACAAAAATGGCTAGTTCAGACTTGATCCTCCATTAGTAGGATTGCTCATTAGTGTCACCTCCATAGATTCCAGGAAGTTTCCACTGCTCTAGGTTTTTATATCACCTGCCAAATCTCCCCCAACTCCAGAAATCTTACCCCTCCCTCCTGCAAGCATCACTTAATACCTCTTGGTCTTCTAACCATGTACCCTGACTCCACCTGTGAAATCTATTCTATTTCTCCTTCCCAGGGAGATCCTCTCTTGAGGCTTCCTCTCTACCTAACCATTCTGCCTTTTTGGATTGTAGCTTTATGGTCCTTTACTTAACAGTTAATGTTATCTTAAAATTGAATAAACACCATATTTGTCCTTCTCTGTGTGGGCTACGCAACAAAGGGTTATATTTTTCTAGGTTAATTAAATTGTCTACAAATCTCATGATAATCATTTTAATAGGTGAATAATATTCCATTATTGGTTGATTGATAACTAGGATATTTCCAGTTTATATTATGAATAAAACCATATAGATTATAGTTAATCAAGTGTACTTCTCTGAGGATGGTTTGTCCTTTGTGTATAAATCTCTAAAGTGGCATAGCTGAGTCTTAAAGTAAATCAGTTCCCAGTTTATTGAAGAATCGCCATATTAATTTTTGGAAATCAGGACCTTTATGGTATTGCCTTTAAGTATATGGTATATAGTGACTGAATAAGTTTAGCTTTCCACCAGAAACAAAGGAGTGATTTCCTTGCTCTACATCCTTGCCAGGATGAACTATCCTTATGATATTGATCTTATTCAATATGAGAGGTATAAAATAGAATCTCACAGTAGTTATGGATTTTATTTTCCCAATGCCTAAGGATTCTGAACATTTCTCTAAGTGTTTCTCAACCACTTAAGATTCTTCTGTTAAGAATTCTATTTTGGTCTGTACCTCAATTTTAAACTGTATTTATTTAGATTTTAGATATTTCATTTCTTGATTTATTTATTTTTGGGACATTCTACCTCTATTGGACATAGAATTTCTAAAAATATTTTTCTATTATTTAGGCTATCACTTTGTCCAATGGACATTACCCTTTTCCTTAAAGAAGCTTATTAGTTTTAAGTGATCTCATTTATTAATCATGATTCTGAGTACCTGTATTGGTGTTCTGTTCAGAAATTGTCTCCTGTGCCAGTGAGTTCAAGGTAATTCCTCATTTTCTCTTCTACCTGGTTTAGTCTGTCTGGTTTTATCTTGTGGACTTTGATACACTAGAATTTGTCTTTTGTATAAGGTGATAAATATGGATCTATTTGCATTCTTATAAATGGAAACCAGCATTATTTATGGAAGATGCTGTCATTTTTTTCTTCATGTATTTCTGGATTCTTAATCAAAAATCAGGAGACTCTATTCCACTGGATTCCACTGAGCAACAAGTCTATTTTTATTCCACAGACATGTGGATTTAATTTCATGAAACCAGGGATGGCATTATTATTATTATTATTATTATTATTATTATTATTATTATTATTCAGAATTGTTTTGAATATGTTGTGGTTTGTGTTTTTTACATTTGAAGTTGAGATATTTTTTCTAGAAAGGTCTGTAAAGAATTGCATTGTAATTTTAATGGGGATTACATTAAATTTGTAGATTGCTTTTCATAGCTTGACCATTTTTCTGTTAACTGTACCAATGGATCCATGAACACAGTAGACCACTCTGTCTTCTGATATTTTCTTCAAAAACTTGAAATTATTAACTTTTAATCTTTAACTTGTTCAGTGAGAGTTACCTTGAGATGTTTTATATTTCTGAAGCCATTATGGAGTCTGTTGTTTCCCTGATCGTTTTCTGTCTGTCATTTTTGTATAGGAGGGGCTACTGATTTTTGCAACTTAGTCTTATATATCTACTTTGCTTAAAGTGTTTATCAGCTGTTGGAGTTCCATCATATAATTTTTAGGGTCATTTATGTATACTATCATGTGATCCGTAAATAATGATATTTGATTGAGCCTTTCTGATTTGTATCCCTTTCTTCTCTTTCAGTTATCCTACTGTTCTATCTAAAATTTCAAGTATTACATTGAATAGATATTGAGAGGCTAGATCACCTTGTTTTGTTCCTGATATTGTGTGTAATTAGTCTGTTTACATTTTATCTGATACAGATATAACTTTGGCAACTGGTACCTTTTGAAAAAGATATTTTTGAGTAAATTTCTTTTAGATATTTTTCCAATATGGTAAAAAACAGGTTATAAAAGAATGCCCTGTGATTCTTTCAGTTTCTTTGGTGTGTATTATTATATCACCTTATCATTTCTGATATCATAAATTTGGATATTCTTGCCATTAACTTTAATTATTTTGGATTTGTCTATCTTGTTAGTTTTCTTGAAGAACCATCTCCTTGTGTCTTTAATATTTTATATTGTTTCATGTCTGCATTTTATTTATTTTATCCCACTAACACCTCAAGGGTGTGCTTATTTCTTTTTGTTATAGAGATTTCCCATATGCTGTTAGGTTGATAGCATGAAATTTCTCTATATGTAGTTTCTTAGTGTCAGCAAATATGTTCTCATTCTGTGCCATAGGTTGGGTACGCTGCACATTAATTTTCATTGAATTTTAGAAAGTCTTTAATTTTTTTCTTTATTTCTTAATCCATTTTTCAGTTAGTTGGGAATTGTTCAGTTTCCAGGAATTTAAAATCTTTCTATTGTTGATATCCAAGTTTAATACAAGATGATATATATATATATATATATATATATATATATATATGTGTGTGTGTGTGTGTGTGTGTGTGTGTGTGTGTGTGTGTGTTTATGTGTATATGTATGTGTATGTGTGTGTTTGCATTTATGGGAAATGTTCTATAAATTTCTGTTAGGTATATTTGGTTTATAATATCAGCTAGCTCCAAAATTTCTTTGTGTAGTTTTTGTTTAGATGATCTGTCATTTCATGACAGTGGAATACTGGAGTTGACCACTATCAGTTTGTAAAGGTCAATATGTGATTTAATCTGCAGTATTGTTTCTTTTTACAAAGTTATGTGCCCTTGTGCTTGAGCATACATATTAAGAATCGAAATACCATCCTGATGGTTTTTTTTCCTTTGATAAGTATGAAGAGCCCTGCAAATTTTTGATTAGTTTTGACTAATGTCTATTTTGTTAGATATTAAAATGAATGCACCAGCTTGCTTCTTAAATCGGTTTACTTGGAATATCTTTCTCAAACTCTTTCCCTGACGAAATGTTTATTAAGGTTGAGCTGTATTTCTCAGGTGCAAGAGAAAGATGAATCTTCTTTTTAACATCTAATATATATCTTTTTATTGGGGAACTGATGCTATTGATGTCAAGAGATATCCATGACCAATTATTGTTACCTCTCCTTACTTTGTTCTTGTTGGTGTGTGTGTGTTTAACGCCTTTCTTTTGTTTTTTGCTAGTGTAAGATTATTTAGTTCATGCATGCACTTAGCAGATAGGATTGAAGTTTTTCATCTAATATCTTCTGTGTATGGATTTGTAGTTATCGCTTAAATTTCACTTCATGCCGGGCATGGTGGTGCACACCTTTAATCCCAGCACTTGAGAGGCAGAGGCAGAAGATTTCTGAGTTCAAGGCCAGTCTGGTCTACAGAGTGAGTTCCAGGACAGCCAGGGCTACACAGAGAAGACCTGTCTTGAAAAAATAAAATAAAATAAATAAAAAAAAATTCACATCATCACTCAGTATTCTATTTTCTCCATCTATGGTGATTGGAAGTACTGTTGGATATAATAATCTGGGTTGGTATTTGTGGTGTCAAGAGTTTGTGGCACATTTGCCCAAGCCCTTCTGGCTTTAAGAGTCTCCATTGAGAAATCAAGTATATTCTTGTTGCTGCTGTTCTTTTTGCATTATTGAAAACTGATTTTTCTCTTACAATAATATCCACCACAGATTTTCCTTTTTTTATTACTACCAGCTCCCCATATTGTTTTCTCTCTCTGTTTCCCTTCAGACCAGAGCAAGCAAATTCGAATAGATCTGATATTATATGCTTTTGGTCTTTTCCCTTACCACTTTTAACATTCTTGATTTTTGTGTGTTTTATGATTTCTTTTTTAATTTTTATTTTTTAGTCCAGTCAATGTCCCCTCGAGGTCCACTCTCCCACAGTTCATCATCTCATTCCTCTGCCCTCCTGCCCCCTGTCTCCAACAGGCCTCAAGTTAAATGCATCTTTTCCCACTGTGGCCAGATAAGACAGTCCTCTGATGTATGTGTATCAGGGGCCACAGACCAACTCATGTCAACTGCCTGCTTTTGTGGGTCAGTGTCTGAGAGATCTCAAAGATACAAGTTAGTTGAGACTACTGGCCTTCATATGGGGTTAGCCTCCTCCTTAGCTTCTTCCTTCTTCCTCCTTAGCTTTTCCTAGTTCAACCACAGGGGTCCTGGACTTAAGTCTAAAGGTTGGGTGTAAGCATCTGTACCTGTTTCAGTCAGTTGCTTGTAGGGCTTCTCAGAGGGCAACCATGCTACATTCCTGTCTGTAGGCACACCATAGCATCAGTAACATTATCAGGCCTTGGAGATTCCACTTGAGATGGATTCCAAGTTGGGCCTGTCACTGGACCACCTTTCCTTCAGTTTCTTCTCCACTATTTCCCTGCAGTTCTTCGAGAAAGAAACAATTCTGGGTCAGAGTTTTCAACTGTGGGATGGCAACTGCATCCCTCACTTGATGCCCTATCTTAATACTAGACGTGGACTCCAGAATTTCCATTCCACACTGTTGGGAATTTCATTTAAGGTCCCTCCCTTTGAAACCTGAAAGCCTCTTACCTCCCAGCTCTCTGAACTTTCTAGAAGGTCCCCCGACCTCCCACCCCTCGAGGTTGCATATTTCCATTCTTTCTGCTGACCCTCAGGGCTTCTCTCCTGTTTTCCCTGCCCCCCCCCCCATACCAGATCATTTTCCCCTTTTCCTCTCCCCCTTCTCTCTCCCATCCAGGTCCTTCCCTTCCTTTGCCTCCTCTGATTGCTTTCTTCACCCTCTGGAGTGGGATTGAGGCATCCTCGCCTGTTACCTTCTGCTAGCCTTCTTGAGTTCTGTGGCTTGTATCCTAAATATGTTGTGCGTTTTGGCTAATTTCCACTTATTAGTGAGTCCACTTATTAGTGACTATATACCATGCATGTCCTTTTATGTCTGAGTTATCTCACTCAGGATGATATTTTCTAGTTCCATCCAAGGTCCTGCAAGTTCACGATGTCCCCATTCCTAATAGCTGACTAGTATTCCATTGTGTAAATGAACTACATTTTATGCTTACTTTATGTTTATTGTTTTGATTATCATATGGTGAAGGTACTTTTCTGGTCAACCCTACTTAGTGTTGTATTTACTTCTTGTATCTCTACAGTTTTCTCTATTCTTAGGCTAGTAAAATTTTATGATTTTGATGTAAATATTTTCTTGCCCTTTGAGCTAAATTTCTTCCCCTCCTTTTATACCTACAATTCTTAGCTTTGGTATTTTCATAGTATTCCATACTTTCTGGATTTTCTTTTGTCACAGGTTCTTAGATTTAACATTTTCTTTGACCAGAATATTTCTTCTGTTCTATCATCAATGCTTGAGATGTTTGCAACCCTTTTATTTAGTTGGTTCCTTTTGCCTGTGTAGTTCCTGTTCATACTGCTAAACTATTCACTTGCAAATTTAACTCCATTTGTATTTTTATTATTGCTTCTATTGCCATTTTCAGCAATTGAACAGATTCATTTATTTCCTACAAGTCTTTGTTTTTCTTTGGTTTTCTTTAAGGAATTTACCTGACAGAACAACTAGAAGCCCTAGAACTAAAGGAAGCAAATTCACCTAAGAGGAGTAGAAGGCAGGAAATAATCAAACTTAGGGCTGAAATCAACCAAGTGGAAA
>NC_034597.1:78555649-78571579 GCF_900095145.1 Mus pahari | reverse complement strand
TTCTATCAGACTTTCAAAGAAGACCTAATTCCAACTCTCCTCAAAGTATTACACAAAATAGAAACAGAAGGTACTGTACACAATTCATTCTATGAAGCCACAATTACTCTGATCCCTAAACCACACAAAGATCCAACAAGGAAAGAGAACTTCAGACCAATTTCCCTTATGAATATCGATGCAAAATACTCAATATTTACTTCCTCTAATTGTGTTTTCCTGTCTTTCTTTGATGGATTTATTCATTCTATTTTCAAAGACTGCTATCATTTTCATATAGTTTACTTTAAAGGCTTTTTCTTGTGTCTTAGGTATATTGTATTATTTAGGGCCTGCTGTGATAGCCTTATCGACTGGATTCTGGTGAAGGCATATTTTTATAGCTCTTATTATATTCTTATTCTATTGTCTATGAATCTGCGTTTGGGGTGATTATAGGTCTAGGTGTTTTTTTCTTGATTTTTCTTTATTGAGTGGTTGTTTCGTTGCTTTGTTTCTGTTTCTTCTCTGTATTTTGTGAGAGGGTGTTGTATTATTAGCCTGCTTGGCTGATGTGTTCACAGGGAATTCTAGGTGATGTTGAAATTTGGGGGAGTGGAGGCTACATCTGGTTTTCTCTTGGTGTAATTGGGGCAACTCCAAGGATTGGAGCTGGGGGAACAGAGAGAGTGGAGAAGGTCCGCCAGCAGTCTACCTCATCTTCAGGCAGCTATGGTCTATGGTTGACAGAGGGTGTCCACCTGAGTTGGGGCCTGGATCAAAATGATGAGTGGAGAAGTGAGGATGGGAAGATGGTCTGTGAGATCTTCAGAAAGTGTGGAGAGTGGGAGGTTATTTGTAGGTGATGTTCAGTTGCACCACTATAGGTGATCCTGAGGATTGGGTCTGGGGAAACAGAAGAAGTGGGTATTCCACCTTTTTGATTCTATGACATCCTTATTCTTAGGATCATTATAGATTAGATGTGTGTGTGTGTGTGTGTGTGTGTGTGTGTTTATAATAAATTACCATTTATGTATACATCACAGTATACATGATAGATCTTAGAATACTAATATGGAAAACAAATTGGTTTCTTTCCTCAAATGATTAAGAAATTACAGCCAGGTGTGGTGGTGCACGCCTTTAATCCCAGCACTCAGGAGGCAGTAGCAGGTGGATTTCTGAGTTCAAGGCCAGCCTGGTCTACAAAGTGAGTTCAGGACAGCCAGGGCTATACAGAGAAACCCTGTCTTAAAAAACAAAAACAAACAAACAAACAAAAAACAAAAACAAACAAACAAACAAAAAACAAAAAAAGAAAGAAATTACAGATAAGATGATCCCAGTACTTCATTTGTTTCATATAGTGTTGTCCCTTATTTTGCCTTATATGATTTCTATTAGCCATTAAGTAATTACATTCTAATTAATACATGGTTATTTTTAGCATTACACACACACACACACACACACACACACACACACACACAATTTATTTACTTTTACTACACAGTCTTTCCTCTTTTCTTACACATTCTCACTAAGTGCCATAAATTTATTTCAGCACTTCAATCATAGAATATTATTTGTAACTCATATTTGCTGTTTGTCCTATGCAATAAATTATGAGGAATATTTGGTTCTACCAATGATTATTTATATTTACTTAATGTTACATTTAGAAAATAGAAAAGTCATCACAGGTAATGTTTATTACAATACTACACTAGTGCTAAGATTTAAGTCTGTTACATTCAGTTTGTCAAAGCAGCATCTCAAATATTATCTGTTTTGAATTATTAATTGCTGAATTTATTTATCATTTTTCTTCTATAATTCAACTATTTGATTTATAAAACAAATCCCTTCAAGCAAGGCTGGATTAGATATTTGGTTTTTTTTTTTTTTTCTTTTTCTGTTTTGTTTGTTTGTTTTTGCGGGCAGCTGACCTACTCTGCTGCTGTCACTGCACAGAGATTTTTAATACAAAATCCTGGCATTGACAGTTAGATGGATTAGCTATTTGTAATGTAAGTTTGTAGGAAATACGGAAAGATTATTCAAAGATACTTCGTTATTTCTCAAGATGTTTCATGTCGCCAGGCCGTGGGGGTGCATGCTTTTAAGCGCAGCACTCAGGAGGCAGCGGCAGGTGAATCTCTGAGTTTGAGGCCAGCCTGGTCTACAAATGAGTTCCAGGACAGCCAAGAGTATATAGAGAAACCCTGTCTCAAAACAAACAAACAAGCAAGCAAGCAAACACACAAACAAAAAAGACATTTCATGTCAAGGAAATCTTATATGACTTTATCACTTCTTATAATACATATATGTGTATATATATATATATATATATATATATATATGTGTGTGTGTGTGTGTATATACATATATATCCATTTTGTTTATTTGTTTCTTTGTAATATTGATACTTAAATTGATAGACAAAAATATGTTGGAAGTGTGTAGATTCTGAATTACTCAATAAAAATACATATCTCTGTTCTGTTTCTGTGATGTCTGAATAGTGTGTGTGTGTGTATATATATATATATATATATATATATATATATATATATATACTGTTCTATTCAGTGATAGTAACTATACACTCATAAATACACCACAGTAAAAAAAATTGGCTTTGTGCTTTCCAGTGGACCATATGTAGGTTGTTCAAGTTTTACTAGGCATAGCACATGCTCAATATTTCTATAACCCTAAAGTCTTTAATTCTTTTCTTCCTTTCTTCTTTTGTATCTTGAAATTTCAAAATTGTATGTACTCACTCTTCAATGGAATTCAAGATGAAGTAATCAATAATATACATACATTATAAATTCAAAACAGAAAAAATACACTGAGAAACACATAATTCTTAGTTTTAATGATAATAGCCACCAATCTCTACAAGTTCTACAAGTTTCTTAGAATGTATAGAAATGGGATTGACATAAATTTGAATTTTATTTGATGACTTATAGGATAAATATTATTGAAGCATTAGGGATACAGAAAGAATCAGATAATATTATAATTTAGAAGCTGTTAAGGTATATTTCATATAAAATTAATTTAAAAGATTAAAAAAGAATATTAAATAAATAAATATGTATGTTTCATTGATGTCTATTAATAAATGATGGTTACACTAAACAAGATGAATCTGTTTTCACTAAATTTAATTTTTTGCCATGTTGCTTAGCCAATTCACATAGGAATACAATCTACTAAAGTAGATATATTTTTCAATATATCTATATAAGTAAAACTCTATTGTTCAATATGTGTGTTTCATTGTCAGAAATAGTACCTACTTTAGTATTTCTTAACCTACATTCAACAAATATATACTGAAGGAGTATGAGCCGACAAGCACGGAAATGCTACACTTTAACTTGAATTACTGCACACAAAGCAGTTCCATGGTGACAGGTAACTATTATTTATGAGAGGATGATATATTACTTTAAGTTCTCCTGACAGTCTTTATGTATATTTCTTTTACCCAAGACAGTTGCAATTTAATAGTGCATTAAAAGACCATGTGCTGTGCCATTTATCATATGCTAAATTTATATGAACTATGTCATTCCCTGTTTCATTTCTAATTAATCTAGCAAATACCTCATTACCTTTAAAAATCTGACTTTATACTAAGGTTAATTATTAAAATATTGCAACATTACAAACATGTGTATATTTTTATTAATTATAAAAAATTATTTTGGTCAATTTTAATTGTAGACTTTATTAAGGCTCCAAATCTATCCAAAGCTAACATGCGATTGATTGTTGAATTCTTCATCAACCTGATAGTAAGGATGACAATATGCCATATTTGATGAACAATTACCTCTTCCCACCAACATCTAGGACAGATAGAAAATGGGTCCTCAGATTTTCTAATAGCACACAGGGCAGAGAGGCAAGGGTGTGGTACTTTGGACCTTTGACACTCTGTCTTTGGCACACAACTCTCCTTTCAACCATCATTTGTAGCAGATTAATGAGGGATTTCAAACTCACTGCCTCCAGCATAAACTAACTTATAAAGCCAATACCCAGAATATTTAGGTAAGAGATCTTGGTACTTCTGCCCCTGAGCCACATATGCCTTGCCATGTTAGCACCTGGCCCTGGGAGGTAAGCAGCCTCTTGGCCTCCTTTCTCCTAGACATATACATTAGCTCCTGGAAACCAGACCTGGGAAGATAAGTGCCTATTTAGGATAGATCCTATTTCCAGGGCAAAATTTTACCACTCAGAACTCAACCCAGCTGAGTTGAACAGTTCACTCAGAACTGAAACCCAGTCATGCAGGATGACTATGGGTTTCATATCTATAAGTGCCACAACTTCTTGTTTGTTTTCAGATTATGTTCAAGGTCTAATAATATACCCAATTTTAATTCATACACAAATTCAAAGAGCTCACGAATCATCTCCCCCCAATTAATTCCAAGAAGACACAAGCAGCTGAGTAAAGCAAATAAGTCACCGCAGAATATAAAATTAGAACTTAACAAAGGGAAAAATGAAAAAAAAAGCAAATTTGAAATGATGGTGCAAATAAACCTATGTAATATTCAGAACAAAGACCATAGCTGAAAATTTCTCTAAAGAAATGGATCAAATAGGAGATCATAAAGAGGATACAGTAGAGGCATTAGAACATTGGATTTACATCAAGATAAACAAATCAAGCTAAGTGGCAGGACCATAAAAAATGGATTAAACAATGTGAAATGAACACATTTATACATGGCAAGCATGGAAGAAAGAAAAGGATCTTATACCAAAATCATAAATAAGATTGTAAATGAAATCATTGGAAAATGTTTCCCAAAAGATGCCTATGGCATATTAGAGGTATATAGGGATGAATAAACAATATCCCACACAACAGTATACCTAAAATACTGAATATAGGTTGATCAGGCATGTCTGCCCCTCTCTCATATTTCACAGCTTTCCTGACTCCCAGGAAGTCTGCCATAAGCAGGGACACTGGTGAGATCCCCACCTAAGTACCTGAACCTTCCCACTCTCAACAATGGATATGTCACTGAAATTGAAACTAAACAGAGACACAGCCAAACTAACAGAAGGTATGAACCAAAAGGATTTAACAGATATCTACAAAATTATTCACTCAAAAAACAACAACAACAACAACAACAACAACAAACAGAACAAAAACCAAACAAACAAAAAAGAATATACTTTCTTCTCAACACCTCATGGTACCTTCTCCAAAACTGACTGTATAAGCACACACAAAACAAACTTCAGAAGATACAAGAAGACTGAGATAATTCCATGCATTCTGTCAGATCACCAGGGACTAAGGCTGGCCATCAATAAAAATTAAAACAAAGGAAATCCCACACACTCATGGAAACTGAACAACTTTCTACTCAATGATAACTTGGTCAGGAAAGAAAGAAAGCAAGAAATTAAAGACTTTATAGAATTCAATGAAAACAAAGGCACAGCATACCCAAACTTATGGGATACAATGAAAGCAGTGCTAAGAGGAAAATTTATAGCACTAAATGCCTTCATAAATAAATTGGAGACAGCTATGTCAGGCTCCTGTCAGCATGCACTCTTGGTATCCACAATAGTGTCTGGGTTTAAGTCTGTATATGGGATGGTTCCCCAGGTGGGGCAGTCTTTGTATGGCCATTCCTTCAGTCTCTGGAGTACACGTGGAGGGACTCATGCCTCCAGCCACATCTGTAGCAGAGGATGGCCTTGCCGGGCACCAATGGGAGGAGAGGCCCTGGGTACTGTGAAGGCTTGATGCCCCAGAGTAGTGGAATTCAAAGGCAAGGAGGCAGGAGTGGGTGGGTGGGTAGGTGGGGAATACCCTCATAGAAGTAGGGGAGGGTGCTGGGATAGGGGATTTTGGGGGAGCAGGGAAAAGGGATAAATTTGAAATGTAAATGAAGGTAATATGCAATAAAAATTTTTTAAAAAAAGAGAAATTGGAAAGATACTATACTAGCAACTTAATTTAACAGCACACCTGAAAACTCTATAACAGAAAGAACAAACACATCCAGAAGGAAATAATAAAACTCAGGATTGAAATCAACCAATTAGAAGCACAGAGTATAGAACCAATTAGAATAAAGCCAATTAGAATACAAAGAGGCAATAAAATAAATAAATAAATAAATAAATCACTGAATCTTTCAGAAAATCAACCAGATAGACCTAGCCAAACTAAAGGAGGAAGTGGACTTGTTTAGAAAGGTTCTTTGTAGCAAATCTCCTGACTGTGTTGTCTGAAAAAAATCAGCAGTTCAATTCACAGGTTAGCAGGAGTAACTCAGGCCACTTGCAAACACCTCAGGTCAGCAGAAGGAACCAGGAGGAACTCCAGGAGATTTCTTCTGCTGTGCCTTTCTCAGGAAAGTGAAGATCAGCCAAGCGTCATGACCCAGGAGCTATGCACAGCTCCCTCTAAAGGCAAGCCTTGCTCAGGTCAGCCTCAGTCACTGTCAGTGGAGTTCTACCCACCTCCAAACATCACATGTTCTCTACTTGTCTTGCCTCAGCATGTGTGTCTGTCTCAGCTGACATCACTCTGCCAATCAGCCAAAATCTGAGGTATCAGCAAGAACCTGCAGCACACTGCCAGAAGGTTTTTGATGCATTTCTCCCTATGGAGTCCTGACAACTACAGCTCAGCTATGCAGTGCAAGACAAATGAATACATGCATGCTGCTAGCAAAGAATCCTCCAATACGTGTCCTTTCACATTCTTGTTTAGGTAGAACTTCCATTCACCTGTGCCTACTTAAGCTAAACATTCCATCACATGTTATCCCCAGCAAAACACCAGTCAAGCTACCTTTCCAAAGAATACTTAAGTTTCCACTTCAAACTAATCCATTCTATGAACCCACTTTTACTCTGATACTTAAACCACACAAAAACCCAACAAAGAAAGGGAACATCAGACTCTTTTTCACTTAAGAATATCAGAAATAAAATACTCAATCAAATAATCACAAACTAAATCAAAGAACAGAAAAAAATAAACATTCACCATTGATTAAGTAGGCTCAATCCCAGGGATGCAGGGATGGTTCAATATATGGAAATCCATCCATGTAATCTGCAATATAAACATACTCAAAGAAAAAAAATCATATGGTCATCTCATTAGATCCTAAAAAGCCTTTGAAAAAATACAACATCCCTTTATGTTAAAAGTCTTAGAGATATCAGGCATGCAAAGCACATACTTAAACACAACAGTAAAATAGAACAAACCAACAGCCAACATCAAATTAAATGGAGAAGAATTTGAAGAATTCCCACTAAAGTCAGAAGGCTGCCCACTGTCTCTCATTATTTATTCAATGTTGTACTCGAAGTTCTAACAAGAGCAATTAGACAACAAAGAGATTAAAGGGATACAAATTGGACCTAAAGAAGTCAATGTATCACTATTTGATGATGATATGATAGTATACTTAATGACTTGAAAAATTCTACCAGAGAACTCCTGCAGCTGAGGAACAAATTCAGGAATGTAGTAGGATATAAAATTAGCTCAAATAAATCAATAGCCTTCTTTATACAAAAGATAAATGGGCCAAAAAAGAAATTAAGGACAAAATACCTTTCACAATAGTCACAAATTATATAAAATATTTTAGTGTGACTCTAGCAAAGCAAGTAAAGACCTGTCTGAAAGGAACTTCAAGTCTCTGAAGAAAGAAATCTAAGAAGATCTCAGAAGATGGAAAGATCTCCCATGTTCATGTACAGTAGAATTAACATGGTAAAAATGGCCATCATACCAAAAGCAATCTACAGTTCAATGTACTTGCTATCAGTATTCCAACTCAATTCCATGACATGGAGAGTACTTCTTAACATCATCTGGAATAGCAAATAATGAAGGCTAGCAAAATCAATTCTCAACAATAAAAGAACTGGGGAGAATCACCATCCCTGATGTCAAGTTGCACTACAGAGCTATACAGATTAAAAACTGCATGATATTGGTACAGAGAGAGACAGGTCTGTCAAAGGAGTAGAATAGAAGACTCAGAAAGAATCCCACAAACTTATGTACACTTGATCATTAACAAAGAAGCCAAGACCATACTGTGAAAAAGAGAAAGTATCTTCAACAAATTGTGCTGGTTTAAGTGGAGGTCCAAATGTAGAAGAATGCAAATTGATCCTTATTTATCACTTTGTAAAAAGTTCATGTCCAAATGGATCAAGAACCTCTATATAAATTCGTGAACCACTATTCTCTTCTAATAGAACAGAACATGGGAAATCGTCTAGAAAGAATTGGCACAGGGGAAATTTTTCTCAAGAGATCACCAATGCCTGAGGCTCTGAGATTAACAATTGACAAATGGAACCTCAGGAAACTAGAAAGCTTCTCTAAGGGAAAGGAAGTCAATAAGACTAAAAGCCAACCAATGGGTTGGGAAAAATCTTCATTAACCCTACACCTGTGTCTTAGTCAGGGTTTCTATTCCTGAACAAAACATCATGACCAAGAAGCAAGTTGGGGAGGAAAGGGTTTATCCAGCTTATGCTTCCATATTGCTGTTCATCACCAAGGAAGTCAGGACTGGAACTCAAGCAGGTCAGGAAGCAGCAGTTGATGCAGAGCCATGGAGGGATGTTCCTTACTGGCTTGCTTCCCCTGGCTTGCTCAGCCTGCTCTCTTATAGAACCCAAGACTAGCAGCCCAGAGATGGCACTACCCACAAGGGGCCCTCCCCCCTTGATCACTAATTAAGAAAATGCCTTGCAGCTGGATCTCTTGGAGGCATTTCCCCAACTGAAGCTCTTTTCTCTGTGATAACTCTAGCTGTGTCAAATTGACACAGAACTATTCAGTACAACCTGACATAGGCTAATATCCAAAATATTCAAAGAACTCAAGAAGTTAGATTCCAAAAAAACCAAATGACCCAATTAAAAATGGGGTACAGGGCTAAACAGAGAATTCTGAACTGAGGAATCTCAAATGACTTCAAAGTACTTAAAGTAATGTTCAACATCCTTAGTCATCAGGGAAATGCAAATCAAAATGTCCCTAAGAGTCCACCTTACATCAATGAGAATGGCTAAGATCAAACACTCATGTGACAGTAGATGTTGGTGAGGATGTGGAAAAAGAGAAACACTTCCATTGCTAGTGGGATTGCAAACTGGTATAACTGCTCTGCAAATCTATCTGGCAATTCCTCATAAAATTGGAAATAGTCCTACCTAAAGACCCAGCTATATCACTCTTTGGCATATACTCAATACATGATCAACCATATCACAATAACACATGCTCCACTGTGTTTAAAGTAGTCTTATGTATAATAGCCAAAAGCTGGAAATAACATTGATGCCCTTCAACTCAGGGATGGATACAGAAAATGTGGTTCACTTACAAAACTGAATACTACTAAGCTATTAAAAACAATGACTTCATGAAATTCTTATGCAAATGGATGGAACTGAAAATATCATCCTGAGCGAGGGTACCCATACCCCAAAAGACATAGATGGTGTGTACTCAGCGATAAGTGTATACTAGCTAAAAAATCCAGAATACCCATAATAAAACTCACAGACCATACAAAGCTTAATAAGAAGGAATGTCCAAGTGTGAATGCCTCAATCCCACTTAGAAGTGGGAACAAAATTATCATGGCAAGCAGTGAGATGGAATGACCTGGGTGGGAGAAGGGAGGGAGATAGAAAGGAGGGCAGGATCAGGTGTGGGAAACACAGGTGAGAAGCCCAGAGGGCCAGGAAAATGAATGGAAATATGCAGCAGTGTGGTGTGAGATGGGGGTGGGGAGCTCCACAAAGTCCCAGACAGCAAGGATGTGAAGCTCTCCCAGGACACAATAGGCATTACCTCATTTGAAATGCCCAACAATGGGGAGATGGAACCTAAAGAGACCATCCAATTTGAGTAATGGGGCCACCGGCTCATATATAACTGTATATTAAAGAAAAACAGTCAAGCCAACTGCAGAATCTAAAACAATAAAAGTGTAATGCTCCATATTTGACACCTGGCATCTTTTCATATTATGTAAGAGTAATGAAATAAAAGTGCATCCACAATTGCATGGCACAAAGTCATTATATCAAATTATGAAAAATAAAATGAATATGACCACAATTACAAAGATATTGAATTTTTAAAATAGGTCCATTGAGCTCAACATAAAGCATGGATTGTTACTGTAGAGGTCTAGGAAGCAAGAAGCTTTATTGACTATCTGTTGTGGAAGAATTATTAAAAAAAAAAAAAACTTAAATAATTCTCAAGGAAAGAGTTGAGGAAAAATAAATATGTGGGAGTAAACTATTCTATCAAAAATCAACACAAACAGAAGTAATATAATATCAACTAAGAATTAAGTTGACATAGCAAAACATATGATATGAAAAAATATGGAATATGGTTTGCAATGTTTATTGAAATAAATTTCTATTATATCAACTAACTCTAAGTAATAGAATAGCTTGATCTTGGACTTGATCATGGACTTGATCATGGAAACTTTCAGGAAATCGTTCACATTTACTAATGTAAAGAATATATTTTAATAGTAACACCATAAAATCAATTTATAGAATAGAGTTGTAACATGTTAAACATAATAAGGACATAAGTTGGACCTAAGGTGAAGATTTTTCAAAAGTAACTAAGCCTTGAGAGTCTCTTCCTCCTCCATCCCTTAAGGTATTGCAGAAGTCAAGAGTTTGCAGTAGTTCAAAGTTAAAAAGAAAGGTATGATCATTAAAATATAAAGAACTGGAAGACAGTCAATTATTTGGGCTGTTAGAGTAAAGGAGGTGGTACAAGCTACTGAGTACCTGGAGTGACTATAAAGGATGGAACACCCCATATTGAGCACTTTTCTTGCTGATTGACTCCTTTTCAAAGAAGGAGGTTGCATTACATCGAAGAGCCCAACCTACAATGAGCTAGTAAAGTTGGTGTGGAAGGATGGTAAGAGAGTGCAGACAGAAGCAAGGAACATAACCAAGTTCCTGGGCATGAGAGTAGCATCCCTCTACTTCCAAAATGCCAGTTACTTGAGTGAATACACAAGAGTCAGATTTATTGGACCACCTCACCTACATAGAGTATGAGAAGGCAAATATTTCATGTGGCACTGTACTTGGTGGAAATTAGGAGTTAACTGAAGAAGAAAAATAATTATAAGGCTTGGAAGGCAGGGAAGCAAGGGAAAAGAAGGTATAAACTTGTTGTACCAACAGTGTTTGGCTCATGTGTCCATTAACGCAACCCAGGGTATTAAAATTAATGGGTGTAAGTTTAATGGAACAAAAACATATTTGTAAATGCAGCAAAGCAAGCAAGCAAAAAACACAAACAGAGCATGTAGAATATACAACAAACCACATTTTCTTCCTTTCTACCAACTGTGTTTTATCTGAAATTCAATATGAAATGCAAATGATATATGAAGCATCATAGTTATTTGTTGTGTGAGGAGTGCAAAAATAAGGAGCATGACACAGTTTAATTGAATCTATCATCCACTACCTATTCCAACCCCTCACATATCCTTCTACACTCACTCTTTCCTACAAACTTTCTCCACTCCTTTCTTAAATTCCAAATGAGACCTTAACATTTTACTCTTACACATAATTTTAATCACACAATTTTGTGGCTTGGCACATAAGCCATGTCATTTTATATTTATAATATCAATTTATAGGAAATATTCAACTGTGTAGAATATTTTTAGTATATTGCATATTTTTAATTTCAATAGAAACACATAAGCATAAAGTCACACCTCTAAATTGTACAAGGTGTGATTTTGAGGTTCTCTAAGATGAAATTCTAAATAACAATAACTTGTAGTTCTTTACTTATAGATATGACACCTAGCCCAAAAATATTATTCCTAAAGAGGCAGGATAAGTCATACATTTTGATTCTGCATTATGAAGATGCATATTTATGATTATTTCCAGACTCGGCTAAATTTAAATTTCAGAAAATTTAAGAATGCATATTGGAGTCTGAAAATGTATTTCTTAGAGAGGCTTTGGTGTGTGACTTCTTCTTGAATCAAATTTTTCTTTCTTTCTTTTTTTTTTTTTTTAATGTGCCACTATCTGGAAATGCACTGAAAGTCTCCTCTTAGTTTTTTTTCTGCCCACTTTTCATTCTTTGTCCTTTCAATACTCCTTTGACTAACCCCAAACTATCACAAAACCCTAATGGGATGCCCTGCTCTCTTTCTCTGTCTTCACTGGGTTTCTTTTTCTCTCTTCATTGCAGGTTTTTTATTTGTCTTAGTTTTCTTTTATTTTTGCTTTATAAATGGTCATTTATTATTCATTATAAATGATAGCTTTTCTGACAGTTTTTATGACATGTCTGTATCTGAAATGTGAGCTATTCTCTAGTATTAGCTTCACTATATAAATTTAGCCTTCAATGAAGACAAGTAGATGGTAGAGTAATGGGCAGTTAGAACTCTCTTTTATAACTGTTTCTCCCAATTATTAATGATCACTTCCTGAAACAAGTGCTCTTTGGCTTCTGACTTATCAATAATATTGGATAGATGTAAGCTCTAAATATAATGGCTTCCACTTATTTATATCTGTTTGAAACCTTTCTTAGTACTTATTTATTTATAATAATCCAGATCACTTACCTGAAAACGTGAGTGCCAGCCATTGATCTCTGATATTTTAAAACTTTTTCCACCATGATGTGGAGATAGAAGGGTGGGGAGGAGGTATGCAATATGGAACAGTTGGAAGGTAGACCAAGAGGGAGGAATAAAATCTGGGGTCTAAAAAAATCATGAAATAAATAAAACACAAATAAAAAAGACAAGAATATCTTTTTTTCCATCAAAATGACTAGAACCTCTATATTGTTTAGTACATTGAGGTATGATTGCATATTGTAAAAAGTTCGAAAAATATCAAGGTTGATCCTGTGACACAGCACTCCATATCCAAATACTGCTAGGAGAGAGCTGGTCTCTCAGGAGTGCAGGAACACCTGTGAGCTTAGGTAAGACAACCACTTCTGCTCTGACAGATCCACACAGAGACCCCAGGACACAGGAACCAAGGAGCAGCCTGGAAGAGGATCCTTCCAGGTTCCATCTGCATGCAGAGCTGATCCTGTGTTGAAGCGCTTCATACCCAAATACCACTGGGAGAGAGCTGTTCTCCCGGGAGTGCCGACACACCTGTGAGCACAAGTAACGCCACCACTTCTGCTCAAATTCCTCGTCCAAGAGGGACTAGCACAGAGTCATCAGGACACAGGAACCAAGGAACAGCTTGGTACAGGATCCTCCAGGTTTCTTCTATCTGAACCCTAGAGCTGACCCTGTGCCACAGCTCTCCATATCCAAATTCATCCCGGAGCTAACTGGTCTCCCCTGAGTACTGACACACATTCTTGCAGGAGGGACAAGCCACAGTCCGAGACAACATGACTAGCTAACACCAGAGATATCCAGATGGTGAGAGGCAAGGGCAAGAACATAAGCAACAAAAACCAAGGCTACTTGGCATGATCAGAACTCAGTTCTCCCACCACAGTGAGCCCTGGATACCTGAACATACCACAAAAGCAAGACTTTGATTTAAAGTCACATCTCATGATGATGATAGGGGACTTAAAAAGGACATAATAACTCCCTTAAAGAAATACAGGAGAATACAAGTACACAGGTTGAAGACTTTAAAGAGGAAACACAACAATCCCTAAAAGAATTACAGGAATCCACAAACAAACATGAGAGGGAACTGAACAAAACCATCCAGGATCTAAACGTGGAAATAGAAACAATAAAGAAATCAAAAAGGGAGACAACACTGGTGGTAGAAAACCTAAGAAAGAGACCATGAGTCATAGATGCAAGCATAACCAACAGAATAGAAGAGATATAAGAGAGAATCTCAGGTGCAGAAAACATTTACATAACAGTAAAAGAAAATGCAAAATGCAAAATGTTCCTAACCCAAAACATCCAGGAAATCCAGGACACAATGAGAAGACCAAACCTAAGATAACAGGTATAGAAGATAGTGAAGATTCCCAACTTAAAGGTCCAGTCAATATCTTCAACAAAATTATGGAAGAAACCTTACCTAACATAAAGAATGAGATGCCTGTGAACATACAAGAAGTTCACAGAACTCCAAATAGACTGAACCAGAAAGGAAATTCCTCCCATCACATAACAATCAAAACACCAAATGCACAAAACAAAGAATATTAAAAGCAGTAAGGGAAAAAGGTCAGACTGACCAGAATTACACCAGACTTCTCACTAGAGACTATGAAAGCTGGGGGGGGGGGGGTATAGGGGACTTTGGGGATAGCATTTGAAATGTAAATGAAGTAAATACCTAATAAAAAAATGAAAAAAGAAGAAGAAGAAGAAGAAGAAGAAGAAGAAGAAGAAGAAGAAGAAGAAGAAGAAGAAGAAGAAGAAGAAGAAGAAGAAGAAGAAAGCTAGAATATCCTGGGCAGATGTTATAGAGCAAAACAAATGCCAGCCTAGGCTACTATACCCAGCAAAAACTCTCAATGACCATAGATGGAGAAACCAAGATATTCCATGACAAAACCAAATTTACACAAAATCTTTCCACAAATCCATCCCTACAATAGATAATAGTTGGAAAACTCCAACACAAGGAGGGAAACTACACCCTAGAAAAACCAAGAAAGTAATCTTCTTTCAAGGAACCTAAAAGAATATAGCCACACAAACATAATTCCACCTCTAATAACAATCACAGAACGCAACAGTCACTATCCCTTAATATCTCTTAACATCAATGGACTCAATTCCCTCAATAAAAAGACAGACTAACAGACTGGATATGTAAACAGGACCCAGCATTTTGCTGCATACAGACACTACCTCATAGTAAAGGGCTGGAAAACATTTTCCAAGCAAATGGTCCCAAGAAACAAGCTGGAGTAGCCATTATAATATCGAATAAAAACAACTTTCAACCAAAAGTTACCAAAAACATAAGGAAGGGTACTTCATACTCATCAAAGGAAAAATCTACCAAGAAGAACTCTCAACTCTGAACAGTTATGCTCCAAATGCAAGGGCACCCATATTCATAAAAGAAACTTTACTAGAGCCCAAAGCACACATTGCACCACACACAATAATAGTGGGAGGCTTCTACACCCTACTTTCAGCCTTGGAACACATCATGGAAACACAAACTAAACAGAGACACAGTAAAATTTACAGAAGTGATGGACCAAATGGATTTAACAGATATCTATAGAACATTTCATCATATAATAGAAGAATATAACTTCTTCTCAGCACCTCACAGTACCTTCTTCAAAATTACCCTCATAATCTGTCACAAAACAGGCCTCAACTGATACAAAAAGATGGAAATAATCCCGTGCATCCTATCAAATCAGCATGAACTAAGGCTGGTCTTCAATAACAACAAAAACAACAAAAAGCCCACATACACATGGAAGCTGAACAATGCTCTACTCAATGATAACTTGGTTAAGGAAGAAATAAAGAAATAAATTAAAGACTTTTTAGAATTTAAGGCACAACATACCCAAATTCTTGGGACACAATGAAAGCAGGACTGAGGAAAACACATAGCTCTGAGTGCCTCCAAAAAGAACTGACTGAAGAGAGCTTACACTAGCAGCTTAACAGCACACCTGAAAGCTCTACAACATAAAGATGCAAATACAGCCAAGAGGAATATATAGCAGAAAATAATCAAACTCAGGGCTGAAATCCACCAAGTGGATTTCAAGAAACAGAAAGAATGATACAAAGAATCAACAAAACCAGGAGCTGGTTCTTTGAGAAAATATTTGTTTTTATTTTCTTTCTTTCTCTTTCTCTTTCTCTTTCTCTTTCT
>NC_034597.1:78539378-78554904 GCF_900095145.1 Mus pahari | reverse complement strand
TCTTACCCACTGAGCCATCTCACCAGCCCTTTAGATACATTTTTATAGGTGGGAGTACTTGTAAAGTAGTGATTCAAAATATAGCTTAGTAAATAATTGGTCATTAACACAGGACTTTATTATCCTTATCAAACGTGAACTGTAAATAACTGCACTGCTATATTTTTATTTAATAGGATTAGTCCCACAGATGTTTACATTTCCTATCATCACAAACATGTGGGAAATATATTGTGCTAGATAATGTCTGTCACGTCATAAAGCAATGGCAATTTTTCAGCTGCTCCATTATTTTTTCAGAGCACTGTCATATAGGCATACTTTCAAAAAAAAGAAAGGTATTGAAGTCTATCACATCAATATGTTATGTTGTTAGAAAATAAACATACTATTAACTGCCCTCCAAAAGAACCAACAAGCAGCTGAAAGTGTCAGATGCAGATATTTGCACCCAGCCAATGGACAGAAGCTGCTGGTCCTGTGATTGAGTTAGGGAAAAGCTGGAATAAGCTGAGGAGGAGGGCGACCCTGTAGGAAGACCAGCAGTCTCAATTAATCTGGACCACAGAGATGTCTCAAACACTGGGCCACCAAACAGGTAACATATACCATCTGATATGAGGTACCCAACACATATACAACAGAGGACTGCCAGATCTGGGTTCAGTGAAAGAAGATATACCTAATCCTCAAAAGACTGAAGGCACCAGGGAATTTGGAGGCCTGCTGGGGTGGGTGGTGGATGATGGGGACATCCTCCTGGATACAGCGGGGTGGGGTGGGGTAGGGATGAGATATGGGATGTGGAACAGTTGGAGAGTGGACCAGGAGAAGAATAAAATCCAGTGTAAGAAAGTAAAGAAATAAATAAAAGATTAAAAAAATATTTCCAAGATAAACATATTAATGTTGTCCATAGTATCAGTCTTTTGAATGAGGTTTTCCAGTACAACAGTATCATGGCTAGTTTGGGGTCAACTTGACACAAGCTGGAGTTATCACAGAGAAAGGAGCTTCAGTTGAGGAAATGCCTCCATGAGATCCAGCTGCAAGGCATTTTCTCATATAGTGATCAAGGAGGAAGGGCCCCTTGTGGGTGGGACCATCCCTCTGCTGGTAGTCTTGGGTTCTATAAGAGAGCAGGCCAGGGGAGCAAGCCAGGACATGCTTTACGTTAATTAAGCTTTTGAACCACTGGGGACAATAAAGACAGCCAGGTTTGCATTATTAAAGAATTCGTGTTTTGCATTTTGTTGTTGCTGTTTTTATTGGTGTGGTATTTGTATTTATTTTCAACTTATATAATGAATCCATGGGTGGAGTATACTCTTTCTTTTTTTTTTCATTTGAAAAATTAAATAAATTTAAGAAATACATTCAACTTATTTACACCAAGACCTGAATTACACATTGACAACATACAAATCTAGATCTAGGGTTTTGGGTTGCAGATAGCCTTTATAAAAATCCAATGGATATGAGAATATATGAATTATACCAAATCAGGAGGTGAGCCTTACAGTGGCTACCCAGTTTTGAGCGACTGCATAAAAACATACCTTATAAGGTAGCAGAACAGTCTATTCCTGGGAATGTACTAAAACACCCATTAACAAACAGTCCATCCTGCCCACACACATATGAACCCTGAACAACTAAAAGCTTCTACTGCCTATAGACAACTTGCATTTTTATATACTTGTTTAAGAGTTTCAACTGTGTGTAATTTACAAGAGTTCACACATTGAGAAAAGATCTGAAGTGTTGTCTAACAATTAGTATAAACAGTTTTTGTGTGATAAAGGGAATAATTTAGACCTGGAAAGGAACATGGCATGATTGTCTCTGCTCACTCTTAACACATTATCACCTGTTAAAGAGGACGTTGTCGAGAGCCAAGCCTGTTCCATCTAGTTCAGTTGTCAAAGTAGAAATTCCAAGGGAGCTCTGTAGTCATGTACCTCTAATACTTGAATTTTAGAGTACTGGCTCAAAAAAATGGGTTAACTGGTGTGAAAGAGTCATTGTAACTTGTGAATTTGCTAAAGATGCTAACTATGTGGAAATCTTCTCAAGCTAATAAATCAACACTCCGAGTGTTATTTCTAGTCACCTTCTTTAACAAGGTACTCCGATGATTTATATACTTACTAATGCTACCAAATAATTCTATAAAACTATAAATTAAACATTGAGAGTATAGATAAAAGATATTTAATAAAGAATATCTTGTAAGATAGTTATATTTGTCTTCTCTTATTTACACTTGTCATTCTGTTCATTGTATTTTGATGGTGTAATATGCATAAAATATTTGATCTATTTCTATGAAGTAAACAATTTCATACAACTGAATGTAAATTGTTTTGAAAAAAGTTTTAAGTCAAAGCAAACTTTAAAAACAAAATCCTGAGAAAAGTAGTATGGTTATTACCTATAGATAAGGCTGAATTTTCTCAAAACATGGGATTTGTTCTTTTATCTAGAGTAACAGTTACCCCAGCAATCCCATTAAAATTTCTAGTATAAGTTAAAATGTAATTATTGCTTTTGGTCATTTGACAATATTTAAATATTGATTATGTTAAAATATTACTGGTATGTATCGAGAAATTGTATAATGCAATCTGTTTTATATTTTGTCCCATACCATAAAATGAATATTGCAATTTACGTGTCATGTTCAGCGTTACATGAGGCATAGAGTAAAAAGTACTTTTTTTCTACTATAATATGTAACACTAAACAACAGAGTCCCATTTTCTTCTTAGCAAAATGTAAAACAAAACGATTTAACATTAGTGTTTCTTTTAGAGTTTTCTTATATTGAGAAAATAGTAGAAATTGTTGCATCTTTTCCAAAACATGTTAAGGTTTTGCTGCTCTAAAGACAAGCTGTAGAACACAGGATTTGGGATACTAAATCATCAAGAAATAGTTGAATGTTGCATGTCTATGATAGATGACAAATCACTGGTGGGAAACAGCATCTGTCAGGGACAGTGGCTGCTAACATCGATCACATCCTGAGTGCTGGGTTATGCAATGACTTACAAGGGTACAAGAAACCCCGTGGAGCTGGAAGCTTGGAGAAAAGGTGAGATCACAGAACAGATGCTTTGAAATTGTTCAAGGAGAAAAAGAGACTTTGAGGGTCCTTGAGTCAGAAGCCATGATTTGTTTATAGAACATCATGAGGTACATGCTATGATGGTACTAAGTAGAGAAGTTTGTCAGTATACTAGTTTATGAAACTGGGATTAATGTTTATCGTTGGAACAATTGATCAAGATTATAACCAAAATAGTAAAGACACTAAATGTGAATGCTGTTTTGGGGAACTGGAGAGATTGGTAAGCAGTTAAGAAAATTTTCAGCTTATGATAAAGGACAACTTTGCTTCTGCAACATAACTCTCATAATGAGAACATAATTCTCATGACTCACAAACTGTTATAACTATAGCTAGAAAGAATCTAATGCAATCCATTGGCCTGTGTGACAGACACCTAGGCACATACACACAGATACAAACACAGGAAAACCTAGAAATAAATAATAATATAAATCTTAAAATGTGAATATTAATTTAGTGCAGTTTTGTTATATGCTACTTCCATTTCCAATAATTCATGTATTAATGATATTTGTAAAATTATTATTTTATGCATTTTACCAAACATTTTAAGATAGTTTATGGATTTGTTTGTTTGTTTGTTTTTGAGACAGGGTTTCTCTGTGTATCCCTGGCTGTCCTGTAGATCAGGCTTGCCTCGAACTCAGAAATCCACCTGCCTCTGCCTCCCAAGTGCTGGGATTAAAGGCGTGTGCCACCACCTCCTGGCTAGTTTATGAATTTTTATTTAACAATTTTTATTTAACTTTACATAGTTGACCATTCAAAAAAAACTTAAGTTCTTTGTCCCAGATTTTAATTTTCCCTCTTTAATTATTTCAAATATTCCTTATAAGCATAAATGTTCACTTTTGTATGACTGAGTATATGTGTATGAATTGTAAAGTTCTTGACTTCACCTGGCATATTTTGTAAATATTTTCTGTTTCTGATACATACAATAATTCCCTTCTTTGTTATTTTTTTCTTTTTTCTAAATATTTATAATTATTTTTATTGTCTAACACTTCATCTTAATTTCAGTATGTGTTATGTATTTATCATTTCATTATACTTGTGTATATATAGATCCTCTTTACTTATCATACAATTAGGTGCAGACTTTTATAATTTAATTTCCAATATGAGAAATGCTTTACAACATTAAGATATAATATTTTTGGCATTTAATTTCATTCCAAATATATCTTTCACATAACAGTGTTGTGTCAGTGGGAATCCACACATACAAATGCAAAAAATGTATCAATATTATTTTGTAGTCATAGCTTTACATTTGAGTATTTATAAGACAAAGTGTGTTTAAAGACAGCAAGTGAGTCAGCACAGTTTTACTGATGCTAGACTTTACAACAGAAACAGATTTTATCCAAATGTCAATCATTGTCTAACTGTAAAGCCTTTATTATTTTTCACTAGCTTATTACTTTCTTTTCATTTTAAATGGATTGGAAAATTGAAGCACTATTTTACATTTCCTGCTTCTAAGACAAAAGGTAAAACTAATCTAAAATGAGGCAGCCACAAAAAACTCAACTTTGTCAATCACTATTGACATAACATTCATTTCTATCTATATGCTAATATCGATTTATTTCTGAAAATGAATTGTTTCAAGGATTAATCAATCAGGAACATGAAACATTAATGCAACTCTAGCGAACAAATATGGATAAATATGAGCAATGTGGTTTTGGTAATTTTATTTTAGATAATATATTCACCAAGGCAAAAACTGTTAATTTTTCCTAATTTTCTATACTTATAGTGAGATCTTTAATAAGATTATCAACATTTTACTTATAAATGAGCAAAGAAGATAAAAATCTCTAAACATCAGTATTCTTTTCCTAAGTCTTTTTGTTTTCTTCTTCTTACTTTCCATCCTCACTGCAGCTGCCTCTTCTTACACTATTCCCCAACTTTCCCTCAGTTCTCCTCTCCACGAGATCCATTCTTCCTCCAAACCAATATAAAGACTGAGCAGATTATATTTATCTATTCAGAAATACATTGTGTGTGTGTGTGTGTGTGTGTGTGTGTGTGTGCGTGTAGTAACAATTAATTGCGAAAAGGCCATTACTTTGAAAGAGAGCAAAGAAGTGAATAAGGAAGAGGTTTAAGGGAGAAAACAAGTAGATAAATCATATAATTATAACATAATCTTGAAAATAAAAAAGATAATATTAAAAACTATGTTAATATTGACTAGTATATGTAGGTATATATGGCAATTATAATTATTTAATTTTGATTGGACTATCAGACTAAATGATTATTTTTAAATTGCATGATTATAACAAACTTTTATTTTTCATGGTATTACCAGCATAAATTAAACATCATATTTATAATTTGGAAATAAATGCTTTATTAAAAGATGTATTGTGATTAAACATTGGTGAAAGTTTCACTTCTGCTTCAGCAGAAATAATAGGAACACACATTTTTTTTACCCATGAACACATATTTCCAAAATGTGAAAAATCATATACAAGAATAAGTGCTTGTATATATGTGAATCTGTATAAATACATAATATGCATTTTGTGATTAAGTCAGTTCATATATTTATTCAAATGTATGTACTCATATAAAATTAAAAAAACCTAGTTTTTAATAGACAAAACATAGAATATATACACAGATGTATTTATTGGTATATTTACATTCACATACAATATGGGACTATATATATTAAATTAGGCATATATGTCTGTTTCTATGTGTGTATTTCTGTGTGTTTGTCTGTGTATGCTTAATATAATATTAAACATATTGTCTTTTATGAAAAAAGTGCACATCATTTGACTATACCTATAACAATCTCATGTGTTTTTCATGTCTAATTAGGATATTGTTTATGCTTCTGAGATTAGTACCTTCAGACATAACTCCATGAAATACTGAGAGCATGAGACTATAACTGGTGGAGTTAAACCCAGCTGTTAGAACAATAGGAACAGTTCTGGTTTTCATAATGTATCACAAGTGAGGTTTCTTACTCTGAGTAAACATTAAGAAGTTAATGTTGACAGGATTCTGGAGTGTATGCTTAGTGTGATAATGGCAGAAATAGCATGACTTTGTACTACCCACTCCAGTAAAAATGCTACCTACTATATATAGATTTCAAAATTAATCAAAGAAAGGAAGTAACAGAAGTTATTTCACTTCACCAGAATGACAAAGAGTTAAAAGTCTGTAGGTCCTAAAGATGCATTTAAGTTAAAGAGTTCTATAACCTCTGTACGTCATAGGAAGCCAGGAAACCACTTTGTCCTCATAGAGATTTAAAAACTGAGATTGGAACAAGGATGGAATGTGAACAATGTTATCTTCACAACTAAATCTAACCTATATTATTTTTACAAAGGAATAATAATAGCAATACTAAACAGTAACGTTAAACATTACCATGTTAAACCATTGTTAAAATACCCATAACTTTTAATCCAACTAAATAAGAATACTTGCAGCAGTCTAAAATAAATATAAACCCTCCTGTACTTGATTTCTCTTCCTCACATCTTTGTTAGCTAAAGCATGAATGTTTGCAATTTCAAGGAAACAGAAGATGCTGTTACATTAGTCTGTTCATGATGCAGTGTTACCATGATGTGCGCTAAGGCTCAGAGGTTATGATTATATGAGTTCTATTCAGAATTTGATATAGAGTCTTGCATGGCATATCTTAGAATTCATGATTGAAAATGAGATCAGTGAAATGAATACATTTTGTGAAATCAAACAGAAATATTAAGAATCTATATGCTATGTGGATAGACAGCAGTATGCTTGAGCAGTTTTAACGGTTATATTTGTTTTCAGCTCAACAATCATCTGATATGTGCTGGTTGATAGAATTCACATTATTACCCAAGTCGCCAATTTTATCTATTAATTCTAGTAGCAAAGATGTTATTTTAAATATTGTATTTAATTTATTTTAAGCAGAACCGCTGTCCCAAAGAAGGGGATGCTAGAGGGGTGAGGTGGGAGTGGGTGGGTGGGTGGGTGGGGAGTACCCTGTTAGAGGCAAAAGATGGGGTGGAGGTTTGTGGAGGGGAGACCAGAGAGGGGGATAACATTTGAAATGTAAACAAATAATATGAATAATAAATAAATTAAAAAAAAACAGGAGCAAAGATTTGAAGCATTGTATATTTGTTTACTCATTCACTTCCAGGATTTTGTTGTTGTTTTTTAACCTTCATTCAAACATGAGTGGAAATAAGTCTCTTGGAAAATTATTTCTCGTTGAAGAATGCAGTCATTGCCAGGTTTTGAACAGTCCTTTAAAAGTGCTGTCAGAACAAATACATCAGGTCACACAGCAGGTGGTTTATCTCCGTGAAAGCTCAAGCATTAAACAGAGAACGCTGCAGACTTGTAATTAGATATTGATTGGTTTATCTAACACATTCTGCACATTTCTAAACAAATGCAGCGTAGTTTCTGATTCTTTTCTTCTAAACCTTGAAATTGGTCAGTACATTCATTTCAAAGATTACAAAATATGAAGCGCAGGGCTTTTTCACAACTTATTTGGTGATCTCACTTGAACCCGATCGATGCTCTTCACAAAATGATTCTATTCTTAGAAAACATCACAAAGATCAACAGAAAAATAACATCTACACTTCGAATAAGTACTTCTAGTTGATATCATCAGAAATATACAGTTTCAGCATCACAAAAGCAATGGATTTCTTTTAGAATCACACAGCACTAAGAAATACTATGGTAAAAAAGAGGAGTATAAATTCATGGAGCAAATGGGCAAATATCATTAGACAGGGTACCTCACTGAACACAAACAAAGGCTAATAAAAGAGAAAATAAACTTTTTGAGAACAAAAAATTCTGTTAAGCAAAACAAGTTAATTGTGTAAATCATCTGGAGTTGAAGCAGAATAAAAAGATGAGCATGTTTGTACAAAATACTAGATTAAGTATTTAGAATTCTGATGGTTACAGGGTTGTGGAATTTATATCTTAATTTATATGACCAATGATCCAAATTTTACCAGATCAGGACTACACAGGCAAGAGTGCTGAAATTGCCAGACATTTTCAAAATAATTTTAATATACGATTTATTTAAAAGGAGAATGGGAATACATGGAGAGTATAATGATATAAAAGGTAAATAGTGTATATATTGATGAAATCAAAAGGGTATATCTTTTGGCTCAGTATATTTGCTATGGATAAGCATATATATATATATATATATATATATATATATATATATATATATATATATATTGTGATTAATTACTTAATGAATATTTTAACTAAAGGATGATTGTTAAACAATTATAAAAGTAACTATGATAATAGAAGCAATGAAAATAGCCAAAGTGTGTCTTCTGAAAAACGAGGTCTTATATTTGATCAAAACTGTATGTTTGTAGCATGAACTTTGTCATATCATATGGGATTTTTCTGAAGACATATCTCTAATTATAAGATATCAGTTAGCATCTTAATCCTAGCTTAGAAAATAAAATCTTTCAAAACTACACTCATGTGAATGTGCTTTAAAATCATATTTTCCCACTATTATAGTTAAATTCTGTTACTAAAGGATAATTTTGGCTAATAGTAATCAATTTTTATAGGTTAGATTCCATATTCACTTTCTATGGAATCCCCTCTCTAATATATTTTCTATCTTGGTTTTAAATAAAAGGGCTAAAAATAAGGGAAATATATTATATTTTATTTATGGCTGCATATTTCATTTTTTAAATAAAAATAATCATATTGTATATAAAAATACTTAAGTCTCCCAAGGAGACATGGGAGTATAAAATATACATGAGTTTGGTCACCAAAACAATTTGACTGTTTATGGAATTAGTTGTTATGTATATTTGTAAATCACCTATTTTTCCTATGTACTAGTTCTATGTACTTACTTAATACTGTCTTTCTGGTGTAATAATTGCATTTTATCTTACAAAAGATACAAAGATAAATGGTGAAAAAATATAGTACTTAATATGGTAGGGATTTAGAAGATTACTTCTGTCCACTGATTTCATCCAATATATATTGTTTACCTGCATTTTGTGAACTCAGGGGAAGTAGAATATAAATATTTAAAAGGTTGCAAAGAATGTCATACATTTTAATATAAGGGAAGTATATTGGAAGAATACATTTAAAATATTCTACCTATAACAACCTTATCCAGGGCTATATGAAAACAGGTAATGGAAAATGACCGTCATCTTCTCTTTTCAATACCTTCCTTCTCCCATGGCTGGAAAGATGAACAAATCACTTCTACATATTTTCACAATGACTTACTGCCCAATTTTTATGTATAAGGCAGATGATTTTTTCACTCTGCATGACTTCCCAAAACAAACTAGGTTTCACATGTATACAGGAGCTATTATGAAAAAGTGAGGGCTATTTCACCTTCTCCTACTACAATATGCATTAAGATTTCTTATTAAATGGCAAATAATAAACATATATTTTATAGGTCTATTTAAATGAAGATTATACAGAAGTTACTTTGATTTATGTAGAATATTGGAAGAATTTAATACTATATGACCATGTAAATATATTAAAATACAAAACCTATGAATTCTGAAATCTAATAAAGTAATTTTAGCACACTCATTGTACATACTCATTGAATATTTTCTATAATTCACACCCTCATAATGTTTGATGAACATCAGAAAAGGATGAGAAAAGAATTTTGTGGAGTAAACATGTAAATATTCAGGAACAAATGTCAGTTAGTGTGGAGGCCCAGCTAAAGTGCTGTTATGTCACAACTAGAAAATATGTTGCATTGAAGACATCAAACTTGATTCAAGAATGTTTGATAGTGTCTTTTGAATTCACAAGTCCTGCTATTACAGAATATAAATTGTAAGTGTAGCAGAGATTTACTTACACACACACACACACACACACACACACACACACACACACACACACATACCCCACTATGACCACCACCACTACGACCACTTCCACCACCACCACTACCATCCCCATCACCACCAATAACAACAACAAAAACAAAATAACAGTTATAAACTAAGACTGTTCATATATATCTGTCAACATCAACAGCCTTATTCTCCAATAAAGGACAAAGATTAATAAAATGTGAAAACATGTTCCATCCTGAGGCAGGTATTCTGAATATGTGTGTGTGTGTGTGTGTGTGTGTGTGTGTGTGTGTGTGTGTGTGTGATCATTTATTTGTAATTTAGTAAATGTATTAAATTTAGTAATGTTTAAATTATTAATTTAGTGAATTAATTATGATGTGCTGTGGAGATTTTCATTTCTGGTCCAGTCTATCTGGTGTTATGGATGCTACTTCATCTCCTTCTTTAAGTTAGGGAAAATTTTCTCTATGATTTGGTGAAAATATTTTCTATGCCTTTCAGTAGGTTTATTCTCCTACTTCAATTCCTCTTCTTTGGTGGTTACTTTTTTGTTTTTTTAGTTTTATTGTTTTGAACTGGATATGTTATTTATTTACATTTCAAATTCCCCTTTCCTAGTTAACCCTCTGAAAACTCCATATCCCATCCCTCCTTACCTGCTTCTAGGACGGTGCTTTCTGCATCCACCCACTCCTACCTCACCACCCTAGCATCCCTCTACACTGAGGTATCAAACTTTCAAGGGACCAAGGGTATCCCTTCCCATTGATGCCAGATAAGGCCCCTTCAGCTCCTTCAGTCCTTCCCCTATATCCTCAATTGGGCCTGGTGCTCAGTTCATTGGTTGGCTGTGAGCATCTGCATCTGTATTGGTCAGGCTCTGGCAGAGCCTCTCAGGAGACATCTGTATCAGGCTCCTGTCATCAAGCACTTCTTGGCATCTGCAATAGTGTCTGGGTTTGGTGTATGCACGTGGGATGGATCTCTGAGATATCCTGGATCTTTCTTGCTAAGGATATTATAGACTTAACATTTTCTTGAAAGAGTTATCCCTCTCCTCTATCATGTCTTCAATCCCTGAGATTCTCCTTTTCCAAATCTTGTATTCTATTGTTGGGGCACGTCTTCCAGTTCCTGACCAAGTTCTTAAACTTTAATTCCCAAGTGTTGCTCTGCGTTTTCCTCATCGATTGTATTTACACTCTTAGTTCTTGGACTGTTGTTTTACTCATTCCCTCTCACTGCTGGCTTTATTGTATATAGATTGTTTAATGCTCTTATGCTCTACCTCTTTAATAAGCTCTATAATAAACAGAAAGGGTAGATTAATGCCTTTTTCATGTGCTTCAGCTCAGTTAAAATTTTTTGTATAGTATAATTATAAGGAATGAGTCTTATTTGTTTTAGTGTAAAGTAATATTCTACAGAATTCAATAATCTTTAAAACTAGAAAATAAAACTGAAGTTCTGTACAATTCTATACATTAAAACCCCCACCCAGAATTAATCTAAACTCTTTTCCTTTTTCCTCTCCTCTGTATGATGCGTCCAGGTTGTCATTGGGAGAAAAGGTCTCTCTTAGTGGCCTTCTCTTTACTCATGGTGACCAATGCTTTGAGCACTTCATTATAGCCTTTTCTCTATCCAGTTATTTCTATTCATGAATTCAAGGTCATGAAATCTTATATTTTTACTACAGAACAGTATTGAGAAGAATGCATGCAAAGTCACATGTTCTTGGATTTATTTTATTTTTATTTTATTTTATTTTTTGGTTTTTCGAGACAGGGTTTCTCTGTGTAACCCTGACTGTCCTGGAACTCACTCTGTAGAACAGGCTGGCCTTGAACTCATTAGTCTGCCTGCCTCTGCCTCCCAAGTGCTGGGATTAAAGGCGTGCGCCACCACTGCCTGGCTTGTTCTTGGATTTATTAACTAGGAAAATATGAATTAGGAGATCTGGAATGGAGTTGAAAATTTTTATTTCTTATAAGCCTTCAAATATCCAAGAAATCATACTAGGAAAAGATAATTGATATAAAACACTGTCAAATATTTCTAAATTTTTCTTGGTTTGACCCTTTACTACATTGTCCTGTTTTCTGATCGAAGGTATATGACACCTATTTAAAGTGTTTGAGAAAGCCATAATATTAACTATCAATGAGCACTAATCCATTAATTAACAAACCAACAAAGGTAATATTAAATCTTTTAAATTAAGTTGGTGAAAGTAGAGTTTAATTGTTTTCAAATCCGTAAATTCCTGACCCTGAAATACCCAGCCTCAGCTGTTCCAGCTAAGGCAGTACTCCCACTGCAGTAGTATTCCCTCATGGAAGATGATATACAAAGATCGTAGGAGTCAGAGGACCCAAAGTCTGCTCTGTGACTTTCAGGCGGATTTCTGAGTTCGAGGCCAGCCTGGTCTGCAAAGTGAGTTCCAGGACAGCTAGGGCTATACAGAGAAACCCTGTCTCGAAAAACCAAAAAAAAAAAAAAAAAAAAAAAAAAAAAAAAAAAAAAATTAAATGAGAAAGGCCCTTATGAGCTTGAATGCTTCCTCCCTGGGAGTAACACTATTAATAGATGTGATACAGCCTTGTTGGAGGAAATGTGCTAATGTGGGGGCAGGCATAGCAGGTCCCCTATGCTCAAACTATGCCCTATGTGGAACACATTCTCCTTTTGCTGCCTGTGGATGAAAACATAAAGCTCTCAACTTCTTTTAGAGCACCATGTCAACCTGCATAAGGCAATATCCCACCATGGCAATAACAGACTAAATCTATGAAACTGTAAACCAGTCCCAATTAAATGTTTTTCTTTATAAGAATTAATTTGGACCTGTTAGGCTTGTTCCCTGGACTTCCTGATGCCTGACCATACTTGCCCAGACTCTGAGCATGTGAGAACACAACAGCAAGCTCTTCTGAACACTTTCCCAAAGCAAGATACCTTATTAATAACTGTGGCTACCTTTTATATAGTCTACTTGAGTCCCATTGGTCCCAAGTAAGCACCTCATCCAAGCAACAGTTTCTGATTTGCCGGCATTGTCTGCATCACCAATCCTTAGTCTCTCAGGCAATCTTCCTTTAGATCCTCATACAGGAGCTGCTTTCTGGGTTGCTTGGCCCCTGGCATTTATCCAGAGGAGGCCACTGCTGTTTCTTCTACAATTATGGTATGTCCTCACAAAATAAACTCCTAAATAAGACACCATGAGAGGAAAGCTACAGCCATAAATTCATACCACTATTGCTTAAACAATACCTGAACGACTCATAAGCACTAACTGCTATGAAAACATAGGTGAATAAAATCTTACAGGACACCACAAAATATTCAAGGAACACAGCATTTAACAACAAGGAGGAAGAATTTGTCTTTTCTAGGAATTAGCCTACTGATTGCTTATTGACTACCAGTAGTTACCAATCCTTACAGTTATATGAACACAGAAAGCTCTGAATGGAGCCAGCAATTTATATTCATTATTTATATTCATTAACATATTCATGAACATATAATTTATATTATATAGTATATATGTATTCATTCAAGTGAATTGGAGGCCTTGAATTAATTTGTGAGGGAGCAGCAAAAGATATGAGAAGAATAAAAGGAAGAAGAGTCCTATTCATCACAGCTTTTTAAAAAAATAGAAATAGGTTTAGTCAAGGAAAACACAGAAAAAATGAAAAGAATAATAAAAGATGGACATATTCTATGTATTCAAGCACTGTCAGAATTTGTTTCGTGATTATAGTTATGGTCCTGAAGAAGTCTATAGACTCAACTCAATTTTATTTTATTTTATTTATTTTATTTTATTTTATTTTATTGTTTGGTTTTTCGAGACAGGGTTTCTCTGTATAGCCCTGGCTATCCTGGAACTCACTCTGTAGACCAGGCTGGCCTCAAACTCAGAAATCCACCTGCCTCTGCCTCCCGAGTGCTAGGATTAAAGGCGTGTGCCACCACTCCCGACTCAACTCAATTTTAATTTCCAGTGCGTGTCATGACAGACAAAAGGGTATTCTGAACCTCATATGGAATTAGAAAAGACCCCTGATAACAGTAGCAGAAAGCACAACACACACAATAATTCAAGTTCAATACAGAACAATACAAACGAAAGCTACATGCTACTATAATCAAAGTAGACATGTGAGCCATGTCATAGAATGGTGTACTAAAATATAAAAGAGAACATATCAATCACAGCAACATCAAAAATTTCAAGGATAACATGGAGAGACATCATGTTCAAGATATGCTACTGATCTAAGTGGAGATCTAAAATAAAAGAATAAATCTAGACTCATACCTAATCACCTTCACACACACAAAAAAATCTCGAAATGTATTGTAGGACTTAGTATAAAAGAAGGAACATTGAAACTACTGGAGGAAAATAAAAGTAAAGCACTTAAGTTGGAGAAGCAAGTCAGCACATTCTGAAAAGGAATCCAATAGCTCAGGAAAGAAACGCAGGAGTTGAAATTCTGCAGTGTCGCGCCCTCTCTCGACCAGCAAGGATGACGCAACCACCAGTTCTAACAGCAGTTTACTCAGCAAGCTTCTTTCTTCATCTCCCTCTTCATCTTCCCCCAACCCCGGGTAAGAGCCCAATATATCATTCACACCAACCAATCACACCAGGCAACGTAGCTTTGCCAGGTGAGTGAGCTCAGCCAATGATCAGCAGGGATAACAGCAGCAGCCAAATAAGGACTTGTTTATTATAAGGACTCTCTTCCTGTAGGCGCTATGTTGGGGTGCGGCCCCAGGGGCTGTGTGGCTCCTCACGCCGCAGGATTACAGAAAAGTGAGAGATTGTTTTGCAACAAAACAATCACCAGAATAAAGAAACAGCTTACAGATCACAAAATATCATTTCCAATAGCAACGCAATCAGACTGTTATTTATATATTGTATAGCACTACTAGGTATATACTCAACTCCAAGACCTACCATACACGTACTTGGACATCCACGTTTCTTCAAGTATTTACAGTAATTAAGAGTGGCATCCTCTTAAGTTTCTATCAACAGGTGACCACTTACATATGTAAATAAAATATATGTAGGAAAATAGATACAACTAGAAAATATTTTTTAAGAAACAGTTAAAATAGCATTTTTCCTTTTGATCTGAGATTAGTATATTCCTCACACTTATTTTTAATTATTACTCAAGGAATTTTATACACGTTAATTTTAATTATGAACACCCCTTCCACAACTATTTTGAGATCCTACCTAATTCCAGACATACTCACTTTTATGTCATATTTTCAATTACATCGTGACCAGTTTTTACTTCTCAAGTATTCTTATGAGTTGCCTTTCACCAGAGGATAATTGACATTTAGGGACTCTACTCTTAAAAAAAAAAAAAAAAAAAAAAAAAATGAAGTCTCTCATTTATCAGCTAAGTGTTGTCAATGC
>NC_034597.1:78526967-78539281 GCF_900095145.1 Mus pahari | reverse complement strand
TTTCAATTACATCGTGACCAGTTTTTACTTCTCAGCCTGGTCTACAAAGTGAGTTCCAGGACAGCCAGAGCTACACAGAGAAACCCTGTCTCGAAAAAAAAAAAAAAAAAAAAAAAAAAATGAGTCTCTCATTTATCAGCTAAGTGTTGTCAATGCCTTATTAGCTAGAAGCAGAGCTTTGCACCCAAACTGCCTATGCGTGCAGGACTTTTGTCTGAGTTCAGCTTGCATAGATCTTGTCATGCTGTCATAAGCACTGTGAATTACATGGGTGAGCACTGCTGCATCCATTCAGTGATCTCTGGTAGTTGTCTCCTTCTGCTCTTCAACTCATTGCAATACCCCTTTCCTGGTAAACCTTGCGTCTTTGGAAAAAGATGTCAAGTACATATGTTCCGTTTAGGGCTTTCTGCACTTTTGTATTCTCTTTAACTTAACTTAAATCTATGTTATTCACTACCAAATGCAAATAAGAATTTCCTAATAATCGCTGAAAGATACATTGATGTATGGGTGTAATGATAACTCTTTCGGAGTCAGTATCTTAGTATGCCCATTCAATGAAGAAAAATAATAATAATATAGTCTCCAATATGTCTGATGGATGACCTGTCAGGAAATATCTTCTTGTCCTGATAATGATGTCAATAGTGAGGTTCATGATTTTAAATATGATTTAAGTCCAATGAGAAAGTGGTTGATTGACTTCCATTATCTTCATCACCAATGCACTAGTGGACATTTCTTGTCAAGTCAATCATTATTGAAACTCATGAGGTTCATTGCTGGGTAAGATGGATAATGATTTTCTTTCTACTAGTGCATATAGCTTTGAAAATTAGCCAATGGTGATGAAGCTTAAAGGTATGCTTTAGCTTGGTTTATCCATGTCTCATGACTCAATTTTGGTATTCAGTGATAGAGTCTTATTGTAAAGTACTACATACTAGTCAAGAGGTTTGTCAGTAGTCTACAGTGTCTGTATGGCTATGGGTTCTCCCTAACCAACAACTTTAAAAGTATTAATCCATTCCTAGCACTAGGCTTTTTATTTGTTAGCTTGTGGTATCTTGTAGGCAGATCTCTCCATTACAACGGAACTATATTTTAGTTGTTACTTATGTGTGCCTGTATATAAGAAATTTCTATAGTAGTAGATTTTGCATATTGTTATTCAAACATCATCTACACCTATCGCTGTACTCCTTTTGCTATTCTGAGTTTGTTTCACATGGATGCAAGAAAAAAATGGGAAATTACCAAGGGGCCAAAGGGAAAGAATTTAAATTGAGGAGAGAGGAGATGCATTTGTATAAAGGATCAAGGGAAAACAATGGAACAGGAAACTGGGAATTATTACATTAAAATATTTACACCTTAGTTTCTTTGCTTTATGTAGGAGTTAAAACTTAAATCTTACATATTCAAATACTACACACACATTTTAGTAACTATAATCAACTTTTCAAAATTCATATGCACATGTGTGATTTTGCTCATTTACCATTTTTATGTTATTATGTTTATTTTAATAAAGCAAATGTTAGTTAAAGATTAAAAATAATGCTGGTGAGATGCCTTAGTGGGCAAAGGCACTTGCAACCTTACTTAATGATCTTAGTTTAACCTACATGATCCACTAGCTGTCCTCTGACCCCTCACCATTCACTATGGCATGTATACAGCAAACATACATGCAATAAAAAAATAGATACATATTTAAAAAAAACAAAATTGAGTGGATTTTTTTCTTTAATAAAATATAGTTATGGAGTAAAGGATCAGATACAGCTATGCTAACACATGCTCTTATACTCCGAAATCAAAAAGCTAGATCACAAAAATCATGAATTCAAGCTTAGCTTAGACCAGTGTACAGAATTATTGTTAGTCCAGCCTGAAAACCTGTCCAAACACACACATACACACACGTGCACACACACACACATAAAAACACACATACAACACATGTACAAACACACACTCTCTATCACACATACACAAACACACACACACACAATGTTGTTGAGATTTGCTAAACAGCGCTTCTTACTTCAATATTTATTAACAGTAATGTAAATACAATTTCTGAATTTATATGAATAAATTATTCACTCAGAAATTTGCTTAAAGAACTAAGTAATCTCCAAAATATCTGAAGACATTTTTCTTTTATATTTTTATTTACTCATGCTAGAAAATAGTGAATTTTATAATAATTAGCATCATTTCAAATAATATCTATTACCATTTGCATCTTATGGCTTATGTAGAGTACTGTCTTTCACAGGAAGTTATATTCAGCATGGTATAACAATAACAATCTTTCATAAAGTCCTGAGATAGATGTTCCTATATCCCATATGAATAGCTTTCCTACTTCCAGGAACGAACAAGCTTTCTAGTCCTTAACAAATCCCCTTGATATTTAGACCTAGTGTGATGGTCATTCTTTGTTGTCAACTTGACTACTTATGCAATTAACTTAAACCCAAACTGCTGAGTGCTGAGTATGAGGATATTTTGTTCTTGCATGAATCTATGGAGTATGTTTATTGAGGTGAGTCATACTTTCTTGGGGCAGTCTATGTAAAGAACCTAAATGAAGGAAATTTTTGGTTTTATTGCCTACTATCCCTCAATCTCACTGAAAATTCTTTTCATTCTTTAATATTACAGTATACATTTTCAGGATTCTGATATATACTGAAGACCAACTAAGACATCTTTGTGGATGAACTGAACAACTATTGGGTTTTGAACTTTCCTTTAAGAGACAACCATTGTTGGCCTTCAGACTCCAAGCCATCCTGATGAATCACACACACACACACACACACACACACATAACAATCTAGTTTTTCTTATTGTTTTAAAATCATTCTGTGTGAGACATTTTTGATTTAAAATGACATTTTCTGGAAATCCCAAAGAAGTATTAAGTTGCCTTGGATTAAACCAAATCATCAGTAATCATCTTATATGTAAATGACCTATGGATGACATTTGTATCTAATTAATTAGTTGTCTTCTTGTGAAAGAAGCCATGCATCATGTACAATTAGAAGAGACAGCAAGGTTGGAGTCAGTGGCTGATTAATTTAATGAAGCTAGCCTACAGCATCTATATTACTCAGTACTGTTGTTATTTTACTTTAAATTAATATTTTATATGAAATACAAATTTTTGTTGAAAAACAGAAAGTTTTGCACATGAATTCTGATGAAATTCAAAATTTAAATATTAGACAAGCAGTGATATCTGTTAGTGGAGTATGAAAATGTGCATTGTATCTTTTGACTGATGAGTCTTTCATTATTAAACACCATCTAAAACTTTATAGTATTCTGTTTTGTATAGAAAGTTTAACAGGATGCCTTTTCTTCATTATAGATATTGAACTAAGGTGAAAACACACACCAACATTAGAGCTATTTATCCATTTGTGTCCTTGACAAGGTATTTCAAATAATCCTGAGAATTGAAAGTGTCTTATTGATTGCTTTTTTTTTCTTTTTCCTTATGTATCAAAAACATGTAAGGTGGTAAGTCTGGAGTGCAGACAACTATGCAGCTAGCTCATTTGGGAACAGGAAGTCATATGAGAAAAATAGAACCAAGAATATAAAGTCTGTTTTATATAAAGAGTTTCTTATCATTACTATACAAATCCTTCATGATTTTTCTCTAATTTGAAGAACAATGTGGTCCAAGAAACCATGTATTACAGACATAAATGCAGTTTGATTCAACTTCCCTCCACAATCTCTTATTTACAGTACAATAAAGAACTTATATGATTATTTTAAGTAAAATTTTTAATTGACTCAGGAGTAAACTGAACTAACATAATAAATATATGGTCTTTTCTTTCCCCAGTTCTTATATGTACTAAAATTGAGAAGGCATATTAAAGTAAGATAGTTGCTAAGAAAGTTAAGTGAATAAAAATGCAGTGTTTTACTGTACTTAACAAAAAGCAAAACCATCATTTTGGAGCCATTTAATATCAGAGCAAACCACTCTTGATAGATTAAGAATCAAAGGTCTGTAAATATTAAAGCAAGATGAGTATGGTACAGCCAGATTACATAAAATAGACCATCTTGTACTTTAATACTGCATCCGAATTTAAAGGATTTTAAATTAAATTCAGTTATTTTATCACATAAACATGAGAAATAAATTTGTATGAGTTCAAATAATTGTAGAAATATTTTTAAATGGAAAGCATGATTCATTACTTAAACAAATTTGAAATTATTCATTCCGTAACTGGCATAACATACATGAGTATGGGTCAAATAAGTTTATAAAGGTAATGAAGAATTATGAAAATTCTTCTCCCATCAAGCGATAAGCTAATCAGTAGGCATGCCAAGGCTTTTAGGATATGTAGGCTCCAGATTTATATTCCACAATCACTAACTTGTTAAATTTTTTTTTTTTTGGACAGGAAATAGCATCTTCATGAGATGAGTTTCCAAGATTCCCTTTGTCATTGTGTGAAAACTACTACTTTTGATTTCAATTATAAATTTTGATTTTTGGTACAAATCATGCATTGTCTGTTATTTTCTATTACTATTTGTTGAATAGATATTTCATTCAATGAGGTAAAGTTCTGACTGTTCACACATTTGTGTTCTAGTCATCAAAGGTGGAAGCCATTACTTATCAATAATAAAGTATGTACAGAAGAAAAAATAAGTGCAAAAGGAAATTTCAAATAAATGTTCAATTTTTTAAAACTTTTTTTTTTACTCATTGTGAATTTCATATCTCCTCATCCCTCCATATCCACCTTCAGCTCTTATAAAACAAATGAAACAAACAAAACAGGAACAAAACAAAACAATGCAAAAAAGCAAAAAAAAAAAAATTAAGGTGTGTCATGGTATATCATAGAGTAGGCCTTTTTTACACAAACAGCTTCACTTGTAAGTGTTCATTGCAATGAGTCACGGGTCTGGTTGAAGGCCTTTGGCTTCTGCTATACTATCTGTACTGGATCCTCCTGGGGACTCCTCTCAGATACCTGTTGTGTCCCTGTGTCATGGAGATTCTGTATCTTTGTCTCTACAAGCCCACTCCCTTCACATAGTCTAGCAGTTCATAAATGGGTTAGGCCAACCCACTTAAAGTAGTATAACATTAAAGTTCCTTGGGGAAGTTATATTAAAATTCATTAATGGCCTCTTTAAGCTTGAAGCCAGACAGAACTTCCAGTGGCAGGAGGGGTACACTAATCCACCCACAAATGCTTAGAACCAAAATTTGTCCTTCCTTCCTGCAAGAACAAGATATGTAGTGATAAAGATGGAGCAGAGCCTAAGGGAACAGCCAACAAATGACTGGCAAGACTTGAGACCCCATGCCATGGGAGAGATCCAACGACTAACACTATTAATGATACTCAATTATGCTTACAGATGGGAGTCTAGCATAACTGTCTTCTGAGAACTTTAGCAGCAGTAATTGGATGGAAGCAGAGGCAGATACTCACAGCCGTATAATAGCCAGAGCTCAGCAGTTTTGTGAAAGAGTCAGGGGAAGGATTGAGGGAGACAGAGGGTTCAATAATACCACAAGAAGATGTACAGAATAAACAAACTGGGCCACATGGGGTTCTCAGGCACTGAGCAACCAACTGAAGAGCGTGCATGGGCTAGACGATGTTGTATATGTGTAGTTGTATTCCATATGTTTCCCCTAACAATTAGAGTATGTGCTGTCACAGACTCTGTTGCCTGGTTATGGATTCCTTTCCTCTAGCTGGGATGTCTTGTCTGACCTCAGTAAGTCCTGCTATGACTTGCTCTGCCAGGGCAGATGGTATTATATGGAGAACTCCCCTTCTCTAAAACTGTAGAAGGAACTGAGAGAGGGGAGCAAGATGTTGGATTGGGAGGAGAGGAAGGAGGGGAAGCTGCAATCAGGATGTAAAGTGAATGAATATCTATCTATCTATCTATTAATATATTAATGGTTGTGAAAATAAATCTATCTTGAAATGTACAGGTTGGGAAGACACAGTTCACAGCTGCTGCAATAGTAGAAAGTAAAGTGTATTTCAACCTAAGTCCACAGGGACAAATAGCAGGGTAATATTTAAGACCTGGGTGAATGGATTGTAAATTCTTATAACACATTGAAGTGTAAATGAAAATAAACTTATATCTCATAGCAGAAGGATATTTTACTTCATACCACAATGAATTTGCCTAAGTTAAGCCCCTCTCATTTATAAGAATTTGAGTAGGGAATGCATTTTTCGTAGATGCTATTTCAGATGATAGCTTTCAAGACTTGAGGAAAATCATGAAGAAACACTTGAGGGAAAAAGTAGGAAAGGGATTTTAAGAAAGATTTACAGACATCTCTTGGTGAACAATGAAAGAATTTACATTGTAAGTTTTTTAAGTAAAGGAGTTGAAGAAAATAGAGGGAAGGGACTTTCAGGATAAGACTAGTATAGTGCTCTAAGGCCTAGGTGGTAATGAGGTTCAGCAATGAGAGGAATCAAGAAATCTACATAAAATTTGTCATGCTGAGGCAAATGAAAGACTGTCTCCAAAATAATATTTGGAATAAATTTAAAGTTTGTGAATACATTTATTTTAATTTTCTGATTCATTTAAAATAGTGAGAATAAACTAATCTCAATCAATAGCTCAAAATTGCATAAATATTTCATTAACTTTCAATGTTAAAGAAATAAAATTTAAGTGTCACTATTTTATATATATATAAAACATCTTTTATTCTTTATTATTTATTTCTAGTGGCTTTATCATCTGCATTGTAGCCTACAAAAGTTTTAATTTGTTTTGCTATTTTCAATTTGCCTAACAGTAAGAAACTCTTCATGCACATTAATATAACTGTTTGATAAGGCATTTTTGGATGAAATGTTGGTAGTTTGGCTTTTCTGTTGTTGGGACATGGTGCTAAATGGTTTAGGGCTATAGCATAAATCATATTTTATGCCCATTGCCTACAATTAAGAAACTATAATAACTGTTATAATTTCTGTGAGGTATCTAAGGAAGGAAATTAGAGAAGTAGAGATATGAGAACACTGGGAAGGCCTGTCTTTGATAGCACTTTCATGTCAATAATAATTTATAACAAATATAAATATTTATAACAAATATAAAATTTTGTTTGTCATCACAAGTGGTTCTTTACCATTGCCATATGCTACGGTTCATTCTAGAATGCCTGATTTCCATAGCAATCTCTTTTCTTTAAAGGGCACCAAAGAAAATTTTCAAAAATTATAACAAAGGCTAAGATAAGTTATAGAGGAGTACAACACCATAAGAAGACCAGAAGTCTCAATAAAACTGGACCCCTGGGATCTCTCAAACACTGGACCATGAACCAGGCAGCATACACCAGCTGTTACAAGACCCCTAACATCTATACAGCGAAGGACTGTCTGGACTGTCCTAAGTGAGAGAAGATATACCTAATTCTAGAGAGACTTGAGGCCCCGGGGAGGGAGTAGGTCCGGTGGGTTGTGGGGGAATATCAGGTTCTGGACATCCTCTTGGGGATGGGGGAAGAGGAATGCGATGAGGACTGTCAGAGTGGGATCTGGATGTGATAACAACTGGACTGTAAAATAAGATTAAATTTAATTTTTAAAATTATAACAAGGAGACACGATCTGGGCAATATTAACGTAAACTATTTGACTATAATTGAAACATAATTTAGAATTCTGTCCTGTTTTTACATCTTAGCACAACGAGGAAGCATTTGCTTCAAGGATATAAAAGGGCAAAATATTTTACACAGAGTTTCTCCTTTTCAGGAAATGGATGTTTCTAATTTGAAATATATGTCTTTTAAACAGGCAGTATAGACATTATAAATGTGTTTGCAGCTAAGTATAGATGAAGTTCTAAATTTAGAATGTAAAGTGCATTAGCATAAGCAAAATCTGTATGAAAGTCACTTAAGTCAACCATAAAGAACACTATTAATTAGGTTCAAAAGTCAGTTTCTCTTCTGATACTGAAACAGATGTTGTCCATAAAGTCATGAAGGTAAAATTAGTAGCTGCAATGTGAAAGCTGTGTTACACAGTGTGAATATGAATCACAAGCTGTATTATGAGATTGTCAAACTAGTCCAGAATATTCAACTCAATGTAACCAATTAAAACTAGTTCTGTTTGTTCAACCTCATATCCAGTTACTTGCACAAGACAGTACATTCACAGTGTTCAAATATCTGATCCCTTGTCCACCCTTTTTTATACCTGTCTTTATTCAATTCTTCATCCTCTCTGCCTAACCAAAGAGTATCCTAACTGCCTAAGTTAAACATATATGTATAAACCTATAATACATTTCACTGTCAAGATATAGTTCTTGCCCTAATCGCAGATATATAAGTTATACTGTAATAGGTAAGAAAGTGACATTTCATTGAATGGCAGACTTCTTATATCACAATGGTTCTATTAAATTGTCACTTACTAATGGTATCACTATCTTCACATAACAAATGCATTCTGCACTATTCAAATGATGAGAATATCATGCCACATGCATTTTTCAGAACGATTACTCTCTTGTAGATGCAATATCAGTATTTCCTATTATTGACTGAAGTAAAATTGAAAACAAAATAAAAAGACAAAATTTGGTAAGTGAGAAGTTATTGATATATTATTTCTATTTTGTAAATGTATAATGGTGGTTGTTCTTACTTGTGAATTTGACAAAAGCTAGAATATCCATAGATATATGGAACTGGATGTGCTGGTGCAAGCTTCACCTCAGACAAGTTTAATCAATGAGAAGAGAAAGTGGGAAATATCCTCTAACACATTGCCTCAGGGGAAAATTTCCTGAACAGAACACTCATGGCTCAGGCTCTAAGATCAATAACTGATAAATGGGACCTCATGAAACAGAAAGCTTATGTAAGGCAGAAAACAGTCAGTAGAACAAAATGGCAGCCTACAGACTGGCATGGGAAACTTCACTAACTCTACATCCAACAGAGGGTTAATCTCCAGAGTATACAAAGAACTCAAGAAGTTAAACTCCTAAAATCCAAATGACCCAATTAAATAATGGGGTACGGATATAAACAGAGAATTCTCAACAGAGGAATCTTGAATGGCCTAGAAGCACTCAAAGAAATGTTCAACATCCTTAGTCATCAGAAAAAATGCAAATCAAAACAGCCCTGAACTTCCACCTCACACTGGTGAGAACAGCTAAGAACAAAATCTCAAGTAACAGTGCGAGGAGAGTGTTTGTTTTTTATTCCATCTTACTTCCTTTCAAAATCTAATTTTGTCTTTTTTTAATGTTCAATTCTTTATTTATTCACATGACAAATGGTGCCTTCTCTGCCCCCCCCCCCCACACACACACTGGTTTCCACACACAGAGGATGCTTCTCAGATTTCTTTATCCTACTCCTCCCTTGCTGGTGCCATTGCAAACTCGAATAACTACTTTGGAAATCAATCTGACAGCTCCTCAGACAGTTGGAAATAGTTTTGCCTGAAGACTCAGCTATCCCACTCCTGGGCATATACCTAAAGAACTGTCCACTATACCAGAAGGACACATGCTCCACTATGTCATAGCAGGCATATTCATGGCCAGAGATTGGAAACAACCTAAATGTCCATAAACAGAAGAATGGATAGAGAAAATGTAGTTCATTTACACAATAGAATACTATTCAGCTATTAAAAATGAGGACATCATGAATTTTGCAGGTAAATGGATGGAACTAGAAAATATCACCCTGAGTGAGGTAATGCAATCTGCAAAGGGCATGCAGTACTCACTGGTAAGTCAATATTAGCCAAAAAATACAGAATACCCATGATACGACTCATAGACCATAAGAATTGTAACAAAAAGGAAGGCTGGATTGAGGATGCTTCAATCCCACTTAGAAATGGAAACAAAATAAGCATTGGGAGGAGGCAGAGGGTGAGACATACATAGGAGAGGGAAGGCAGATGGGAAAGTGGGGTCAGGATCAGGTATGGGAGGTCAGGAGACAAGCTCAGAGGGCCAGGAGAATGACTGGAAATATGTGGCTACATATTAAGCAAGCACCAATCTGACACTATTAGTGATACTGTTGTGCTTGCACACAGGAGTCTAGCATGGCTGTCCTCTGAGAGGCTTCACCTACCAGCTGACACAGACAGATGCAGGCACTTACAGACAAAGAGTGGATGGAGCTCCGGGACTCTAATGGCAAAGCTGGGGAAGAATTGAGGGCCCTGAATGAATTAGGAACTCAACAGGAAGACCAAACTAGTCAACTAAATGTTAGGGGAACGACTGAAGGAGCTGAAGCGGATGACAACCCTGGAGGAAGACCAACAGTGTCCACTAACCTGGACCCCTAAGAGGTTCCAGAGATTAAGCCACCAACAAAAGAGCATACACAGACTGGTGCGAGTCCCTTGGCACATGTGTAGCAGAGGACTTCCTTGTCTGGCCTCAGTAGGGGAGTCTAATCTTGTAAAGACCTGATTCCCAAAGGAAGGGGAATATCCGGGGCATCATCTCCAAGAGGAGATGGTGTAAAGAACGTAGTGAGGCAGAATTAGGAGGGGGGCAACATTTGGAATGTAAATAAATAAAATAATTAATTCAAAAAAGAATTGAAACACTAAAAAGAGAAATTTTATTTTGAAAGGAAGTAAGATAGAATGACATTTTCACACATAAAGTAGTATTACATTATCAAATAATTTCTGTGAATGTTATTTCAGAATCTATATTTTCTTTGGGCCGTCAGTTATTGTGGTAAACTAACAGTAGCTATTCAACTATGAATGGCTCCTCAGAAACTCCATCCCCACTCAATGCTGTAATTTTGACTAGCTTGATCTAGTGCAGATCTTGTGCAGGTCACCCTGGCAGCTGAGAAATGATGTGTCCTACAGCAATGTCCTGTCCTGATATGAACATTTCCATTCTTCCCTCTATCTTGAGGTTTTTCCTTGAAGATTCCTGAACTTTGAAATATGCAAGGTTGGTTTAGAATGGAAATGGATTGAATGTGCCCTTGCTAAAAGGACTGCAGGATTTCTTCCTGAGAGCTATAATAAAACAAAGTGGTAGAGGTTTTAAAAGCTATAATCAAACAAAGTGATAGAGGTTTTAAAAGTCACATACATTTATTATTACAAGTAAGAGGATGGCAACCCTACAGAACACCACCAGTCTTAACTAAACTGTACTCCTGAGATCCCTCAGGCACTGAGCTACCAACTAGGTAGCATACAATTGCTGATATGAGGCCCCAACACATATAGAGCAGAGGACTTCCTTGTCAGGCCTCAATGAAAGAATATGCACCTAAACTTTGAGATACTTGAGACCTGAGGGAATGGGGAGGTCTGAGGAATGGTGGGATGGGGATGAGGACATCCTCTTTGAGAAAGAAGGTGGGTATGGGGGTTAGGGGAGAAGGTATGAGATGGGGAATAGTCATCTAGAGGGCAGACTGGGAGGAGGATAAAGACTGGACTATAGGAAAAGATTAAATAATAAAAAATAAATAAAAGTAATAGTGAAAGACCACAGAATCAAACTTTAAAAATGAAAAAATAAAAATAGCATGATTAGAAAAAATAAACAATTGAACAGAAAACCAAAGAATTAAAGAAAAATAAACACAAGGGCTTGGACTTGTATATACAGAGATATGTAGTCATACTGGCAATCAAAGATATCTCCAAAAGGCACAAAGTCAGAATTCATCATACATAACTAAAAGCCCTGAACCATAAGACAAAAAGGGAAAAAAATACTCAGACAAAACAACCTCCAAAAAAAAAAAAAAAAAAAAATCATTACATTTATTTTGTGTTGGCCAACTATTGCTGGGTAAGGAGCCTGTCCTTGAGAGTGGCTTGAATCCTGAATGAAACAGTAGGTGAAAACTAATTTTTCCATTCACAAGTGATTATCAATTGGAAGTAGCTTCTGGGTTAAGGATTGGGACTTGTCCCTGCTTCTCCTCTCACTGCGTGAATTCTGTCTGTGGTGGAACTCAGGCACTGTGCTGCCACAGTCTCTGTGAGTTCATATTTACAACAGTCTAGGTCTTTAGAAAGCTTGATATCCTCAGTGTCTTCCATTCTCCATGGCTCTGATTCTTCCGTCTCTTCCACAGAGATCCCTGAGCCATGAGGAAAGGGGGTTGATGGAGACATCCCATGTAGATCTGAGTGTCCTAAGGTCTTTCTTTCTCTGCCTATAATTAGGTATATATATATATATATATATATATATATATATATATATAT
>NC_034597.1:78500064-78526922 GCF_900095145.1 Mus pahari | reverse complement strand
ATATATATATATATATATATATATATATATATATATATATATATGATATTTCTGTTTTCTGCAGTCTGGAGTTTCCCTGGTCGTGCAGGCTGAGAAAGGCACTGGTCTATACATTCAGCAGGGTGCATTAGGAGTCTTTATTTCTTTGATTTTTGTTTTAATTTTTTTGTCAGGTTCTTTTTTTGGGGTATTTTTATTTTTTTTATTAGATATTTACTTCATTTATATTTCAAATGTTGTCCCCTTTCCTGGTTTCCCCCTTCCCTATCCTCTTCTCCCTCCCCCTGCTCACCAACCCAGCCACATTTATGTCCTGGCCCTGGCATTCCCCTACATTGGGGCATCCAGCCTTCACAGGACCAAGAGCCTCTCCTCTCACTGATGACTGACAAGGCCATCCTCTCCTACATATGCAGCTGGAGCCATGAGTCCCACCATTTGTACTCTTTGGTAATTTAGTCCCTGGGAGCTCTGGGGGTACAAGAAAGGACCCAAAGAGTTCAAGGAGTTAGCAGACCTATAGGAGGAACAACAATATGTCAGGTTCTTTAGAAAAATATTGTTTGCTTTTCTCCCTATTATCTGCACTATCTAGCCTCTGGATCTTGGTCATCAATCAGTGTCAGGTATAGGTTTCATCTCATTGAGAGACTTTAAAGTCGATCAGATATTGCCTGGTTAATCTCACAAATTTGTTCCACTATGACAGTAGCACATCTTCTGTCCATGTCACCATTATAGATCAAAGTATTCGTAGCTGAGTTGGTGCTCACCTTTCTCCTTTAGTAAGGTGCTGAACCAAGAATATTAGTCATTTTGGTGAAGTTCCTAGGAAGGCAGCAATTTGACTGTTCCATGTTCAATGAGTTATATAGATTTGGTTTGAAATCATAGGGTCTTACCATCAGTTTGTGGGAGACAAAGAGTAGCCTTAGAAACGGCCTGTGTTGTGTGGGGGTTTCTATATATTTTAATTTAAATTTAAAATGAAAATTTAAAAATCACATATGAATGACTTTATGAATGAACTCTTGTCCTGAGATTCTTTCTTTGACTTCTCTTTGGGGAAAATGCTTTTATCCTAGTATACAGAAGCCAAGAACTAACTCTCTCTCTCTCTCTCTCTCTCTCTCTCTCTCTCTCTCTCTCTCTCTCTCTCGTTGAAGCAGTATATCTATAATGGTAAATGAAAATTGCCTTCCATAATTATCAAGAAAAAAATCTCCTATAAGAATATACTTTGTGTTCCTTTCCCAAGAGGATGAGCAAAGTAAAAATGGACAAATATATGTTCAGTGTGAGTGAGGCTTTATATCCCAGCCCTACCTTCTCGACTTTTATAGTTGTCATAAATAGGTGAAGCTTGTCCTTGCCAGTCTTTAGTGACATCTCCTGGAGAGAGTAAACACTGTCATCTACAGTAATTGCTCCGGAGCTGTGACTACAGCTTGCTGCTCTGCTCTGCATGTCACAAACCCCACTGCTGCATGTAAAGAACTCAGAGAGCTGAGCAGAATTGATCTGATTTTTTTTTTATTTTTTTATGTTTTCATTGTGCCCACATGAATAAGAACTTAAAAAGAAAAAAAGGTTTCGCTTTGCTTTTAACACTGGCAAAAATGGGTGAATGAATTCTATCCCTTTGACAGGAAATACCATCACAGGTGTGATTTTGATTTTAATTATGTCTTTATTTTGGGGAATATTATAGAATTACATAATTTTTCTCTTTAGTTTCCTATCTACAAGCTCTCCCATGTACTTCTCCTTGCTCTCTTTCTTTCTTTTCTCATTAATCTTTTCATTAATTGCTATAATATATATGCACGTTATTGCATTTTATACCTGCCCACCTATGTACATTCTTGGATATCTAAATAACTTTAAAAGTAAAATGGAAGTCCTATCCTGGAATCAGAATATGCACTGATGTTACAAACTCAAGAAGAGTTATTCTTATTATTGTAATTCTAAGACCTATGTGTCACAGGTAGTTTCCATTTCCATTATTTGGAATGAAATAGGTTTAATTTGTTAGGAATGAGAAAAAAATACAATACAATGTGTGTGTGTGTGTGTGTGTGTGTGTGTGTGTGTGTGTGTGGTGGCTAAGAGGCTATATAAGCTGTAGTATTTTTATCACAGTATTGTTTAGTTTCAAAATACGTTCACATTCATTATCCATATCAAATAGCATCAATTTATATTTTCATAGATCTAAAATTTTCCTATCGGAATTATTTTACCATATAAAGTCTGAGATTATATTAGTATGATTATCACTCATAATTAAATAATAGATTTTGAACTTGTACTTAAAGTTGTCATCTGATGTAATTTTTAAAATAAAACAAAATTACTATGTCCTTCTTCAATCTGTGTTAATGTAGTGGCTGTTTGAATCCATGGCAAAATTCTCTGGACCTTATATTTTCAGTTACTACTTAGAACTCCAGGCATTATGCAAGGTTTGATACATAGGAAGACACTGATAATCATTTTTTAATTAAGTTGAACCAAATTGACTTTGGATCACAGACATGAGCTATAATATGATGCACAATTTACAATTATAGCATTTCCACTTTTTCCTCATTCTTATGTTACTGGCACTATACTATTTTGAACATTGAACAACACATATCTGTGTAATAATTTAGTTTCTTAGAGATTCAATATTCTTTGATATAATCTATAAGTGAGAGTTGGGTCAGGAGGACTCTAGACATTTTATTTCAAATTCCCTTAATGAAAAGTTATGCCCAGAAAGATTTCAAGATGTTCAGAGAGGTACAGGGTCATTTCACTTGAAATTCATGTTTGAACATCTCCTTATAATTTGATGTGTTGTTCCTCAAATTATAATTTTAAGATGTTATACAAAAAACATTGTAATGGATAACTAACATTGAAATGTAATCATATATCTGAGTAGTATTTTCATAACAATGTAAATTTAGGGAGAATGAAGGCAAACTTATGTTGAGCTTCTATTATAAGAAAGACATATGCATTACCATGTCAGAATATCACAAAACAATATATTTTACAGCCATAAATATACACTCTTTCTAAAGTCAAATTTTAGTATCTGAATAATTTTTTGGTCATTTCTAAATTACTGCATTTCTCTGTCTTTCAGTGCATGTAGAGTGTTCTGAGATCATATTAGGCTTTCTGTTTCTGGAATTAATCATGTCTAGTCTGGCCTTAATACTGCCTACAAAGTGATCTTTCTAAAAATATCTATGTGTTTATGTCACAACTTTATTTAAAATTGGTCTATGACTCACAGTTCTGTATAGAACTAAAGCTGAGCGCTAAATATAGACCAAAATTCCCAGAATGTTCCAGTTCGCTTTTAGATTTCCAACTTTAGAGTTACTATTTTCTAGTTTGAATCACAACTTTCTGTAAAATACAATGTATGATCTTTACATACCCCAAAACAATATATTTCTGAGCCTAGATAGCCACCTTATCTTGATGGTCTCCCCTGACTCATGGTTTAAATGGTACTAACACTCATTCTTAGATTGAGTGGTTGAACTGTTCCTAATCTAACAGGTCACCATAGATGTCTACTTATGTACATAGTCCCAAACGAACAGGTAATACTTGCAATTGTCCTTTATTCCTTTGATTTCTATATTGTACCACAGGTAATAACTGGCACATGATAAGTTAAAGATTACGTAAGATAACTTAGTTAAACTTAGAATGTGAAATTGTTAAGATATAAGTATATTATAAGAAGTAAGGTAACCGAGTAACAAAATACAAACTATCGACATGACAGTACCACAAATTTTCAGATTTTTTTATAGTATTTTTCATGTAGTTAAATAACATCTATAAAACATCAAATGTACTATACTTCCAAACACAAACCACCATTGTGTAAGACCGATGCTTCTCATAAAGTATATTTATTTTTATTAGCCTAATCTTTCTTATCTTATAATGGACCAGGTGTTTTAAGGTAGAAATCCCAGCCTCAGTCTGTCACAAGAGGCTAAGTTTAGCTTCCTGTCTTCCTAGCCTGCTTAGAGACTAGAAGTGATGGTTAGAATCAAATGGAGGACGTTCGATTGACTACATTGTGGTGAGTACATAGCAAGGTCCAATGTCATTACTCTACTTGTGGGGCACTGACATGACTTTAAAGTTGAAATGAGATAGGACATTAGAGAAAGGACTGGTATTGTGTGGTTGGTCAGTTTTTCTCAGCTACATGTTTCTACAGAAGGGTCTAAGAAACTCCTTACCATTTGAATAAAAAGCTAGTTCTCAGGGGGTGATTATTTCTGATCCAAGGAACAACCTTTTTATCATGAATAATTGTCCTAATATAGTGGTGTCTACTCCATGAAACTTTGATGTTTCTGGAATTCAAGATAATAGAAAAAGTCAAGCATGGGTATAGGAACCAGGAAAGTATGCAGAAAGCTACCCAGAAGGAAGGAAATGCAAATCAAAACAACCCTGAGATTCCACCTTACACCAGTCAGAATGGCTAAGATCAAAAACTGAGGTTACAGCACATGTTCGAGAGGATGTGGAGAAAGAGAAACCCTTCTCCATTGATTGCAAACTGGTACAAATACTCGGTAAATCATTCTGGGAGTTCCTCAGAAAATTGGAAATTGATCTACTTCAAGATCCAGCTATATTATTCTTGGGCCTATATCCAAAAGATGTGTTCCACTATATTCATAGCGGCCTTGTTTGTGATAGCCAGAACCAGGAAACAAGCCAGATGTCCCACAATGGAAGAATGATAGTATATATGGTTCATTTACACAATGGAATACTACACAGCTATCAAGATTGAGGACATCATGAGTTTTGCACACAAAAAGATGGAACTAGAAAATATCATCCTGCGTGAGGTAACTCAGACTCAAAAGGACATGCACGTTATGTACTTAGTAATAAGTAGATATTAGCTCAAAAAGTACAGAATACCCAGGATACAGTCCACAGAGCTCAAGAAAGTTAAGAAGCCGAAGGGCCCAAGTGAGGATGCCTCATGGGGGAAAGGGGAAGGAAGTACCTGATGGGAGAGGAGAGGGGTAGGGGAATAGGGGAACATGAGCAGTTATTGGGTTTGGGGTGGGCACAGGATTAAAGTCTAAACAGGTAACCTGGGGTGTTAGGAAGTGGAGAGACCATGATGTACCAGGGATCTGGGATGCTAGAGACTGTCAGTACTCAATGGGAGGGAATTTAGATGAAATGCCCAACAATGGGCAGCAGGAACTTGTAGAGTTTATCTGCAGTAGAATGATAGGGCATGAAGTGGAGGTATGGGGTTGGTATCCCACAGTCAAAAACTCTGGCCCAGAATTTTTCCTGTTTAAAAGAACCACAGGGACAAAAAACAGAAAAGAGACTGGGGGAAAGGAGGTTCAATGACCAGCCTAAATTCGGATCCATCTCAAGGGGAGGCTCCAATGCCTGGCACTGTTACTGATGCTATTGTGTGCCTACAGACAGGAGCTTAGCACAGCTGACCTCCGAGAAGCCCAATAAGCAGTTGAAAAAGTCAGATGCAGATACTTACACCCAATCAATGGACAGAAGCCAGGGAACCCTGTAATTGAATTAGGGAAAGGCTGGAAGAAACTGAGGAGGAGGGTGACCCAACAGGAAGACCAGCAGTCTCGAATAACCTGGACCCTCAAGATCTCTGAGACACTGAGCCATGAATGAGGCAGCATACGCCAGCTGATATGAGGCTGTGGACAGTTATAAAGCAGAGGACTGCTCGGTCTGGCCTCAGTGAGAAACGATGCACCTAACTCTCGAGAGACTTGAGGCCCCAGAGAGTGGGGAGGTCTGTTGAGTTAGGGTTGTAAGGCTTGAGGACATTCTCTTGGCAATGGGGAAGGAAGAATGGGATGAGAAACAGTCAGAAGGCTGACCAGGAGGGGGATAATGAATGGACTGTATTGAGAAGATTAAATAATAATAATAATAATAATAATAACAACAACAACAACGAATAAAACACCAAAATAGCTCCTAGTGATAGTATATGCCTTCCACACAACCCTGCCCTCTATACCTAGAATATCTTACTGGTCTCTTACTGGCCACCTTCCTTCACATAGGCACATATATCTGTTTCAGTCTGCACAGGGCATCCTGCATATCATAGTTTTTCAGGTTGTAGATGAAAGGTTTGAGCACAGGATTGTCCAGAAGATGGGGGTCACTTTGCCCTTTTCTTTAGATACAAGTATCCCATTATTAGAGCTAAGTGATGCAAATAAGACAGATGAAATATTTTTTGTCTCATATGATCAAATTGTTAGTAATGTTCAGTGTTGGCAAGTTATAACTTTAAAAAATAAAAGGAAAGGGATATAATGATGATGTGTAACTATTACATGATTTCAAACTAACACATACTACTAGATGTAGAAAAAATAAGTTGAGAAAATAAAATACTCAGTTAATTAATGATTCCCAAAATATCTACTTAAAAAAAAAAAATCTGTGCTACATAAATGGCTAATAACATATAGTGAAAGATAAAACTCCGATAGCCTGAGGATTATAATACTATTAAAACTAAGATGATCATGAATTTTGCAGGCAAATGGGTGGTACTAGAAAATATCATCTGCCTTGAGGTAACCAAGACCCAAAAAGATATGCATGGCATATACTCACTGGTAAGTGAATACTAGCCCAAAATGTACAGAATACCTATGCTATACCACATAGACCTTAAGAAGTTAAACAAGAAGGCCCATTTGAGGAGGCTTCAATCCCACTTAGAAGGGGAACAACAATATCAACCAACCAAATCACCCTGTGCTCCAAGGGACTAAATTGTCAACCAAAGAGTACACATGGAGGGACCCGTGGCTCCAGCTGCATATGTAACAGAGGGTGACCTTGTTGGGCATCAATGGGAAGAGAAGCCCTTGGTCCTGTGAAGGCTTGATACACTGGTGTAAGGGAATGCCAGGGCAATGAGCTGGGAATTGGTGAGTGGGTGGGGGGAGCACCCTCATAGAAGCAGGGGGAGGGGGAATGGGATTGGGTGTTTCAGGAGGGGAAACTGGAAAAGGGGATAGCATTTGAAATGTAAATAAAGAAAATATCTAATAAAAGAAAAAAAGGGGGTACCAAATAATTGTGGGAAGCAAAAGGAGGGAGGTACCTTGTTGGGAGGAGGAGGGTCAAAGGTGGGAGGTTCATGTGTGGAGGAATACCTGAGAAAATCCCAGAGGTCCCAGGGATTGGGTAACCTCTGGGAAATTCCAGTTACCTGGGATAGGGTAGGCTCTCAGGACTCAATATGGGTGACCTTAACCAAAATGCCCAACAGTGGAGATAGAGAAACTGAAGAGACCATTTCCAGGGAGTAGTTTCCAGGACCCCTGGTAGAGGGATAGAGATAGTAACCAACCTTCAATTTTTTTTTCTAACCCAAATTGTTGCTGTTTAATAGAAATGCAGGAATATAAATGGAACAGAGAGTGAATGAATGTATGACCAGTGACCAGCCCAACTTGGGATCCATCACATGGGCAGGCACCAATTCCTGACAGTATTACTGATGCTATGTTGTGCTTACAGACAGGAGCCTAGCATGGCTGTCCTCTGAGATGCTCTACCAGTAACTGACTGAGACAGATGCAGATACTTGCAGCAAACCATTGGACTGGGGTGGTGGACCCCAATGGAAGAGTTAAGGGGAAGACTGAAAGAGCTAAAGAGAAGGGCAAACCCATAGGAAGACCAGCAGTGTCAACTAAACTGGACCCCTGAATGTTCCTAGAGACTAAGTCACCAATGTAAGAGCATTCAGGGCTGGTACAAGACCCCTAGCAAATACGTAGCAAAGTACTGCCTTGTCTGGCCTCAGTGGGAGAGGGTAAGCCTAATCCTGTTGAAACTTAATGTGCCAAGGAGGGGGCATTCCTGGAGGGCATCCTCTCACAGACGAAGGGGAAGAAGGATGGGGTTAAGAACTCTGCGAGGGGGCACCAGAAAAGGGAGGCAATACTTGGAATATGAATAAAAAATAATTATTTTTTAATAATAATAAAATATTTTTAAAATGAAGTAAATTTAAAGAGGATTATAATATTATGAACACAAATAATTGCTCAAACATAGAACATAATCTTTAATTTTCTTACATATATACATATATATATATATATATATAGAGAGAGAGAGAGAGAGAGTTATATATAACTATGTATATGTATATATATATATATATATATATATATATATATAGTTATACAAATACAAGACAGTGAAGGTAAATGTTTCCCTTTGACTTTAAATAATTTAAAGGAAGATATTATTCTCATTCATACATAAAGGAATTCCTAGAGAAACTAAAGATTTTTAAGCTCAATAATACGATATTCAGTGATATGACTGAGCTCTGTGTCTAAATTATGGTGTCTGGGATTGTATAGATCAATATTGAATTATTTCAACTACCTAGTGAAATTTCATCAATCTATAGCATCATTAAATCTTTTTTGATCTTTATCATGGGTGTTCTTTCATTATACAAACAGAATAATTTTAAATAATGAATAAGAATTAATATTAAATATACCATTAAATTTAAGATGAGGTAAAAAATAAATAAGAGGATTTATTTAGCAGATAACATCACTTTCTGCACCATCCTAATGAACTTAATTCTCTCTGTGGATCCCAATAAATAAGAGGAGAAGTAACTCCCAATTGCTCTCCTTTGACATTGACATACAGAGAAAGAAGCATGAACAGATTTATAGTTCTTTAAGAAAAAGCATGGAATTTTAAGGTAAAGTGTTTAAGTTGAGTTTGGCTGCAGTATAATCTACAAATATATGATTAGCATTGTAAGACTAGAAATTCTTATTTATTTGACTCTGAATGAGATAGAATTGACTGAGTAACATGTTCAGAAATGCCTCAAAAGGAGCTGAGAGCCATGGAACAATTTATAACAAGGAATGATATAAAGTAGAACTCTATTTTCAAATTTTTCTTCTAGTATTCAAATAAGAAAACTGTATTGTAATGACTTTTTCTTCAGCCAGCTCCAAAGATGGTCCTTAAACACCCTCAAGACATTTCGCAAACTCAAATGAAGAACTCATATAACATTGAAATCAGTTTTGAAATTATCTATCAACCTCATTTTTAACCCACTGGATTTGGAGAATTTTAATGAAGCAATTAGAGACTCTCAATTTATAGAATATTTTCTTCTAAGCAAAGGTTCAAAAATTAAGTGTACACATATCATCTCCAATATAATGAGAAAAAAAATGTGCTTCCATACAGTTGTTTCAAACTTCAAATGGCATCCTTTTTTGATACTAAGAAAATTAAGGAAGATTAACATCAGTGATGTTTGCAATAATTTTATTGAGTATTTTTGCATCAATATTCATAAGTGAAATCAGTCTGAAGTTCACGTTCTTTGTTGGGTCACTGTGTAGTTTAGGTATGAGAGTAACTATGGCTTCATAGAATGGATTACTTACTGTTCCCTCTGTTTCTATTTTGTGAAATAGTCTGAGGAGTATTGATAATAGGTCTTCATTTCAGATTTGATAGAATTCTGCACTAAAACCATCTGTCCCTGTGCTTTTTTTTTTTTTTCCCCCTTTGGTTGGGAGACTATTAGTGACTGTGTTTATGGGACTGTTTAGATAGTTTACTGATCTTGATTTACCTTTGGTACATGGTATATGTCTACAAAAATCATCTATTTCATCTAGATTTTTCCAGTTTTGTTGAGTATCGGCTTTTGTAGTAGGATCTGAGGGCTTTTGGAATTTCCCCAGTTTCTGCTGTTATGTCTCTGTTTTCATTTGTGATTTTGTTAATTTGGATACTGGACTCTGTGTCCTTTAGTTAGTTTGGTTAAGGGTTTATCCATCTTGTTAATTTTCTCAAAGAACACGCTCTAATTTTGTTGATTCTGTGTATCATTCTTTGTTTCCAATTCGTCTATTTCAGCCCTGAGTTTGAATATTTCCTACTGTCTACTCCTCTTGGTGCTACATCCACTCCAGTAGTGACTCCCATTACAGGTTTGGAAACCTAGAAGCAGTTCTGAGGCAAAGAGTTTCAAGGAAACTCAGCCTCCTGGAAACTTGCATTCTAATAGCTAGGAATGCCCAGATTTGTCCCTGCAATATTGTGGAAGGTCTTGCATGCTTTCTTACAGTATTTTACTGGAAGTTACTTTCATATGCAAGTATTTACGAAGGCCTAGGAAATAGGGGGGGGGGGGTTGTGGTATTACATTATTCATGAGAAGGTCTGCTAGAGCAAAACCCCCTAAAACAGGTTTTTTTTCCCTAGGCCCAAAGGAATAGCATAATCAAGCATTTACTGGGAACTGCTGGTGGTGGGGATTAACAATTGACTAGCTTTACACCTGGCTTCCTCCTTAAGCTGCCTGGTCCCCCTGATGTTTTGATTTATACAATCCTTTGTTTTGTGTCACTGTAACTCTTGAGGATGTGTCCTGCCTGGCTTCTCTTGTTTTTTTCTCCTGTATAAAAGTTTGATGCTCGATTTAGAAAAATGCACTCAGATTCTACACGCTATCTCGTGTTGATCTGTTTGTCATTCGCCGAATCCACGCGCATCTGCCACCAGAGACCCGTTCCACGCAGATAGGAGACCCCAAAAAGGAGGTAGTCTGCAGCACTCTTGGGTGTGTTTGATTCTTTGTGTTCTAAAGCATAAGTTGTTAGTGTAGGATCTCTCCAATTTATGAAATAGTTAGTGCTATGAATTTCCTACAAAGTGCTGCTTTCCGTGTATCCCATAAGTTCAGGTATGCTGTGCCTTAATTTTCACTAAATTCAAAAAAGTTTTTAATTTTTCATTCTTTCTCTTTCTCTTTCTTTCTTTCTTTCCACTCCATATTTTATTCCCCCCACCCCTGTCCACCCTTCAACTGTTCCACATCCCGTATCTCCCCATGTGACTGTGTCCAAGTGGATGTCTCCAACCCTCACCCCACTTAACCTCTAAACTTCCTGGGGCCTCCAGTCTCTTGAGGGTTAGGTGCATAATCTCTGAATGAACACAGACCTGGCAGTCCTCAAATGTATGTGTTTTGGGGGCCTCATATCACCTGGTTTATGCTGCCTGTTTGGTGGACCAGTGTTTGAGAGATCTTGGGGGATGAAAATGGAGAGAAGGCTGAGGAAAAGAAGGTCCAGCGACAGTATAAGTGGGTTCCAGCTCAAGGGGAGATCCTAAGGCCTGAAACTATTACTGAGGCTATGGAACACTCACAAAAATGTAACTAGCATGACCTTATTTGTTAGATAGACCAACAAGCAACTGAAAGAATTTCTTTTTTTTTTTTTACTTACAGCCAAAAATTGGACCGAGCCTGGGAACCTGCATGGAAGAGTTAGGGGAAGGACTGAAAGAACTGAAGAGCATTGCAACCCCATGGGAAGAACAATAGTATCAATTAACCACACTTCTCAGAGCTACCAGGGACTAAGCCACCAACTAAAGTACATGCATGGGCTGGTCCCTGGTCCCTGGTCCCTGGTCCCTGGTCCCTGGTCCCTGGTCCCTGGTCCCTGGTCCCTGGTTCCTGGTCCCAGGTCCCTGTAACATATGTAGCACAGGACTGTTTGCCTGGCCTCGGTAGGAGGGGATGCACTTGGTCCTGTGGACACATGATTCTACATCAAAGAGGGATCTTAGAGGGGTGAGGTGGGAGTGGGTAGATGTGTGATGGAACACTCTTAGAAGCTAGGGAGATGGGAGATAAAATGGGGTGCACATGGTGTGAACACCAAGAAGACGGACATTTGAAATGTAATAATATAAGTAATGAACAAAAAGTAAAAAAAAAAAAAAAAAAACAACAAAAACAAAACAAAACAGTAATGATGTAAAGTAGGTTTTATCTTTCAATGTTTTGCAAATTAGTGACTCAGATCTTTTTGAAGGGTAAGTTGTTTATATTGAATTCCAATTCAATTCAGAAATACAAAATTTGTCTTTGTAGAGTAAATATGATGTGTTTCCTACCTCTTACATGAAGCAAAGAAGAAAAAAATCGTATGCCTTGCTTCTCAGGGAGTTGTTCATATTTTCTGTTATAAACGTGCATTTCTCTAACTGGTGGACTATGAAGGCCTGTACTTCAAAGAAGTGATCAAAAAGGGTGACAGCTGCATGATAAAGCATCAATCGAGGGAAGAGTGAAGGGCAAAGTACAAAGTTAAACTCTGATCTCTTTCTCATATTTCAAGAAAAGAATAGAGAAAAAAGAATAAAAGAAAACAAAGAAAATCATTCTATAGTGTTTCTTTCTGGGCAAATCAGTATTTGTAATGTTGTGACTGAATGAACATTTAATTTTGTTCAAAATTTTAGAGGTTTTAGTCCATCGCTCTAGCTATGAAATGGTGGAGCAATTCACCCCATAGCTGATAGGAAACTAAAGGCCCAGGACATGACATAATCCCTAAAGTTTTACCCTGAGATTTACTTCTACCAAGCAGGCATTGTAATCGAAAGATCCACAAACAGGCTATCAAATTAAAGATCCCTAGGTCGTAGCTCTCGTGAAATGTCTCTTGAAATCATATATATATATACCCAAATGCCTCTTTATTAATTTTGCCTGTATTTCTTAGTCCAGTTAGGATGTGTATAAGAATGCTCTTGTACTTTTTTTTGTTGATTTTTCCTTATCTGGAAACACTGTAGGATGTTGTGAGTGAATGACACACTTTATTCACTGGGTTAGACCCATAACAACCCTCCCTCCCACCATGATGGTTTTCCATTTGATTTGGACCATCACTGGGCAGCTGAGAAGAACTAGTGCCAAACTATGGGACACAAGGGAACCTAAAATTCCACAGAGATGTTGCCTGCTTTTGAAGAACTCTGGTCTTCTGAATAATAAATCTTTTTCCTGGGGAGCTTAAGATTCACGTAATGTGAAGGTCAAACATTGGCTTTGGTGAAATAATGAAAGAAAACAGAGGAAATTGTCAAAAACTCTGTAAATAGTTAAATGAAAATGATAAAGAAACAAGTTAGGGGACTTGGCTGTGAAGATGAACATTTGGAGAGAAAAAAAAAAATCCTCAAAGTAGAAACAATCTGTAGTGCTGAAAAGTCTGAGGAGCCAAAAACTTATTTTCTAGATGTAAGCATTCTCTGGCTCTCAGTGCCTGTAGCTCTGCCTTCATGAGATTATTCCTGGAGGCGGGAGAAGGAGCCTCTTGTTCTTGATCCTCTTTGTCAGGAAATTTTTAACATTAAAGCCCTGTCATGTGGAAAAATGGCAGATTTACTATTCTGTTTGATTCTTCGTGTGTGTACATTTTGCCATGCTCTCATTTTTGTGGCTTAGAAAGTCCCTATAAGAAGCATAGAAACTCTCCTCTGTGAGCAGAATCCATGGCTCAATTCCTTTCCTAGTTGGTGAACTTTTCTCCTCATTTCAAAGTTGTGGTCAAGTTGCTAATCCCCGCAGGACCCTTGTTCCATCTTTGCATTACTAATAACTCCCACCCGCTTCAACTCCTGAAGTGTTTCTAATTTTCCTTACCCTTAATCCTCCACTAAGGAAGCATTCCTGAGTTCCACAAATCTATACTACATTATTCATACTGAATCCTTTCCCTGGAGAGTTTAAAATAGATATACAGGAGACATGAACCCAAAGCATAGGGAACTTCTTTCCTCCAACTCTTGTTCTGAAGCATTGACACTAACAATGCCACTGATTATGCCTGTCTGACCACACTGTGAAGCTACAGTAGCTTCACAGGGAGCTCTCTGTGGTCATCAATCTGCCTGCATCTGGGATTCAAGGGCTGTCCCTGTTACACACAGACCAAGATTATCAAGAGAATTTGAGAGAAACAAGAAACACATTTTTCTATAATAACATTGACAACAAGTCACATGTAAAATACTTATCCATAAAGAACACAGTGGAAAGAAACCTGGTTGGACAAACTCATTCAGTTTTCTAAGTCCTGCTGTCATTCAGCTCTATATGAAAGCTTCTTAGACAAAACACCCCACAGTTTTAATCAATTAAGTTCATAGTAAGCTCTAGTTGCTAGTGATCAGGTCCTATGTCTTAAGCTATGAGATTATAAGCAACAGATTCTGCTGCAAAATGAGCTTGCTGTGTCCCAAGAGACTCTGCTTTGTTCTTAGTGATAGGCTATGAGTGTGCATATCACCCTCCACGCTGCCTCTGCTCATAGCATTGTTCTAAGTACATTTATCTCTTTTATGTATTTTAAATCTATGAACATAGATTTAAACATTGTGTGTGTGTGTGTGTGTGTGTGTGTGTGTGTACATGTAACTTACCACACATTTAGAAACAGAAGAAAGCTCAGTGGGCTTTTTGATGTTGTTGTTTGTGTCGTTTTGTTTCATCACTTATGGCTGAATGAGGAGTCAAGTTTAATATATAGACCTGAAGACAAGATAAGCTTGCTAAAGTCAGTGAGGAGTATCTCCAAGAAGCCAGACTTATGATTTTGTATCTGGAGTGAGGGAGCTAGGAATGGTAATTTCTGCCTATATTTGTTTTAGCTAATCGCCAACCATTAATCAAAATGCAGAAATGGACCAGGAAGGCCTTACCACTCCAAACGGTTGGTCGAAGACATTGACATCCTTGACATGGTAATGCTAATGACAATACACATTTGCTCAGTTATTTATAAATGAAGTGAGCAATAGTTGTCTTGCTGCATTTGTAAACAGATAACATTTTACCAAAAAAGTAAAGAATATTGAGGAATTCAAGGAGAATACATTTTCAACGTTTTTAACCTTCATGGCAGAATTTTTGAAGCTACATTAAGGCAACAGTGGACACTAATAGCATTGGTCACAATCAGGAATTAATTTTACCATATAAAATATGAGTTTTCTTGCCTTAAAAAGTTCCACTCACTGAGTCTTTTTATATCTAACCTTGTTATATGTAAGTGCCCTAATTCTGTAGCTTTAGCCGTATTCACACCTTCTACAAAAGGAAACAAATCAAAGTGAAATCTGTTCTTTAACTATAGCCTACAAAGCACTATAAACAGGTAGAGAGTACTTCTGATGTAGTATTTGTCAGATGATTAAATTAATTTTTGATGACATATTTGTCAAACAGCTATCAGATGTACTCGTGACTAGCTTCCTGAAAAGGGATCAGGGATTCAATTTTATTTTATTTTTTAATAAAATCCCTATGTGTGTTGATAGCTATAAACAAATTTATTTCATCAAACTAAACCATGGAAAAAGAATATGGTTGGCTTTATTAAAGTTCTAATTTTCTTGGAGGCAACTTAAAGAGCATGAAAATTTGGCACTAGAAAATGAAACTTATAAAAACACGATTCTGACAGAGTCCCAACATTTCATAGCGGTTAAAAGCAATGATTTTATTCAGAAGCTCAGCTTGGGGGTGAACAACCTAGGACTTTGAAGACTAAATAGGAAGGTTCATCCTAGGTAGACTTCTTTTCTTTTCTCTGGGATCCAAATGGGCTACTTGAAATATCTACAAGTCGTTCATCTAAACAGCAGTGCATCATTTCAAGAGCTAATTGCTCATTATTTTTGCAGCTAAGCTTAAAAGAAACAGATGAAAGATTTCTTAGAGGGTTGGTGGTTCAATTTTGAAACCTAGAGTGAAAGGACTTAGTCTGTGATCCATTGTGAGCAGACTAGCAAATAGAGCCTGTTGCAAACCCCTACTGTGCCCCATGTTCTAAAAGAATACAAGCCCCCTGTGTCAGCAGTTGTATCAGGCTCACATGAATGAACTTTCAGAATGACCGTTTTATTATGTGTATCTAAAAATGAGACAAACCTATACACCTGGGGTGTGGGTCTTCAGAAAAGAGGATGCATCAAGGCCAGTGGTTTGATTAAGCATTTTCCCTCATTTTAGAAGGGATGGTGCCTGTGAGATCAAACTAAGACAGGTCTCTGCTTGTTCTCTATGAATCTGACATGCTTTCATACAGAGGCGACGCTAATAGGCTGCTGTGCTATTAATGAAATTCAATTTCAAACACTGTCCCTTGGCCAACCATGCTGGTAGGACACAAGAACAACAACCACTGCCTTTTTAACAGCCCTTTCTGGTGGAATTAAAGGAAGATGACAGAAAACTCAAACTATAACAAATAAAAGCTCTGAACAATAGAATCAGGAACAAACAGCTTCGCTGCTCATTGTCAACATTCCCTATACTCTGTGTCTCTTACTATCTTGCTTGGAACATATGATGCATACTTTAATAAGTAAAGATGGTTGGACACAATGTGTCCTATATTAGAATTCTTGGAAATATATGACAAGATACAGAAAATAGGTAATTTTAATGCTATAATTGTCTCAGCAGATTTTCATTATATATTTTCCTAAAATTTTATCGGATCTACATACTATATATGAATAGTGACACACATTTGTATAACTTGCCAGACTTAGCTTTAACTCTGCTAGTATAATCTATTAGCAGCCAGAGCACTTAAATTTCCTATTTAATATAGCGAAGTTCTTTTTTACAAATACTTTACCTTTGATGTTGTACAAGATTAGTTTTTTTCATGCTTCCCATGTCACTTTTATTAGAACTTCAGTAATAGAATCACATAAACTTATATCAAAGATATTTGGGGAAATTATCATCAGATACAATTTGCTTAGTAAATACAACAGTCATCCAGAGATATCTTAGGACTATTTAGCAAAATAATTTTCCATAGATAAGTAGCAGGAATTGATTCTTCTTAGTGTTAATCAGCCATCATGTCTATAGTCCAAACTACAATACTGACAAATACCATGAACATATACATGCATACACATGTGTACATGTATAAGAATTTTAACAGGCAAAGTGTGACTGTGCTCTTCTGTGGATTGAATCTAGAGTCATAGTCTAATCAAGCACTCTACCATTGAATCACAGCCCAATCTGCAATGTTTTAATATGCATTTAATTGTTTCTTTTTAACTCCATGTTCCAGTTTTTCAAATTAATTACTTTTTCTCAGATGAACAGCCCTTTACAAAGGAATGACATAGTGTTAATATCTAGAAGAAGCCAGCATCTGTACTCTAATACAAGCATCCTACTAGTTACTCTCCTCTTAAGCCAGATTGACTGATAGGTTGATTGAGAACGTGAAGCACTGCTCATCCTGGGGCCTTTGTGAATCAATTACTGTTTCCCACCACTAATTGGCCTGTTTCTTCTCCCTAATTGCACTTTGTGAAGATGACTCCAGGGGACCATCACTGAAAGCTCATTAACAGTTTTGCTCAACCTCAGGGTGGTGGCAGCAGTCATTCAAGGTCATACACCTAGCTTAAAGGGATCAAGTTTCAAGCCCTTTTCTGACTGATCCTAATTCCATTCAGAACTTTGAAGGCTTTCATGACACATAGCTTTCAACCAAATCCACTTAACTGGATGACTGTCAGGACAAATAAAATTCTAAAGTAAAACAACAAATACATTGACAGTATGAAATTTTACTTTGTAGCAAATAGGTCCATGATAGAGATAGAGATAAGAACTTAAGGATTCAATTTGAGATATGCTCACTTGCTTATTTTTTTATTAGATATTTTCTTTATTTACATTTCAAATGTTACCCCCTTTCCTAGTTTCCCCTCTGAAAATCTCCTATACCTGGCCCCTGCTCCCTAACCCACCCACTCCCATTCCTGGTCTTGGCATTCCCCAATACTGGGGCATAGAGCCTTCACAGGACCAAGGGCCTCTCCTCCCATTAATGACCAACTAGTCCATCCTATGCTACATATTCAGCTAGAGCCACAGGTTCTGCCATGTGTTTTCTTTGATTGGTGGTATAGTTCCAAGGAGCTCTGGGGGTACTGGTTATTTCAGATTGATGTTCATCCTATCGGGCTTCAGACTCTTTCAGCTGCCTGGGTACTTTCTCTAGCTCCTTCATTGGGGAACTTGTGCTCTGTCCAGTGGATGACTGTGAGCATCCACTTCTGTATTTGCCAGGCACTGACAGAGCCTCACAGTAGACAGCTATATCAGGCTCCTGTCAGCAGGCGCTTGTTGGCATCTGCAATAGTGTCTGGGTTTGGTGGTTGTTTATGGGATGGATAACCAAGTGGGGCAGTCTCTGGATGGTTGTTCCTTCAGTCTCTGCTCCAAACTTTGTCTCTTTAACTCCTTGTTTAAACTCTCATTCTTTCAATCCTGACATATACTGATGCAGGCAAAGCTCATTTAAATAATTTTATTTACTCTATAAAACTTTGATTCTTTTAATAAAGAAGGTGTCCAGACCCATTTCTAGATAACACTAAACCATAAAACAAAATCATAGATTTTGATAGTAATAATAATAAACTGAAAAAAATGTGTGTGTGTGTGTGTGTGTGTGTGTGTGTTACTGTCATTATAAAGTAAACTGGTATCTAAATTAAAAAGATTAAAAAACAAAATTCAAATAAAAAAATAAATAAGTAAATAGGTAAATAAATAAAAGAAACATATACAGACACAGAGATACAAAGATATACATAATTAAGACACTGATATCTCGTAAATACAAAAATGTACATATATATGTGTGTGAATATACAAATACGTGTGTTTCTGTGTATGCGCACATGTGTGTGTGTTTGTGTGTGTGTGTGTGTGAGAGAGAGAGAGAGAGAGAGAGAGAGAGAGAGAGAGTCCTATAAGGTTTAAAAAAGAGACAAATAACCATTCATTTAGTTTTGCGTTGCCCTTTAACGCCTGCCCTGGCTGGCACCGGCCCTTATGTGTATTTGTATTGCCCGTGAGACTTTGTTGCAGAAACCTTATCTTTTCTGTGAAAGAGGTTATGAATTGGAGATAACTTCTGGGTTAGGAATAAGGCTTGTTTATGCTTCCCTTCTTAGTGCTGGGACCCTATTTGGTGTACATGCGCAGGTCCTGAGCATGCTGCCACAGTATGTGAGCTCATATGTATGTCAGTCCTAGAAGTCATATGAGGAAAAGGGATTCATTTGTGAGTGTCAGAGAGAAATACCCCTCTCTTTCTCCTGATAATATCCTCTACCTGTTTCACCTATATTTTCTAAATATAAGGTGTGAGTGTGAGTTTAACTGGATAATGTCATGGAAGCTTAAGTTTCAATTGATTCATATTTATCATTGAATCCTATAGTGAGATGCAGGTCCAAGGATAAATTACTAAATTGTCCATGCTTTCCCTTTGATTGCCTATTTCTTTTTTACTCCCTTCAGATGATCACTAAACATTTGGGGGCTTTGGCAATAATTATTTTGTCCATAAGTATATTTAGTTATAATAAAATATTTATTTTGCACAATGAAGATAATTTATGAATATATGTTTCCACACATGGCGCTGAATTTACAAGCAAACATTTAACTTAGAAATTTGTTTGTTTGTTTTTATTATTAGTTCCTTGGTATTTTTCTCATAGTGTAATTTGATAAAATTCATCCAGCTCCTTCAATTCTTTCCCAATCCACTCCATCATTTGTGTCCTTTATTGTTTTGTCATCAAATTCAATTTTTGCTGATTAAATATTGGATATGTGTTCTTTCAATAGAGGGTGATTCACAGAGCCTATACTCTTAGAAAAAATTTCTCTATCTCTTCCAGCTGCTAAGAACTCGCTATCATTTCAAAGGGAAGTGTGTTGTAGTGGATTATGTGTTAAATTCCTATCTCCATGGTGAGATTTGGTTGGGCTGTGGCTTTCAAAGTTCTTTTGTATTGCTTCAACAGCCATGTCTTCATATGTGCTGCTGTCATTCTATGCTGAGAAGATAATTGTTCCTTCTAGTCATCCAGTGTCTCTGGCTCTTTTAAGTTTCCACTCCCTCTTCTACAATTATACCTGAGTTGTGTGGATGGGTAAAGTATATTTGGGCCTTTTGAGGCTGGGAATTCTTCAGTCTCTTATTCTCTGAAGTTTGTCCACTTGTGGGTCTATGTTTGTCACCATAGCCTGCAAATAGAAGATTTGAAGAAGAGGACTCAGATAATTATCCCTCTGTTGGCTGTACACCTTGTGAAGACTTTCTTCCTTGTCTATAGGCTGCCTTTTTACTTGATTGATGTCTATACCACTGTACAGAATCATTTCATTTTAACAAGGTCTGATTTTATTAATTGCTTACTTGTCAATGTCCTATTCAGAAATAAATAAATAAATAAATAAATAAATACACAAAAAAGCCATATGGCAACTTAGAACTGTACAATATAAATTTTGATTTAATTTTGTTTCAATGATAATGTAAATCCTAGAAATGGTTTCAGTGTGCTTCCAATAAGATGTCAGAAAGATTGAACCCAAAGATGCCTAAAAGAATATTTATCATTTCCATTATTATTGATTGAACATCAAAGCAAGATAATACAGTTCTACTATTGAAGATATCATACATTTTAATTATAGAACATTGCAAGGTCAGGTTGGAATTTAGAATCTCTTCCTGTTGGCTGTCACTCATAGGTGCTATGCAGGCTGCTGGAGAAGAACAATCATCAAAGTTTTCTTCCAGGAACGGACTGAGCTTGCTACAATCTCGTCTTCTCAGACAGGTTATGCCCATTAGTACAATAGTGGAATGACCATCTGAGCAATAACTAAGTACTTTCCGATTAGAGTAAAAGCCTACTCAATGGGAGGAAATACAAATCTAGTACTATAAACATAACCAAAAAGGTTGAGTTTTTTCTTTTATGGTATATTATAATGTTAAGTGTAGGCCTCAAGAACTAGAGTTGACCCTGTCTCTTTGACCCTGTCACAAGTTATTTTGATTGGTAAATAAAGATGTCAATAGTCAATGGCTGGGAAGGAGAGACATAGGTGGGGTGTAGGTTTGTTGGGCTTGGTGTTGGAAAGGATGAGGAAGAAGGACATACAGGAGGGAGGAAAGGAAGCCTCCATGGATTAGGTGAGCCATAAAAATATGGCCATGAAGTCTGGCCGATTGGAGGTAAGAAGAGACCAGATGAGCCATAGTAATAACTCAGAGTTGTGGATAGGAAAGTAGACTCAAACACGGACGGCAGGCAGCTGATCAGCTCTTGTACAGATTAAGGCTTATTGTGAATAAAAAGGTGCAAATGTGTCCCTTTTCTGGGAAATCAATAATGTAAGATGGGGTAGAAACCTTTGGCTGAGATTTAATTAAATACTACGACACAAAAATCTATGAAAGAAGAGTTAGTGGGAAAATAGGAAAACTAAGCACATTGTTTTCCTAAATAGACTCTTCATATTTTTTGTGATTCCTTATGCTTATATCCCTAGCTACTGTCACACTCAGATTAGGACAGAAATATTCCACTTTTCAAAGAGCAATTGTAAATGAAATGATGCATCTCTTATCAAAGGGCTAAAATCAACTGACTGTATCACTCATCCCTGAGTGGGCTATTGATTCCATTCCCTAACTCCTGCAAGGTCCCTCAAACACTATCATCAGAAATGATATGGCTATCGAAATTATGAACATAAAACAACATTGATGCCTTTCACCTTTCCGTTGTGGATAGATAGCAGAGAAATGCTTGATACTCATCATATGTTAAGGCGGAACTCACTCTGACAACAGTAGGATGGGGTTTTCTTCAAAATTGTAGTCTACTAAGGAAGATGAAGGAGCTCAGAAGGAAAGGAAGATGTAATGACAGGATAGATATAGTCACAATCTATAGTATCTATATTTTCAAAAATATTTAAAAATTTCAAGAATAAAAATTAAGTATCAAAATTAATTTTGTGGATAATTTAATATAGATGTCTGATAATATGTCACTTCTCTTTTAATAAGTCATTTCTAAAATTTTCCAGTTTGCTTATCATTCCTATATATTTTTCTGAAAACATTTAAGCAATATTTTAGTGTCCAATATTTAACCTTTCAAAAATATAAGTTGTTCCTGGGATATTTATACCATTCAAACTATATTCAAGGGTTTCATTTTTCTCTATGCATCCCCTTAGTGGAAGGTGACCAGTGCCTAAATATAATTCTCAGTGTTCCACTTTAGTCAACTCCAGTTTGTACAGTTGTGTGAGACTTTAGATAAGGTGAGGGTTTTATTATTATTATTAATACTGTAGCAGTTCTTCCTGTCAGTACCCAACTCCTTATTCAAGAATAACTTACACATTTTTTTTTTTCTGGAACTGTTACATTTTAAAGCGGCTCTAACAATACAAAAAGGTCAAGTATACCTTTTAAAAATGAACTGTAATTGCACTCACACACACATATGTGCATACAAACACGCACACATACTAAATATGGGCATATTGTAGAATTTCTTTTATTTTTTATAAGCATTCATATTTATCATGGTAAGGAAGTCTAGATAATCATGCTTATTTTGACATACTATGCAAAGAGAACAGCACATTAAAAAAAAAGAAATCCTCACTATACACATATACACATACAATGATCATTATCCAAAATGATTAAAAATAAAGTATTCAAAAGTAATAAAAATCTCACAAATATATATTTATATCTTCATGTGAAGCTTGTCTTATAAAGGAAGAACACAAATATTCAACTTTAATCTTACCCTATAACAATAGCAAAGGGTAATTTTCAGACCATCTACACAGACTTTACTTGACATTAGTCTAGGCCTTAGACAAATAAAGTAGGCCAGTTCTCTCCTTGTTTTCTTTCTGAGCTTCAAGAAGAGTATTTGCAAAGTATTTTACTTCTGTTGGAGAGTGAACGTTCAAAAGCAACCCTCAAAGCCCTTAATGCATAGCAAAAATTAACTTAAGATAATAGCTAGCATTTCCTTTGTGCCTTGTATTCCACTGGAGAAAGAAAAACAAACTCCATGTGATCAGGTCAAAGGTAAATATCAAAGAAGCCAAACCACTGTCACGTGACAAGCATGCTCATTCTTTTGTCAAGGCATAAAATACTAGAACCTGGGCTCAGGAGATAGCTCAGCATGTAAACTGCTTGACTCTCAAGCAATAAGCACAACCCTGTAATTTGGAACCTCACATTCTACAAATGGTGGGCATAGCCAGCTGCTTTTAATTGCAGCCTCTGAAGGCATATATACTCATGCCTTCATGAGCTAGCTATCTAGAACAACTAGTAGAAGTGACTAGTTCTCACAAATTGAGAGATCCTGCCTCAGTAAATTGGGCAGAGGGAGATTAATGAGGACAACTACTCTCACACAGAGGCTCCATATGAGTAAACACACATGTGCATGTCTACATCCACGCAAAAGTGGAGCCACATGCATGCCAACCTGTTTACACACACCACACACGGATACATGTAAAATAATAAAATAAGTGAAATGAGAAATAGTGAGTAGCTGATAGTACACAGACGTAAGGGAGAGCTCCTGAGGACCTTTAAGCTGAAGGAAGCACAGTAACTTTAAGCAGTACCCAGCACTATAGGAGGACTCCTTGGTTGTTGTTATTTTCTCTAATCTTAATGTCCCTTAGCACTAAAAATGTTCTTTATAGTAATTGCAGGGCTGCTGATGTGAAGGTATCATATTAAAGCTGCGGTTTGCTCTATCACTTTGAATCATACCTTGGTTCTAACTATCATATTTCAGATTAAAACACTATGTCTTCATATTACACTTATAACCTTAATTAAACAAAATGTGCATAAGATTAAAAATGATACAATAACTTCCTACGACTTAGCTTATTTTCAGTAATGGAGTTTGTCCAGCCAGGTGTATTTTATTTTCATTTGTTCATTATATATTATACTTGTTATAAGTTTTGCTTATGTGCAAGTATATAGCAATTGTAAAACAAGCAATACATACATTCTTTTCTACTTGTCTAAATAACAAAGAAAATTGTTGAACCTGATAAAACTTAAAATAATTGGATGAAATAAATGAAACCCATGTACTTTTTGGAAAACTTTTGTTTATGTTTAAAGATTTTCTTGATTGTAAAATTAATATAATCCTGTGAAGAATATACGTAAAAGCAGTTGATAAGCATCCATTTATCATTTGAAATAATCTAAGGCATCAGAAATAAAATAGTTATAATTCAAATAGTCAATTAGTCACTACATTTTGTAGTGGGAAAGCAGGCATAGGTGGGTGTGTGAGGTAACACACTCATAGAAGCAGGGGGGAAGGGGAAAGGATGGGGGTTCAGGGTAGTGGGGGAGGAAGTAAGCAGGAAAGGGGATAACATTTGAAATATAAATAAAGAAAATATGCAATAAAAATTTTATCACACACACACACACACACACACACTCACACACACAAAGATCTTGAGGGACAACCATCAAGGTAAGTCCATTGTAAGGACAAAAATGGGAAATCAATTTTTTTTATCAGTTTTAACAAAATGAAGCCAAGAAAATCATGAATCACATTTGTCTTAAATAAATTTTCTACATCTTAATGTAACTATTAGTCTATGGAAATATTTACACAAGTTGTATTAAACAAGTGTATCCTTTACCAAAAACATTTGTGGAAAAATTGAAGGATTATTCTGCAAGTATGTTTATGACATACAAGAAAATCCTGTTTGTACATGCCTCTCTCTCTCTCTCTCTCTCTCTCTCTCTCTCTCTCTCTCTCTCTCTCTTTCTGTGTGTGTGTGTGTGTGTGTGTGTGTGTGTGTGTGTGGTCTGTGCATCTAGAGGCCAGAGAACAGTGTTGGATATACTCCTTTGTTGATATTTTTTACCTTACCTTTAAAGGCAAGTGTTCTCACTAAACCTGAACTTCACTTCCTGAGCAAGATTTACTAGTCAGCAAGATGGATTAATGCTAGTCTAGTATGAGGTCTTCATGAAATGAGGCAAAGTATGCTACTTTTACTTGATTTTTATTTTTTTCTAATTATAATATTTGACTTTTTATGGCCCGTTGATTTATTTTCCTAGTCTGGTTTTAAATTGCTCTAAATCACTGGTTGTCTTTAACCTTCTGGATGCATAACAGAAAGTAAACATTCCAGGTCCTCGCTGATTTCATGGGCTAGTATGATAAAAAACAAACAAACAAGCAATCAAACAAAAACCTCTCAGTTTTAAGAACTGTTCCTATAGAAAATCCTGAATATGTCATCTATAACTCATATTATTTTAAAGGAACAACGCATGGGCTCTAAAGTCCTGAATTTCAGTGTCCTGATATATTAGCAGTTGACCAATAGTACAAAAGTAATGACTGATAATGTTTAAGCAACTGTTGTTAGGGAATTATGCCCTAGCAATACTTGTTAAAAAGTTATTGTGTTGTATGACCTGTTAGTATAAGTCTCAGGTAATAGCTTGTCTGTTCATGAATTAGTAAGCAAGGCAATCAGTTGTGATTCCCACATTCTTTTTCACTTAAACAAAAATTAATAAGAAGCAAGACACTTTGCCAGAGTGTTAAAAAGATTATTTAAGCCCTGTTTTACATTCTTTGAGAATTTTATAAGAAAAATCTATTGCCTTGATGAACTAAATATAATATTTAACCAAATAATTTCTCTTTAAGAAAAAATGAAAATTTCTTTTTGTCTTCTTTTTTTCTTGGATATTTTCTACATTTACATTTCAAATATTATCTTCTTTCTTGGATTTCACACACTCCACAACTCCCCATCCCATCTTCCTTACCCATACTTCTATGAGGTTGCTCCCCCACTCACCTACCACTTCAGCTACCTGCCTTGGCATTTCCCTACACAGGGACATTGAGCCTTCACAGGACTAAGGGCCTCTCCTCCCACTGAAGCCCAACAAGGCCATCCTCTGCTACATATGCAGATGAAGCCATGGGTTCCTCCATGTCTACTCTTTGTTTGGTGGTTTAGTCCCTGGGAGCTCTGGGGGGCCTGGTTGGTAGATACTCTTGTTTTTCCTGTGAGGTTTCAGACCTCTTCAGCTCTTTCAGTCATTTCTCTAACTCCTCAATTGGGAGCCCAATGCTCAGTACAATGGTTGGTTGTGAGGATCTACCTCTGTATTTTACAGCTCTGGCAGAACCTCTCAGGATACAGCTATATCAGGCTCCTCTCAGCAAGCACTTCTTGGCATCCACAATAGTGACTGGGTTTAGTGACTGCATATGGGATGGATCCCCAGGTGGGGCAGTCTCTGCATGGCCTTTCCTTCAGTCTCTGCTCCACATTGTTAGTGGGATTGCAAGCTGTTACAACCACTCTGGAAATCACCGTTTGTTCCTCAGAAAATTGGACATAGTATTACCTAAGGATCCAGTGATACCACTCCTGAGCATATACCCAGAAGGTGCTCCAACATCTAATAAGGATGCATGCTCCTCTATGTTCATAGCAGCCNTATTTATAATAGCCAGAAGCTGGAAAGAACCGAAATGTACTTCAACAGAAAAATGGATTTAGAAAATGTGGTATATTCAAAACAATGACTTCATGAAATTCTTAGGCAAATGGATGGAACTAGGAAATATCACCCCGAGTGTGGGAACCCAATCACAAAAGAACATACATGGTATGCACTCACTGATAAGTGGGTATTAGCCCAAATGCTTGGACTGCCCAAGATAAAATTCACACACCACATGAAGCTCAAAAAGAAGGAAGACCAAAGTGTAGATGCTTCAGTCCTTCTTAGAAGGGGGAACAAAATATTCAAGGGAGGAAATACAGAGACAAAAAGTGAAAATTTTCAATTCAAATTATTAACTTTTTTATGTGCTTATATATAAGCCTAAATTTTATTATATTAACTGTAGTTTTACTATAAGTAAAATGGGATTTCAAGCTACCTCACACACACACACACACACACACACACACA
>NC_034597.1:78488810-78500044 GCF_900095145.1 Mus pahari | reverse complement strand
ATATATATATATATATATATATATATATATATATATATATATATATGACAGATTTTAATGCAAATGTGTAAATACATGGTTTTCTTAGACATCTAAACCCAGTAAGATTGGACTTCAGTTATTACCATTTCTAGGTAGCACACAAATGTGAAATATAAGGTTATTTTCTTAGTTATTGAACATATTATCATTTCATTAGGCCAAAGTGGAGCACAAGATAAAGTTACATTTTTTTCTTTTATTGAATTTTTTTTTAAAATTTAAATGTCACCTTTAAACCCTTTCTAAGTCTATCCTCCAGAAACCTCTTATCCCATGCCCCTTTCCCCTGTCTCTCTCTAAGAGGCTGCTTCCTCACCCACCCAATCCACCTTCCTGTGCTGGCAATCCCATACACTGGGGCAAAGAACCCCCTTAGGCTCAAGGGTCACTCCTTCCACTGATGTCCTACAAGGTCATCCTCTGCCACATATGTTGCCAGAGCCATGGGTCCCTCCATGTGTATTCTTTGGTTGGTGGTTCAGTCCCTAGGAGCTCCATGGGGTCCAGCCTGTTGACAGTGTTGCTCCCTCCATGGGGCTGCAACCCCACTCAGCTCCTTCAGTTCTTACTCCAACTCCTATATCAGGGACAACTGAGCTCATTCCAATGGTTGGTTGCGAGCTCCCTCCTCCGTCTTTGTCAGGATCTAGCAGAGCCTCTCAGGAGATAGCCATATCAGGCTTCCATCAGCAAGTACTTCCCTGCATCCACAATATTGTCCTGGTTTGGTGGCTGTATATGGGATGATCCCCCTCACCCCGTGGGGGGCAGTCTCTGAATGGCCTTTTCTTCAGTATCTGATCCACAGTTTGTCTCCATGTTTCCTCCTGTGGGTATTTTGTTCACCCTTCTAAAAAGCACTGAAGCATTCATATTTTGGTCTACCTTCTTCTTAGGCTTCATCTGGTCTATGAATTGAATCTTGGATATTCAGAACTTTGGGGATAATATCCACTTATCAGTAAGCACATACTATGTTTTTTCCTTTGTAACTGAGTCACCTCATTCAGGAGGATATTCCCAAGTTTTATCCATTTGCCTGTGAATTTCATAAATTTATTGTTTTTAATACATAAATAGTACTCCATTGTGTAAACGTACCACATTTTCTGTATCCATTTCTCTGTTGAGGGACATTTGGGTTCTTTCTATCTTCTGGCTATTATAAATATGGCTGCTATGAACATAGTAGAGAATATGTTCTTATTACATGTTGGAGCATCTTCTGGGTATATGCCCAGGATTGGTATAGCTGTGTCCTTAGGTAATACTATGGCAAGTTTTCTGAGGAACCTCCAGACTGCTTTCCAGAGTGGTTGTACCAGTGTGCAATCTTAAACTACATTTTTTATAAAAATTTTGCCATCATTTATTGAGAAACTATTATGTGCACAGCATTATTTCTAACTTCAAGAATAGGACAGAAAAGCAAAACACACAATAAAAATACTGGCCTGATTCAATAACCTTTTGAACAAATAAATTGATAGGAAAGCCCCTTTTAACTCTATTCATCCCATTTTCATATCAGGCATACACAGCCTACTACATATAATTGTGCCATATAATGAAAAGCCAGCTAATAGAATTGATTTAGTCATTCTTACTTAAGAGAGTGTGCATGGATCACCACTCCCTTTTACCATGCAAAACCACATGATTCCTTGTGCAAATGCAATAGGAAATTACAGATGGACATGAGAAAAGTTTCTATGACTCAAAAGTGATAGCTTGTTGAATGATCTTAGAATTAGGTATACGTAATGAAGAACAAAACACCCTCAAAAAACATACCTAAATGTCCTCACATGATATTTCTTGGAATACCACCTAACTTCATTTTGCACCACAAGTATGCACTACTCCATTAATGACAATCTGGAGACCAAGACTTTAGTATAGATGCTTTTAAGGAACATTGGACACAGAAAGTGTACAAGTAACCAAGATATTAAAAATTTAGTATTTAGTCTCAATGATGCCAATTAAATTATATCATTAAAATTAGATCCATGAGACAGTTTGCAAGTACTGAATCTAAGTACTTCACTAACCTTCACTGACTGTCTTGCACTGAATCACTGTGGCAGAATATAAATCTTGCTTTCCTAAGGAGCATTTCCTTCTTTATTCTTCTGTATTCTTGCCATAGATTGTCAATGGAAATGAACTGCTAAAGCTCCCATGCATCCTGTAATACTTTTACATGTCATTGACTAATGATTATAAGCTACTGTGTGGATTTTCTGGAAATTGTTTAAGGAGGTCAGTGATAGACCTCTGAGTTGAAAATTCTAATTCTACAAACTGCAATGAATGGAAAGTAGGCATTCTATATAAGTGAACATATTTTACTCAAAATCCACAATATATTTCTAAAAACAAGAGCTAAAGCTCATATTTAGGAAGCTTAGAAATTCCATATTTCAGTTAAAATAGCCACATCCTTTCATCTACAAGTGACAAAAATTACACCTCAAAAAGCCATAGTAAAAAGAAACTTACAGTTAAAGAACCATAGCTGGATTGGTTTTCATTGAAGTGTAAGCAATGTAGAAAGCAGTTCTTACTACTAGTACAGTAATAATTCAGCTTCTAGATGTTAGGTGGAACTATGATGACCAGTCTCCAGTGAATAATAACTTTCAACATTTTTATTTGTTAATAGGTTTAATGTAATTGAGATGTGAAGAACAATGTTGAGAGTAATTTATGAAATGTGAATTGTTATTTTAGTTGTATCTACTAATTATAAAATAATCATAACATGCAAGCTTATTATAGGGTGATGGTTAATGTTGTAAACATGACAAGATCTATAATCCATCTAGGGAATGAATGTGAGAATTTCTTGATTCAGCAAAAATAAGTGTGACTTGTGACTTAAATAATGTTGGCCCAAAGTATGTCTCCATTTAATTTGCTATTGGCTGCTGGTTTGTAGTAAACTGTTTTTATTATGTTTATGTATTTGCCTTGAATTCCTGATCTTTCCAAGTCTTTTATCATGAAGGGGTGTTGGATTTTGTCAAATGCTTTCTCAGCATCTAAGGAGATGATCATTTGATTTTTTTCTTTGAGTTTCTTCTTATAGTGGATTATGTAAATGGATTTTCATATATTGACCTGACCTTGCATTCCTGGGATGAAGCCTATTTGATCATGGTGAATGATGGTTTTGATGTGCTCTTGGATTAGGTTTGGCAAAATTTTATTGAGTATTTTTGCATTGATATTCATAAGCGAGATTGGTGTGAGCTATTCTTTTTGGTTGGGTCCTTGTGTGGTTTAGGTATCAGAATAATTATGGACTCATATGATGAATTAGGTTGTGTTCCTTCTTAAAAAGGGATAAGAGACAAGAGAGAAACTTGCATAAAATACTGGCCACAGTAGTCAGGGAAACTAGAGTAGTTTAGTAAAGCTAAACTGGGCAACCGCAGAGAGTCTTTGGCTAAAGATCAATGAGCTTACTGTGAGAAGAAAAAGGACACTGAGAGTGAAACTGCCCCAAGAAGAAGAGGGGTCCCCTCATGACCAAACCCTTTTACCTGTTAGTGGCTAAAAGTAAAGGGAGAGCAAAAGGTGTGCTAACACAGAAGCTGGGTCCTTGGAAGACCTGTCAAAGAAGCTAGGAAAGAGACTGTGTTTCATATTCCCCCACCAACCAAAATAAGTTAGAGAGTTCCTGGGCACTGCGGGCTTTTGTAGACTATAGATAAATAGCCCTTTGTATGGGAAATAAAGAACAACAAGCCTTTGATGTCATTAAAACTGGTTTGGGCCTCCTGGATGTGACAAAGTCTTTCCATCTAGAGTGAGAACAAAGGTATTGTCAAAGGAGTTCTTACTCAGAGATTAGGACCCTGAAAAAGACCTGTGGTATACTTATCTAAAAATTTGACCTTGTGGCTGCAGAATGGCCTGCATGCCTGTGCATTTGTGGCTGCTGTAATGTTACCACTCAAGGACGCAGATAAATTGACTCTGGGACAGAACTTGGTTCAGCCCCCTGATGCTCACATGACTCATTACCAGACTCTGTTGCTCAACTCTAAAAGTCACTTTTGCCCCCGGCAAGTCTGAACTCAGCTGCCCTGCTCTCAGACCCAGCCTGCCAGGAAGTTCTTGCCCAGGCACATGGTTGTTGTTAAGATCTGATACACTAGCCACTAGAGGGCACAGATGTTACCTGGTTCACAGATGAGAACACTCCTCCATTGCTGATGGGATCGCAAACTTGTACAACCACTCTGAAAATCAATCCGGAGGTTCCACAGAAAACTGGAAATAGATCTACCTGAAGATCCTGAAATACCACTCTTGGGAATATACCCAAAAGATGTCCCACCATGCCACATGGGCACTTGTTCCACTATTGTCATTTGGGCCTTAAAGCATGACGGAAACAAATTCCTCAAAACCCAGTGGAAAAAAAGGCTTTAGTACTTTTAACTATTCATACACGGCAAAAAGCAAACAAATGGTAAAACCGACCCACATTTGTCCGTTCACACAAACACTCTCTCACTAACCTTTCCAGTCTGGCAGGCATAGCCTTAGCTCCCAGTGGCACACAGGTAAGATACCACTAGATGTTCCTTGCTTCGGATCCTATGGAGCTGAGCTGCAGCGTTCAGGCTTTGTTGTCTAAGCAGTGTATGTCCACATCACATGGGGTCCATGCAGATTATTTCTCTACTCGAAGTTTCTCTGATGGGCCCTTGGGAAGTGAGTGATTTTGCCTGCCAGACCAGAGTTTTTAAGCTAAATTCAGCCAATTACAACTAGGGCATTCCACACATTATTTTATGCACTTCTTTATCACTTGCATGAACACATGCATTCTCTGTGGCCTGGATTTCATATAGGGCTGTGGATGGATCCATGGCTTGGCCCCACCACGGGCTCAGGGCAGTGGGCATGAGTTCTTTGTCATTCGTGCACAGCTGTGGCAGCCCCTGGGGTTGGCAATTTCCACAGCTTCAGGAAAAGTGCCCTCTGAGGCTATGTGTTCTTTACAACTATGTTCATAGTGGCCTTGTTTGTGATAGCCAGAAGCTAGAAACAAACTAGATGTCCCATGCCAGAAGAATGGATACAGAAGATGTGGTTCATTTAAACAATGCAGTACTACTCAGCTATTAAGACAGTTGAAATCCTGAGTTTTGCTCGCAGATGGATGGAACTAGAAAATATAATTCTGAGTGAGAGATAACTCAGACCCAAAAGGATGTACATGTATTGTAATGACTATTAAGTGGATATGTATTGTAAACACTATTAAGTGGATATTAGCCAAAAAAAAAAAAAAAAAAAAAAGGACAGAACACCCAGGATACCACAGAACTAAAAAAGGTCAACAAGGTGAAGTGCCCAAGTAAGGATGCCTCAGTTCCACTTGGGAGGGAGAAGAAAGCAATCACAAGAGGGGAGCAAGGGAGGAATCTTGGAGGGAAAATGGACACAGGAACCTGATCTGGTATTCAGTAAATGAAAAGAACTGAAGACTTAAGAGCCAACAGAAAGAATGGAAATGGTTAACCTCAGGAAGTAGGAGTTTGGGGACTCTCCAGAATGTACCAAAGACCTGGGAGGAGAGAAACTCTAAGGACTCAAAGGGAGAGACCTTAGATGAAATGCTTGAAAATGAGGAAAGGGAACTTATAAAGCCCACCTCCAATAGAAAGACAGGACATTGACTGAGGTATGGGGTTGCCATCCCACAGTCAAAACTCTGACTCATAAGTGATCCTGTCTGAAAGAACTGCAGGGATGGAAATGGAGAGGAGCCTGAGGAAAAGAAGGTCCAGTGACAGGCCCAAAGTGGAATCCAATTCAAGGGGAAGTTCTAAGGCCAGAGACTATTACTGAGGCTATGGAGTGCTCACAAAAAGGGACCTATCATAACTGCCCTTCGAAAGGCCCAACAAGCAGATGACAGAGTCATATGCAGATATTCACACTCAACAGAGACTGCTGACTCCTGTGGTTGAATTAGGGAAAATATGGAAGAAGCTGAGGAGGAGGGTGACCCTGTAGGAGGACCAGCAGTCTCAATTAACCTGGACCCCCAGATCTCTCAAACACTGGACCACCAACCAAGCAGCATACACCAGCTGATATGAGATCCCCACCACACATACAGAAGAGAACTGCCTGGTCTGGGTTCATTCAGAGATGATGCACCTAACCCTCAATAGACTGGAGGCCCCAGGGAGTTTAGATATTTGGTGGTGTGGGGGATGGGGACATTCTCATGGAGAGAAGGGGCAGGGAAGAAGTATGTTATGTAGAACAGTCTGAGGGTGGACCAGGTAGGGAACAAAATCTGGAGTATCAGTCAATCAATCAATGGTTAAAAAATAAGAAAAGAAAACAATGATGGCCCTATTTTACATGATGAATATTTGGATTAAATGCAAAGGGGAAAGGAAGCTGAGCATATCCATCTTTTTTTGTTTACTGACTCCAGACATGATGTGATGTGCATCATCAAGTACCTTTAGCTATATCTCCACCCTGGGATGGGCCATACCCTCAAAACAAGTATATTTCCTCCTCCAGTTGCTTCTGTCAGTAATAATAAAAGTAAATAATATTGAAAATCTGTAGCAAGGGTAGGGTTGTAGTTATTAAAACTCTGACATTTCTAAACTGTAAGAACTCATTTCTTGGAGTAATATGGATAAGTTTTAAACACCTGGAGAGAAGAAACAGAGAGTACTTGAGTAAACATGTACTTAAGTCAGAAAACTTGAGTGATGTACTTAACAATGATATATTAAAAAATCATTCAGAAGAAACTAAAAGACAGGGTAGCATTTAGAATGTGACATGCCTACTGATTACTGCTCTTATTACTATGCAATGGGAGAGAGAAAAAGAAAGATGCAGAATTATTTTTAAGGAATACCATATTTGCATGTTTATAGGTACAGTCACAGAGGGTACAAGAAAAGCATTTTTAACTGTTAATGAAATTAGTTCCATTAGAATGAAATTGCCTGCTTTGCATAGTAGAAAATGCATGTAGCAGCAAGAACTTACAGAATGAAGGCTTCACATCATGAAAATTCAAATTTTGTAGAAAGAAGACACCGAATAGATTCCCTGAAAACAATTTCCTATGATATTGTTTCTGGAGGGTCATTTAAAGGGCACAGGAGTCTAGTGAAACTGTGGTACAAAGGAGACACTGCTACCTCTTAGTCAAGTGGCAAGTCCTGGGCTTGTTATCCAGAGCGTCCTGATTTTTACAGATATGAAAATATAAGAACGGGGTGGTCACAGAACATTCTGACAAGTTTGCAGATGGCCACTGGTCCCAGACAAAAGGTTTCATGATCAAATGATCCTGTGTGGAGACCCTGAACCCCCTTGCAACAAGTTATGAAGATGAAAAATGTAAGTGGCAATAAAGACCCCAGGATGTTGGAAATACCAATACTGTGGAACATCCACCAAGAAAGTTGCATAAACATCATAAGTTTGAGGCAGCCGAAGAGAGAGGTTGGGAATGCTGTAGGTAGCTTAAGTGGAAAAGCAACCACATCTCTTCTGAGTCTGCATGATTCTTTCATTTGCCCACAGTGTGTGATAGGATGCTACAGCACTTGTTGCCTTTTCTGAGTTTTTCTTTTGGTTCTTCTTCTTGTTCTCTGTTTTTATTTGGAATGAGATGGTTTACCTTTTAACAATGTATTATCAAAGAAAAAAAAGTAGCATTTTATGTGGCATGAGGGGACTCAAGTTCACTTTTTTTTTTTTTTTTTTTTTTCAGTATCCATAGAGATTCAGCAGTTCTGCCTTTGAACAATTTGGGGACTGCTAAAATCTTTAAAAGTTTTAAAATTTCACTGAATGCACTTTGCACTGTGAGATGACCCCAAGACCATGGAGATAAAGAATAGATGGTTATTATTTAGACCTGACATTTGGGAGAACTGTGTTAGGAAGAGAGAGCCTTACAATGGTTGATACTGCCATCTTGACAGCACTTAGAAACAAGTATAACATTAACTTCTGGCATGGGGCTTTCTGACTGGGTGATCAGGATTACAGCAGAAATCTTCACTCTGTATTTGAGTGATATCATCTCATGGGCTAGCATTATTAACTGAATGAAAGTGAAAAACTGAGTGTAAACATTTCTCCTCACCCCTCCGTCCCTCCGTCCCTCCGTCCCTCCATCCCTCCCTCCCTCCCTCCCTCCCTTCCTACCTTCTATCTCCCAGAGTATGGATGAAATGGCTCTCTCTCCTTCTCCCACTTCCTCTCCCTCCCCCTTTCCTCCCCTCCCCCCATCTCCCTTTGTCCCTTCCCCTGTCTTCCAGACTGTGAGTGAAATGTAAGTAGCTGACCCAAGCTCCTGTTGCCATCAAACTATAAAACCATGAGCCAGAATAAATCATTTTTCTTTATTTGCTTTGTCAGGCTTTTGTCAAAGCAAAAGGAGCAGCATTCAAATCACGACAGGAAATAATACTTTAGTAAGAACTATTTGTATAGTTAGAAAAAGTAATAATTGGTATTAAAATTATCATTATACAGACTTGATTTTTTTTATACTAAATGCTCCTGCAATATCTTTATTGTCTAATAAAATGAAGATTTTGGTATTGATCATAAACACACACACAAATACACATATGCACACATATGCACACACATACTCATATATGTATGTGTGTATGTATGTATATACTTATTACAGGTTACACTTAGGAAAGTGAATGATTGAGTTTCAGCTATGTCAGTGGTTCTTTAGAACTTAGTGATATTAGAGTTGATTTTGAATTCATTTTGCAGTAGGTCAATTTTTTTTACTAACTATCCTTATTGTTCTCAAGTCTACTTAAAATATTCAAAAGCATTAATGTGAACTCAAACCAAGTAGTATATGACCCTAAAGTTGAACAGGCACACAGAGTGACAAATAAGCTTCAGGGTCATCTTTTGTCTTGTCTCTCAATCAGTTGTTGTCAGGAATAGAGTTAAGTGCTTATCCTTTTATCTGTACAGAAACAGAATTTGAAGCCCTCAGGCTGCCAATTCTTCCATGTCAAAGATGTTAATAATGTATCTGCCTACCAATGTGACAAAGAATATATGTCAGTTGGGGTCTTTTCTTTGAAGTGGAGTGAAACTGAAAACTTTCATTTTGCCATTGAAATTTCTTCCATATAACTGTACCAACTCACACCCCCTACAGAGCACCGCAGTCAAGGTCAATGTTGGACATAAGGAATTCATCAGCTTGCCCCAATTTAATGTGAAAAGAGGCATATGTATAATTTCCTGTGTTTATGTGACCAAATGAACACGAGATCGAATATTTAATTAAATTGTATAATGCATACGTTTTCAAAAATGTGAAATGAAGTTAAATTAAATGAAAACTAATTTCAAATAAATATCAGAAACTGTACCAAAAGAATGTGCTTCTGAGGAACAATGTAGTTCTGAGTGTTAAACAGAAAATTAAATTTCTAGTTGAAAATATTGTGACAGTGACTATAATTAAAATGTTACTCAACATTCTATTATTTATTTACTAATAGTATCATCACTAATTCAATATAATATTGCTAAATTTTGTGATTGCTAATATAATACCAAAAAAATAAAGAAGCACAATTTAGGGATTATACCAGGTAAAAGCATGAATATTAACACAAAAACTGTCCTTTTCAGAAGCTGAAAATAAACCACGTAATTGAATTAATCTTTCACACTAAAGCAGACATGATTCATAAGTAAAATAATGTTCTCACTCATAGACTGCTCTCAATGCTTTGAAATTTTTATTAAAGATTTTTGCTCCTTTTGCTAGTTATGAGGATTATAGCTATCATTAGTAACTATTCTCCCTAATTTACATTTTTATGTCAAAAAGAGAAATAAAAACTAAAAAATGGCAGAGGTGAATGAAGCTTCTTTTCTTTAATTTTACTTAATTCAGAGTAATTGTTGATTTTATTATATATACCAAAAGGATTCAGATTTTATATTATCCACCAGCACCACCAAGTGGTAACAATGTTCTTTCTTCTCTCAGAGAAATCAAATGGAATTATTATGTACCATTAAGCACCTACTATATAATTAATAATTTTTTTCATTTCAGAAACTCCAACATTCTTAAAAATGCTGCTTGTGAATTTTAAGTTTATTATTTTTACTTTCAATTTTACTCAAAAAATAAAGTATGTAATATACACTTTATTTAACGAAAGTTTTGGACATTCTGGAAAAAAATTAAATTACAAACATGAGATCTGAGGTAAAATATCTACTTATAGAAAAGAATATCTGAATGTATATAGAATATTTTTACCCAGTGATAACAGAAAATATTTTGGTTTATCAATGACAAAAGCAAAATTAAACACAAGTCTTTTCTATCATGAATAACTATGTGATACATACATGTTGTAATCCGTATGTGAAATACACGAATTGGAGGTTTTTAGAGAAGTCATACATTATTCTTAAATATAATATACAATTTCAAAAGCAAGTAAGAGATGTAACTGTATGTCACTAAAATTATATTCTAATTTCCTAGTTGTAAGTTATCAGGACCAGCTACAATCTCATCAGTGCAGAGACTCAGAATTTATTAATACCAGGAATTAAGAACACGCCAAATAATTTAGAGTCTGAGGTATAATAGCCTTTATCATTCCTGTGCACTTTACATTGTAACTATGGTCCGATACTAACATTAGTCTCATTAAATGGATGAAACATGACTACCATGTGAAATATGCATCTACCTCTCCCAGGATGTTTAACTATAAATAATATTGGGGCTGAATAAGTATGCCAGTGTTGTAGTGTCAGATGAGTATATACAAAGATAATCATTTGATCCACATACCCTATGCACAACAAAACACAAACACACAGAGAGACACATCATGTTTACATGTGTGTTTATCTGATTTGTATGTTTATACATCGTGATTTTTTTTTTTTCGAGATAGGGTTTCTCTGTATAGCCCTGGCTGTCCTGGAACTCACTTTGTAGACCAGGCTGGCCTCGAACTCAGAAATCTGCCTGTCTCTGCCTCCCAAGTGCTGGGATTAAAGGCGTGCGCCACCACCACCCAGAACATCATGATTTTATGACAAGTCATTTACAGGAAGATGTTGTTTGATACTATTGTAACATGAGTATTCTTCGT
>NC_034597.1:78484381-78488799 GCF_900095145.1 Mus pahari | reverse complement strand
TTTTCCCCTTTCTCTTCTCTCTCTTCTCTTCTCCCCTCTCTTCTCTTCGCCCTTTGCCTGTTGGAAGCTTATGCTCTCCCTCTCAAGAGCATTAAAGCGTTGCTGTAGAAGGATCCTGTTTGTGTGCCGCGTCATTTCTTGCTGGCGGGAAGGTAGCGCGGGACATAAGAAGAATGGTTCAGATTGGTTTTATGTTTATTGTGTCTAAATTTAAGTAGAGATTTGCAAGATGGGACCTACTTGAGTTCACACATAATTTATGCTTTTGTTTCATGAGCTGTAGGAGATTGTGGTTCTGTGTAAGTATTATTCAAGTTAGTTCAGAAACAAATATATTGTGGAAGAAAAAGCTAACTTTGTGATCAATCCCAATGTTATTCAGCATAAACACTAATAAATATGCATTAGCAAGAAATTTTTCAGACAGTGATGGGAAACCAGATTTGGCAAACCAACAAAATTGTGTTTCCTATCACTCCTGACGAAATGACCTCTGCATCTCCTGTATTACTATGTGTGTTACAAACAGGAATACAGACTGAATTTTCTCTAAACTCAAAAAGTCATCTATATAAAAAAACAGCCTAAAAATTGGGACAATGGCTCCTTGAAAATGGAGGCAAGAAATTCTTAAGTTGGAAGCAGGCAGTGCAAGCAAAAACATCCTTTCAGTCTCCTATGTGGCACCAGGTGAAAAATGTAATTCTTGCAATGCTATGTAAATCCATAGCTATCGCTAGGCAGAGTGATATTTTCAAGGCTGTTTTAAATTATATAAAATACCTCTGTTTTGAGAAAGGGCTGCAATCATTGACAGTTTTGAAATGCTGGAAGAGGCAGGGTAGTTTTCTCCAAAGATCTACCCCTTGGTAAGTCAACCACCCTCTGTGGAAGACTTAACATGCTAGAACAATTTATCTTGAGGACTCAAAGAAACTGAGGCACATTATTGGGTGGGCAGAGAATGGGGGGGTTGGATCGGGAAGAATTAATTGGTGGCACTGAATGAATATAACTAAAACTTATTGCTTGAAAATCTCAAAGTAGTAAAAAAAAAAAGTATTGAAAATCATGTTAGGATACCAGAAAGGAAAAAAAAAAAAAACAAAAAAACAAAACTAACTACCTTAAAGGTTTAAAAGCAGTAGAGATGGTATGACATGCCATATTACCAGAAAAATTTATTGTGTTCTCAGGGATGAAAGGAAAACAGACTATAGTCAACTCCATGCTAACTTTAGCCACTTATTCTTTAAAAAAGCAGATAATGGTTTTAATGAAACATCTATGTAAATAAAACTTGATGTCATGTATTAATACTTTTCATATGCTAGGGACTTCTCTAAAGAATTTACACATTTTACTTATTTGGACCTTTGATTAAAAAAAAAAAAAAGTTACCAATTTCCAAAGGAGATAATGTCTCATTCCAGGTGACAGAGCCAAGATGACTGAAGCAGGCAATTAGCCCCTCATTTGGCAAATAGGCTTTGGAGCACCAGTGTCCATTCCCTCCTCCCCGACTCCTCAAACATGTTTGAAAGCCTGCCACAGAATAGAACCCAATGAGCTAACATACATTGCTGGCCTCTTGAAACCATCTCAGGATGACCAAGTGCAAAGATTACAGGTGAAGGTGCTTTCAAAGCATGCTGTGTGCTAGAAAATTTTATGCTTGGAAAGAAAGAAAGACTATTTGAATTCCACACGAACCAACATCCGTTTAATTTGCTTCTTACGGTCTATATTATGCCGAACTCAGGAAGAACACTGATTTCTAAGTCACTAGGAAATTTTGCAGTTAACTAAATATCCAAAGTGAATGCAATACTTTGTAGTGCACCTTTCGACTACAGGCACGATTAAGTAAGACTTACCATTTTCAGACTTAAGTATGTGTTCTTTACATCAAAATTAGGCCTACTTTTTACCTCAGCTGCTGGACTAGAATTTGTTGTCTCTTGGGCATTAGTCAACATGTCAGATATTTTTTTGTGTATTAAATATTTGTGTATTTCCATATTAATGGAAGGAAACCAAAATCATTCATTCCAGAAGATTCAGTGCACTCTTTCGGGTGTCTCTTGATGCTTCTTCGTTGTCTAGCTCTTTCAGTGATGATTTCATAGATTGGACCATAAGGGTGTAGGTTCATTTCTGGGACTTCTGTTCTATTCCATTGATCTATCTGTCTGTTGTTTTACCAGTACCATGGTGGTTTTTTTTTTGTTTTGTTTTGTTTTTTTGTTTTTTTTCACAAATACAATATAATACAGCTTGAGGTCAGGGATGGTGATTCCCCAAGAGGTTCTTTTATCATTGAGAATAGTTTTTGCTATCCTAGGTTTTTTGTTATTCCAGACAAATTTGCAAATTGCCCTTTCTAACTCTGTAAAGAACTGAGTTGGAATTTTGACGGTGATTTCAGTGAATCTGTAGATTGATTTAGGCAAGATAGCTATGTTTACTATATTAATCCTGCCAATCCATGAGCATGGGAGATCTTTCCATCTTCTGAGATCTTCCTAAATTTCTTTCTTCAAAGACTTGAAATTCTTATCATATAGATCTTTCACTTCCTTAGTTAGATTCACATCAAGGTATTTATTATTATTTGTGATTATTATGAAGGGTGTTGTTTCCCTAATTTCTTTCTCAGCCTGTTTAATCCTTTGTGTAGAGAAAGGCCACTGATTTGATTAATTTTATATCCAGCTACTTCACTGAAGTTGTTTATCAGGTTTAGAAGTTGTCTGGTGGAATTTTTGGGGTCACTTATATATACTATCATATCATCTGCAAACAGTGATATTTTGATATTTTGACTTCTTCCTTTCCATTTTTTTAATCCCTTTGATCTCCTTTTCTTGGCTAATTGCTCTGGCTAGGACTTTGAGTACTATATTGAATAGGTAGGGAGAGAGTGGGCAGCCTTGTTTATTCCCCAATTTTAGTGGGATTGCTTTAAGTTTCTATACATTTAGTTTGATGTTGGCTACTGGTTTGCTGTATATTGCTTTTATTATGATTAGGTATGGGCCTTGAATTCGTAATTTTTCCAAGATTTTTATCATGAATGGGTGTTGGATTTTGTCAAATGCTTTCTAAGTATCTAATGAGATGATCATATAGTTTTTGTCTCTGAGTTTGTTTATATAGTGGATTACGTTGATGGTTTTCTGTATATTGAACCATATCTGCATCCCTGGGAAGAAGCCTACTTGATCGTGACAGATGATTTCGTTGTATTATTCGATTCAGTTTGTGAGAATTTTACTGAGTATATTTGCATCGATATTCATAAGGGAAAATGGTCTGAAGTTCTCTTTAGGTATCAGAGTAATTGTGGCTTCATAGAATGAATTGGGTAGAGTACCTTCTGTTTCTATTTTGTGGAATAGTTTAAGGAGAATCGGAATTAGGTCATCTTTGAAGGTCTGATAGAACTCTGCACTAAACCCATCTGGTCCTGGGTTTTAATGGTTGGGAGACAATTAATGACTGCTTCTATTTCTTTGGGGGATATGGGACAGATTAGATCGTTAATCTGATGCTGATTTAACTTTGGTACCTGTTATCTGTCTAGAAAATTGTCCATTTCATGCAGGTTTTTCAATTTTGTTGAGTATAGGCTTTTCTAGTAGAATCTGATGATTTTTTTTTTTTTTTTTGGATTTCCTCAGATTCTGTTGTTATGTCTCACTTTTCATTTCTGATTTTGTTAATTAGGTTACAATCTCTGTTCCCTGTAGTTAGTCTTGCTAAGGGTTTATCTATTTTGTTGATTTTCTCAAGGAACCAGCTCCTGGTTTGGTTGTTTCTTTGTACAGTTCTTTTCGTTTCCATGTGGCTGATCTCAGCCCTGAGTTTGATTATTTCCTGCCATCTACTACTCTTAGGTGAATTTGCTTCCTTTTGTTCTAGAGGTTTAAGTGTTTTTGCAAGCTGCTCATGTATGTTCTCTCCAGTTTCTTGTTGGAGGCATTCAGAGGTGTGAGTTTTCTTCTCAGGACAGCTTTCATTGTGTCCCCAAAGTTTGGGTATATTGTGGCTTCATTTTCCTTAAACTCTAAAGAGTTGGGATTCTTCTGTTCTTGTGGCTATCTTCTTTTAGGTTTGTTGAAGGATTACTCTCTTGCCTTTTCTAGGGTGTAGTTTCCTTCCTTGTGTTTGAGTTTTCCCTTTATTAACCTTTGAAGGGCTGGATTCATGGAAAGATATTGTGTGAATTTGGTTTTGTCATGGAATACTTTGGTTTCTTTTTCTATGGTAATTGAAAATTTTGCTGGGTATAGTACCTGGGCTGGCATTTGTGTTCTCTTAGGGTCTGTAAAACATCTGTCCAGGATCTTCTGGCTTTCATAGTTTCTGGTGAGAAGTCTGGTGTAATTCTAATAGGTTTGCCTTTATATGTTACT
>NC_034597.1:78457038-78484097 GCF_900095145.1 Mus pahari | reverse complement strand
GGGCATCTCGTTCTTTAGGCTCGGGAAGTTTTCTTCTATAATTTTGTTGAAGATGTTTGCTGGCCCCTTTAAGGGATTTATTAATGTCCTTCTTAAAATCCTCTATCAGAATCATGAGATATGATTTTAAATCTGAATCTTGCTTTTCTGGTGTGTTGATGTGTCTAGGACTCCCAGTGTTTGGAGTATTGAGTTCTGATGATGCCAAGTAGTCTTGGTTTCTGTTGGTAAGATTCTTATGTTTGCCTTTCACCATCTGGTAATCTCTGGTATTAGATGTTCTAGCTGTCTCTGCTTGGAGCTTGTTCCTCCTCTGAGTCTGTTAGCCTATGTCAGCACTCCTGGGAGACCAGCTCTCTCCGTGTAAAATCAATGCACAGAGGGCTGCTGGCTATAGATGTAGGCCTGTAATGTAAATAAAATATCTAATAAAACATTAAAATAAAAAAAAACTGAAACTCTCAAGAGAGAAAGGATTTATTGAGCTTTCTCTGAGGGAAGTTGAGGCAGACTGAAATAACTAGGTAAAAAACTTTCACAGTCAGGAACAGAGAGAAAAGGAGGAGAGCAAATCTAATTACTTCCTGTCTGCCAGCTTATTTTTAGTACATCTCTCTAAGGAATGTCCCAGCATTTATGCTCAGATTTTCTCATGTCAGTCAAGACAGTCCACTTTTACACAGAAAAACTTTTACACAGATGAACTATGTGGTTAAATAAATTATACTTAAGGAGCTCCTAAGCCACCATAAAGGACATTAACTATATTAGATATAAGTGGCTCAATCATTTCCTAGACCATACAAGTAGCCATACTAAAGTTCCTGGTCCCATTTAGTACAGGCCTAGGAGAAGAGATGTAAAAAGGAGACCAGGGATGACAGAACAGGTTGCCTTAGTTTGTTTCACAGTACACACATGATGAAAGAGAAAAATTGATTTCAGAAAGTTCTCTGCTGACCTCCATAATCTCATGCTTACTATATGGCAGACACATACAAAGACATAGACACAGACAGATACACATGCATAAGTGTGCACACACACACACACACACACACACACACACACACACACATTTAAATGTAATTTTGAGGAAAGAAATCTAGGATGAATTAAAGCTTTTCCAAAGTAAATTTCTGTTTGTGTGGTTTCCCCCTCTGGAAATTATCTTAGAAAATTTCAAATTGTATTTGTTTATCTTAAATATTGTATATGTTTTTCTTAACTATTAGGATACATTAAATAATACATGAAATTGCATGAAATTACATGATGAATTTTATGCTAGGTGATATTTGTGGTAAGATATTCCCTGGTAAAAATATTCTAACTATTACATTATTTTATTAATGTTTTTGGTTGAAAACATTCAATATATTATGTCACAGATTAGTTTGTTGAAAATGAGTTCTCTAATAAAATTAAAGATTATGTAATATATTTTTCCAGAAAGTGTTTTGAGAATTTATTTGTATATATGGTATTATACATATATACATATGCATAAATATTTCATTATTTAAACTTTTAAAAGACAAGGTTTTACATACATCAATATGTTAGTTGTTAAGAATACACAGATGGTTCCATGTAGCAATTGCTGACTTACACTTGTTACTGAATTCAGCTGACATTTAAATAGCAAACTTAACATCAAATAACTATATTACATAATTTTATATAACTAGCTACTGACTTGAGTTTATAATAAATTCCTTGTTTATGTCTGGAAAAAATGAGTGTCACATTAACACCATCTTACAATGTCTTTAGATACACATTTATAATACCTTAAAATTCTGATGCTCATAAATTTCTCTGAATCTTTACACATGTACTGTCAGATAAATTTAGGAATGATCTTAAATAATACAGCAATATCAACTTTTTGCATAAACTATAAAGTAAAATATAAGGTTACAAGGTTTGAATATTATCCCCAGTATGCATAATTATATCCTGAAAGATATATCTCTAAATATAATTACGTTGAAAAATATAAGACTGTAAATTTTAAAGCAGTTTAGCTAAAACAAATGGTGAGCATAGGAAATGGACAATCGTGTAATACGTATTTGTCTGAGCTACAAGTTTGTTTGCTACAAGACAGTAATCTGTATATTTCAAAACACCATGCTTTTGACATTACATATCAGTTTCCCATTTTAAATTAAAATAAAAATAATCTGAAAACTTTAACACATACTTCTCCATTCCTGCCCAATTGACAAGTACTTTTTTTATATTTCCATGTTAATCCAAGCCCATGGAAAGAAAGACATAAGAAGTTAGTATAATAAAATGATTTACAGATATAAAATAAAAAGTGAACATCACAGAGCATACAAAATATAATTTATCCTAGTTTTATCAGATTCATTTAAAATCATAAATAAAAGTGTATAATAAATTTTATAGTAAAGACATCTCAAAAGCCATTTATATAATCATCATCCAGCAAAGGAAAATGAAGCTATACTCACTACAGTTCATTATTCTTCCATAACTTATCCTTTTGTTTGGTTTTGTTTGGTTTTGTTTTGTTTTTGAGACAGGGTTTCTCTAACACTGACTGTCCTGGAACTCACTTTGCTGGCTTCGAACTCAGAAATCTGCCTGCCTCTGTCTCCCAAGTGCTGGGATTAAAGGCATGTACCACCACTGCCTGGCATAATTTATCTCTTAACAAGCTTGAGCTAGAAGGTGAATTTTATTGTATAACACCCAATAGTCATATGAGATGAACTCCAAAACAGGAAATCAACTGAAAACCCCAACAAAAATAAATGAACTCCAAATCAGGAAATCAACTGAAAACCGCAACAAAAATAAACAAATAGATAAATAAAAACACTTTTGCTCACGATGAATGTTACAATGAAAATTGTAGATAATAATGAAGACTTTTAAAGTTGAAGAGATTTAAAACTCATACTATTATTGGACAAAAAAAAATGAACATCTACTTCAACAACCAATTTGACACTTCTCCAAATGCTATACATATTATTAATACAGAATAAATCAATGAATATATATGTAGTGGGTATTGATGAGTTACTGAGAGAATGTATATGGAAAAGAGCATGGCTGTGCTAGTGAAACTAAAACCTCAGAACTATGGTGTATGGAAAGCCTTCCCAGGGTCTGGCTCAGGAAATGGCAAAGCCTTTCCTGCTTGAAGTATGGATATTTCAGATATTTGATTTTAGATGTAGAAACATTAACCACAGCCCACAAAAACAAATGAAGCCTTGTTCTGTTATCGGGGATTCTAACCCTCCAGATCCAAAAGCACAGTTAAACACTATCTGTTCAAATACTAATAATAGTATAAGAATGTAGATATTGTATTTATCTGTTGCCTAACACTTTAAGAAAAAGGATACGTTTCAATCCTATTAGCTACCTGAGTTTGTGCAAATGTATTTGTAAAATTAATACCGTCTTTAAAATGAAAAGATCATATTAATAATTTTTTAAATTTAATTTTATGTGCAATTCATTTTTTACACTCTATATTTCATTCCCTGCCCTCCCCATCCACCCTCTGACAGTGCCACATCCTTCTCCCCACCCCACCCCACCCCACTACCCTGCCTGACCTCTAAACGCCTTGGGGCTTCCAGTCTCTTCAGGGCTAGGTGCATCATCTCTGAATTAACCCAGACCTGGAAGTCCTCTACTGTGTAGGGCAATGGGCTATGCAGAGACAGGCTGTTCTCCAGTCGAGTTGAGGTTGTGAACCCCGGTAGGACCCAGTGGTGATAATTTTCACCTACATGGGACGGAAGGTGTCCCCTTATGTCTCCTGGACCAGATCTGCACCCCAGATGCCCACTCGGGGTCAAGTGGAAAGCGTTCAGTAGTTCTCCTGCATCTGCCTGCCCAGAGCACAGGAACTCTGGAGGGAGGCAGGCACTCGCTCCCTTCCCCCTCTTCCCCTACACCCAGAGACCCAAACTACTGTATGTGTGTTAGGGACCTCATACCAGCTGGTGTATTCTGTCTGTTTGGTGGTCCAGTGTTAGAAAGATCTCAGGGGTCCAGATTAATTAAGACTTCTTATCCTCCTACAGAATCTCCCTTCTCCTCAGCTTCTTTCAGTGTTCCCTAATTAAACAACAGGGATCAGCTGCTTCTATCTATTGGTTGGGTGCAAATAACTGCATCTGACTCTTTCAGCTCTAGTTGGGTCTCTTCGAGGGCAGTCATGAAAGGTCCCATTTTGTGATTGTTCCATAGCCTCAGTAATATTGTCAGGCCTCTAGAACACTTCTCCATTACTGGTGGAATTGCAAACTGGAACAACCACTATGTCAATCATTCTGGAGGTTCCTCAGAAAATTGGAAATAGATCTAACCACTCTTGGGAATATACCCAAAAGATGACCCACCATGCCACAGAGACACATGTTCCTCTATGTTCATAGTGGCCTTATTTGTGATAGACAGAAGCTGGAAGCAATGTAGATGTCCCATGAGAGAAGAAAGGATACAGAAACTGTAGTTCTTTTTCACAATGGGATGTTACCCAGCTAATAAGAATGAAGACATCCATTATTTTGCAGGCAAATAGATGGAACTAGAAAATATTATCCTGAGTGAGGTAACTCAGACCCAAAAGAACATGCATGGTATGTATGGTATGTACTCACTAATAAGTGGATATTAGCCAAAAAAGAAAAAGAAAGAAAGAAAGAAAGGAAGAAAGAAAGAAAGAAAGAAAGAAAGAAAGAAAGAAAGAAAGAGCCTCATACAGTATACACAAGATACAGTCCACAGAATTCAAAAGGCTCAGCAAGCTGAAGTGCCCAAGTGAGGACACTTCAGTCCCATTTGGGGAAGAGAGAAGAAAGGAATCACAAGTGGGGATGGAGGGAGGGACTTGAGAGGGAACTTGGATGTGGTAGGGGGGGCAGTGGGGTATAGAGGGGAACCTTATCTGGTATTGGGAGAGGGAAAAGGACTGAAACCCTGAGGGCCAGCAGAATGAATGTAAACAGGCAACCTCAGGAAATAGGAGGTTGAGGGGGAATTCAGAATTAAAGCATGTTCTTATTCACAGTTTCATAGACCAGAAATCTAAACAGATACCAGGGCTATGCTCACCTATAGGGGAAGAAGAATATGTGCTTGACGAGACATTACTTCTTATAAATTTTTCTATATTTCATAAAGTTTGGTTCCCATTTCACATAATTTTAACCTTACACATATAAGGTCACTTCTTGTTTCTCTAACACAGGATACTTATAATTTAATTAACGGTACCTGGATTGATCCAGGACAGCTGAAGTTGATCCTGTGAGCAAGATCCTTTAAATAGTCTTAAAAAAAATGTCCTTATTTAAATTTCCAAAAGTTTGGTCTTCTAGAATGTACAAATGATTTAACACAAATTCATCTTTAGCAATGACATATATATTTTCTAATAATCGGATCACAGAATGCCAGGATAGAAGTAAGAATGCATTTATTATGTGGTTAAATCAAACACATACTTTCTACTTAAATATCTCTTCCTTATGCCTAACTGATACACAAGTTTCTAGAAAGAGTTTGGTAGCTAAATTATGACTTTCAAAGGTTATACCAATACCAGTATAATGATTTATTTTATATCTTTTTAGTATGATGGTAAATGACTAGTTTCTGATGTTCTTCATACTTCCAAATAAAAATCAGATAAAATTGCTCCCAAATACCTACTTCTTGTTTGATACAGAACACCTGTCTATTAATCATGAAATAAAATATTTCCAAGATTCTTAGTCTCTTTTTCCTAAATCTATGATGAAACAAAAATTATACCATATACATTCATATGACTTTCCTTTATACCATAAGTAGGCATGCTGGATAGTTTTATGTCAATGTGATACAAGCTAAACTCATTGAGAATAAGAATCTTCAACTGAGGAAAATTTCCCATAATAATCTCAGTAATAGAAATTGTAACTAATTTAGCAAGTAAGATTCAATCAGACATTCAAAAAATATTTAAATTTTGTACAAAATACAATGAAGAACTTATAATTGTTTGAAAATATTAGTGTTGGAATTTGTTTAATATTTAAAATAAAATCATACAAGTAAATTCTGAAAATATTTATAGTAAAAGGTACAGTCCTGTTATTTTTATATACTATGTATTATTTAGCACAGTTCCATTTTGCAGGAGGTATCATAGAGCATAGATTGTAGGTCTTGGTGAAAGTCTCATTATATATTTATATGTGTGTTAACTAGACTGTCCATTATCACTTGCATATCAGATAATATCTACACTTGTTCAGGCATGTTTTTGAAAGTTTAAAATAAATGGTTATTACTTTAAGAAGTATGTCAGAATAATTACTGATCATTGTTAAATTATTTTTTTAGCTTATCATTCCAGAGTGTACCTTTTTCTTTATAGGGTAATCAACATATTCTGCATGATTAACACTCCAAGTTTAATGAAGATATTTTCATTCATATCTTGGAATCTGAAAATAAAATGAGGTGTTATCAGAATATTTCTAAGTTAATTATATCATTATGTTCAATTGCTTTTTGCCTATAAATATTATCATAAATTTCCTTGAAGAAAGATTACTATAATCTGAAAAACAAATCTATCAATTTCCCATCAAGCATTAGTCTAATATTTATGTTGTGTTAATTTTCCTGTCTTTGATATATAAGAAACATATTTGTTTCATTTTTCAAATTTGCTTCCCAACGACTATCTTTGGTTGAAGAAAAAATAAATGAGTTCAATCATCATCAAAAGAAATCTAATTGAGGTCTTTTTGTACAGCCAATATAAAATTAATGTTCTTTCTACATTTTATAATCAAAATGTAATAGTCTGTGTAGCAGTTCAATTTAATAGGAAAGAAGCAGGCAATATAAGTTATAAAAATTAATTAATTAATCACTTGCTGAGTAATGAGCTAAAGTTTCAATTTTGTAAAAAGAATTAATTTTTGAGTACCTACTTAATAAAAGAAATACATCATTTATTTCCCAAGTTAAATAATGATCAAATAACATGTTTTCTTAAGAAAAAGTCTATTAAATTTTAGAGAATTCTTTACAAAGTATTTGGATTATGTCAACCTCTTCTCACAACTATTGCCAGATAAATTTTCCATCTTAGGGTTTCACCATGAACAAGGCAACTCTTTTTTTATTATTATTCTCTTTAATCATTTTTTTTTTTACAGTTTATCCCCATCCCATTCTACCCTTCAACAGTTCCTCATCTCATTACTCCTCCATTTCTATGAGGGTGTCTCCACACCCACACACATGACCCACACCCCACCAGTCCTCCCCATTACCTGAGGCTTTAAGTCTCTGAGGGGTTAGGTGTATCTTCTCTCATTGAGGCCAGACCAGGCAGTTCTCTGCTGTGTATGCTGGCCTCAGAACCAGGTAGTGTATGCTGCCCGGTTGGTGGCTTAGTGTCTGAGAAATCTTGGGGGTCCAGGTTGATTGAGACACTGTTGGTCTTCCGATGGGGTCACTCTCCACCTCAACTTTTTCCAGCTTTTCCCTAATTCAACCACAGGGGACCCTGACATCAGATCATTGGTTAGATATAAGCATCTGCTTCTGTCTCAGTTAGCTGCTCATTGGGTCTCTCTGAGGGCTGCCATGCTAGGATCCTGTGTGTAAATACATCATAGAATCAGTGATAGTGTTTGTAAATACATCATAGAATCAGTGATAGTGTCAGGCCTTGGAGGCTCCTATTGATATGGGCCCCAATTTGGACCAATCACCCCTTTCACTCAGTCTTTTCTCCATTGTTGTCCCTGCAGTTATTTTAGACAGTAAGAATTCTGGGCCAGAGTTTTTGACTGTGGGATGGCAACTCCACCCCTCACTTGATACTCTGTCTTTCTTCTGGAGGTGGGCTCTACAACTTCCCTCTCTCCTCTGTTGAGCATTTCATCTCCCTTTAAGTTCTGAGAGTTTCTCACCTCCCAGGTGTCTGGTGCATTCTAGAGGATTACCCCTCCTACCTCCCGAGGTTGAATATTTCCATTAATTCTGCTGATCCTTGGGTCTTCAGTCCCCCACACCCCATACCTGATCATGTTCCCTTTCCCCCTGCCCCTGCTTCTACTCTCTCCCACCTATTTCCTGCCCCCATTCTGCCCACAAGGCAGCTCTTATTAGGACAACATTTAATTGGGGCTGGTTTATAGGTTCAGAGATTCATTCCATTATCATCAAGGCAGGAACATGGCAGTGTCCAGGCAGGCATGGTACAGAAGCTGAGAGTTCTACATCTTCACCTGAGGGTTGCTAGGAGAAGATTTATTTCCAAGCATATAGGCTGACGGTCTTAAAGACTGTGCCTACAGTGACACACTTCCTCCAACAAGGACCACCTATTCCAACAAGGCCACACTGAATAATAACATTCCCATATTCAAACCACCACATTTTCCCTTCTCTAACCACCCAAATATTTGTGCTGTCCAAATAGACTAGAACTTGTAGCCTTCTAGTAGAACATAATTTAATTAACAGGGGCTATGCTCTCAGAAAGAAAAAAAAAAAAAACTGATGTCCTTTATCTCGACAGCTAAAATTTGGCAACAATTCCTATGATCAGTATGGAACTTCATATCAAATTTTCCTCTCCATACTAGAATTTAGTCTGCTTAGGGCTTGTTCAGGTATTGTAGATGATATCAAAATCAAAGATCATATAAACAACGGAGTTACTGTGTCCAAAAGATAGTTTATTTACAGTCATCTAACATGTCTAGCTCTTAGATAATTCCACCCCAATTCTACATAATGCCTGAGGTTTGGAAGCACAAGGTCTGGTGTACATGATCTTTTAGGGATGAACATTCAACAGATTCTAATCATATTCTCTGTACTTTGGTCAGTTGAGAGCATCTGTGTTAATCACTGTTTAATGCAATGAGACATATTTCTAATATGACATGGGATACTTCTTGATTTATGCATATAATGGTATGCCATCAGGAGTAAATGTGTATAAGTATGTACACCTAGCACAATGACAACATGATAGCAGGTTTATTCATCGGAACTATAAGCTGGCTAGTCACAAGTCTTGGTATAATAATGACAAAAGATATAGGTTTTATCTTGTAGAGTAAAACTTAAGTCCAAAGAAAAAGTGGTTGATTAACCAAATTATACCTGTGCCACTATAGCACTAGTTGGTATGTGTTTTGGATGGTTTTCTGTCAAGCTTACATAAGCTAAAGTCACCTGAGAGGAAGGAACATTCCCTAAAAATATACCTCCATAGATAATGCAATAGGAAATCTGTAGGACATTTTCTTAATTAGGGATTGATTGAGAAGGAACCAGCCCATGTGGGTAGTACCATGTCTGGCTGGTGTTTGTGGGTTCTATAAGAAGCCAGGGTAAGAACCCCATGATGTGTAAGCCAGTAGCCAGTAACCATGTGGCCTCTGCATCAGCTCCTGCCTTCACGTGCCTTCCCTGCTTGAGTTCCTTTCCTGACTTCCTTTGGTAATAAACTGTTTTAAGGAATATGGCAAATAAACTCTGTTCTACAAAAGTTTTTTTTTTTTTTTTTTTTTTTTTTTTTTTTTTTTTTTTAAGTCATGGAGTTTCTCCACAGCCAAAATAACGTTAACTAAGATAAATTGGTACCATGAGTTGTGAGTGGGGTATTATTATGAGAGGTCTGATCATGTTTTGGACTAAAAAAGCCACGGAGCCTTGAGATATCAGTGGGCTGTAATAGGAGCTTGAAGGATAATAATGTGGAAGGCAATGCAATGCAGTCCCATCTTTTAGTGTTATAGAGGAAAGTTTAAAGACTCTTTTTGGGCTTTTTTGTTAATTTTAATTAATTCAAGTGGTCCTAGTAAGGGGGAGCTGATGAATCAGGTGCGATTACCAATATATCAGAACTATTACAGTGACATCTTTACTTTCTGAGATGCTTGATTTCGGTCACCCAGAGCTGAGAATTTAGAAGTGATCAAGAAGAGACAGGCATCATTGAGGAGACATCCAATGGAAAGTGTTTCCTGACGGTTAGTACTCAGAGACTGTATTCTAGACATGATGTCCCAACTTTACACTTTAAGAGTCATACATGTTCCTGTCTGCAAGCATAGCAGAGTATCGTGAATAGTGTCAGGTTGGCTCTTGGACATGAGATGGTCCTCTCGTTGGGGCAGACATAGGTTGGTTGTTCCTCCAGTCTCTGCTCAATCCTTATCCCTGCACATCAAGATGGATTTTGGTTTGAAGGCTTTTCACGTGGATTGATGTACTCCTACCTGTTCTTGAAATCCTAATTGGTTGAGAACTTTCACCCAGCCATAGACGAAGGCAGATGCAAAGACTCACAGCCAAACATCAGGTGAATCCCAAGGAGTCTTGTGGAAGAGTGGGGGAGAGAAGAGAATACGCCAAAGAGGTCAAAGATAGCTCAAGAAAACCCACATATTCAACTAACCTAGGACCACGGAAGCTCATAGAGACTGTGCCACCAACCAGCAAGCATGAAGGAACTAGACCTACACTCCCTTCCCATTTGTAGTAGTGTGCAGTTTGGTATTCATGTGGTTCCCCTAACAAATATAACTGGGTTTATCTCATTCTTCTTCCTTGAGAGAGTAATTAATACTTTACCCCCTTACTTGGACATCTTTGTTGGGACAAGGTGTGCTTAGATCTACAGAACTAGATCTCCCAAGGTGGGGTGGTACTCAATGGGGTCTCCTGTTCTCTGAGAAGAAGGGGTGGGAGCAATGAGAGGAGGGATTTATAAGGATGGGAGTGGACGGTGGGGGTGGGGGGTTGGATCAGGATGTAAAGTGAGTTTAAAAAAAATGTGTCACACATGTGGTGTTAGATTTGAAGGTGTAGAAGAGTCATGTCCATTAGATAATTCCTGGTATTGGGTGGGAATATTGGTCCCCTTTAGGTTGGGTGTCCAGGAGAGGTTAGTTCTAACAGAGTATCCCAATTGCATCAGAAAACCATAGCCATTTTGTCCTATTGACAGTGACCTTTGACTTACAGAAGCTTTGAAATTTTATGAGGTCCCATTTGTCTATTGTTGATCTTAGAAAATAAGCCATTGCTGTTCTGTTCAGGAAAATTTCCCCTGGGTCTATGTGCTCAAAGCTCTTCTCCACTTTCTCCTCTATGAGTTTCAGTGTATCTGGGTTTATGTGGAGGTCCTTGATCTATTTGGATTCAGCTTTGTACAAGGAGATAAGAATGGATCAATTTGCACTCTTTTATATGCTGACCATTATTTGAACCAGCATTATTTGTTGAAAATAATGGTTTTAGCTCCTTTGTCAGAAATGAAGTGACCAGCTGGGTGTGGTGGCACATGCTGTTAATCCCAGCACTCAGGAGGCAGAGGCAGGCGAATTTCTGAATTCGAGGCCAGCCTGGTCTACAGAGTGAGNCCCAGGACAGCCAGGGCTACACAGAGAAACCCTGTCTCGAAAATACAAACAAACAAACAAACAAACAACAACAACAAAAATGAAGTGACCATAGGTATGTGGGTTCATTTCTGGGTCTTCAGTTCTACTCCACTTATCTTCTCTGTACAAATACTATGCAGTTTTTTTGTTTTTTTTTTTTTTAAATTACAATTGCTCTGTAGGACAGCTTGAGATCAGGAATAGTGATTTCCTCAGAATTTCTTTTATTGTTGAGAATAGTTTTCAATATTCTGGGTTTTTTGTTATTCCAAATGAATTTGGAAATTGCTTTTTTTTAACTCTATGAAGAATTAAGTTGGAAATTTGATGGGGATTGTGTTGAATCTGTAGATTGCTTTGGGCAAGATGACCATTTTTACTATTTTAATCCTGCCAGTCCATGAGCATAGGAGATCTTTCCATTTTCTGAGATCTTAGATTTCTCTCTTCAGAGGCTTGAAGTTCTTGTCATACAAATCTTTCACTTGCTTGGTTAGAGTCACACCAAGGTATTTTATATCATTTGTGACTATTGATGTCATTTCCCTATTTTTTTTCTCAGCCTGTTTATCCTTTGGGTAGAGGAAGGCTATTGATTTGTTTGAGTTAATTTTATATCCAGCCACTTTGCTGAAGTTGTTATAAACTGTGGTATTTTTCAGGTGGAAAATTTCAGATCACATAAATATACTTTGCAAATAGTGGTATTTTGTCTTCTTCCATTCCAATTTTTTCCATTTAACTTTGATTTATTGTCTAATTTCTCTGCTAGGATTTTAAGTACTATACTGAATAGGAAGGGAGAGAGAGGGCAGCCTTGTCTACTCCCTGATTTTAGTGGGATTACTTCAAGTTTCTCACCATTTAGTTTGATGTTGGCTACTGGTTTGCTGTAAATTGCTTTTACTATGTTTAGGTATGGGCCTTGAGTTCCTGATCTTTCCAAGGCTTTTATCAGAAAGGGTGTTACTACATCTGGTAGAGGATATACATATATATATCAAGAAATTAGACTGCAGAGAACCAAATAACTCTATTGAAAATGGTGTAGAAAGCTAAACAGAGAATTATCAACTGAGGAGTATCAAATGGCTGAGAAGTGCCTAAAGAAATATTCAACATCCTTAGTCATCAGGGGAATGCAAATCAAAACAACCTGAGATTCCACCTCACACCTGTCAGAATGGCTAAGATCAAAAGCTCAGGTGACTGCAGATGCTGGTGAAGGTGTGGAGAAAGAGGAACTCTCCTCCATTCTTAGTGGGATAGCAAGCTGATACAACCACTCTGGAAATGAGTCTGGTGTTACCTAAGAAAATTTGGCATAGTACTTCTTGAGGATCCAGCTATACCACTCCTAGGCATATACCCAAAAGATGCTCCAACCTATAACAAGGACACATGGTCCACTATATTTATAACAGCCCTATTTACAATAGCCAGAAACTGGAAAGAACCCAGATGTCTCTCAACAGAGGAATGGATACATAAAACATGGTGCATTTACACAATGGAGTACTACTCAGCTATTAAAAATGACTTCATGAAATTCTTAGACAAATGGATGGAACTTGAAAATATACTTCTGAGTGAGGTAACCCAATCACAAAAGAACACACATGGTCCCTCCCTCCCTCTGTACTTGTGATTGTTTTCTTCTCTCCCCCAAGTGGAACTGAGGCATTCTCACCTGGACACTGAGCTTGTTGAGTTTTTTGAGTTCTGTGGACTCTATCTTGGGTATTCTGTATGGCTTTTTTGTTTATTTGTTTGTTTGCTTGTTTGTTTTGGCTAATATCTACTTATTAGTGAATACACACCATGCATGTCCTTCTGGGTCTGAGTTACCTCACTCAGGATGATATTTTCTAGTTTGTCCATTTGCCTGCAAAACTCAGGATGTCCTCATCCTTAACAGCTGAGTAGTATTCCACTGTGTAAATGAATCACATTTTCTGTATTTATTTTTCTATTGTGGGACATCTAGGTTGTTTCCAGCTTCTATCACAAATAAGGCTGCTATGAACATAGTGGAACATGTGCCCCTGTGGCATGGTAGGACATCTTTTGGATATATTCCCAAGAGTGGTATGGCTGGATCTTCAGGTAGATCAATTTCCAGTTTTCTGAGTAACTTCCAGATTGATTTTCAGAGCGGTTGTACCAGTTTGCAATCCTGCCAGCAATGGAGGAGAGTTCCTCTTTTCCCACATGCTCTCCAACATGTGTTGTTGCCTGAGGTTTTGATCTTAGCCATTCCTATTGGTTTAAGGTGGAATCTAAGTGTCATTTTGATTTGCATTTCTCTGATCAATAAGGACTTTAAACATTTCTTTAGGTGCTTGTCAGCCATTTAATATTCATTCCTCCATTGTGAAATCTTCATGTAGCTCTATACACCATTTTTTTTTTTTTGCCATTATCTTCTTGAGTTCTTTATATATTTTGGATATTAGCTCTCTATTGGATGTGAGGTTAGTGGAGATCTCCCCCCCCCCATCTGCAGGTTGCTGATTTGTCTTATTGACTACGTTCTTTGCGTTACAGAATCTTACCAGTTTCATGAGGTACCCATTTATCAATTGTTGATCTTAGAGCATGAGCATTTTGAATTCTGGTTATGAAATTTCCCCCTGTGCCAATGAGTCTTTCCTACTTTCTCTTCTATTAGATTCAGTGTATCTGGTTTTATGTTGAGTTCCTTGATCCAGTTGGACTTGAGCTTTGACCAAGGTGACAAATAGGGGTCTATTTCATTCTTCTACCTATAGACACCCAGTTAGACCAGCACCATATATTGAAGATGCTACTTTTTTTTCCAAACCTGGGAGGTGAGAGACTCCCAGGACTCAAAGGGAGGGACCTTAGATGAAATGCCAGACAGTAGAGAGAAGGAACTTATGAAGTCTACCTTCAGCAGGAAGACAGGACATCAAGTGAGAGTTGGGGTACCATCCCACAGTCTTATCTCTGGCCCATAATTGTTCCTGTCTGAAAGAATTACAGGGATGAAAATGGAGAGAAGCCTGAGGAAAAGAAGGTCCAGTGACAGGCCCAAAGTGGATCCAGCTCAGGGGGATGTCCCAAGGCCTGACACGTTTAGTGAGGCTATGGAGTGCACACAAAAAGGGACCTATCATGACTGCCCTCTGAAAGACCCAACGAGCAACTGAAATAGTCAGATGCATATATTTGCACACAACCAATGGACAGAAGCAGCTGGCCCCTGTTGTTTATTTAGCGATGGCTGAAAGAAGCTGAGGAGAAGGGCAATCCTGTAGGAGGTCCAAGAGTCTCAATTAATCTGGACCCCTGAGATCTAGCAAACACTAGACCACCAAATAGATAGCATACACCAAATGATACAAGGCTCCCAATACAAGTATAGTAGAGGACTTATAGGTCTGTGTTCATTCAAAGATGATGCACCTAACCCTCAATAGACTGGAGTCCCCTGGGAGTTTAGAGGTCAGTGATAGGGGTATAAATGTGGAAATAGGGTTGGGTGTGGAGGAGGTATGGGATGTGGAACAGTCAGAGGGTGATTAGGAGGCAGAGAATGGAATACGAAGTGTAAGAAATAAATTAAAAATAAAATTAAATTAAAATAAAAAGAACTTGTTTTAAGCCACTATGTACTTAATAGTTTTTTTTAAAGCTGCAATTTGAAAGTAATGATAAATTCAGCTGTAAGACAAATTTACTTGTCAGTCTCTTGAAGTAATATCCAGTTACAGTGTTTAAGGAGCATAATAAACATAAAGAGAAGAAAATTAGTATGAAATAACATTTGAAATGAATGACACAAGGGAAAGATGATGAATGTATGGTACTACTACTTATCTGCACTGCAGCATAGACATTGCTGTTAAAGACATACTTCTGCAAACATATAGGAAATGACTTAGATGGTGTCCTGGCTAGATGGAGTTCCAGTCCTGACTTCCTTTGGTGATAAACAGCAGTATGGAAGTGTAAGCTGAATAAATCCTTTCTTCCCCAACTTGCTTCTTGGTCATGATGTTTGTGCAGGAATAGAAACCCTGACTAAGACAGATGGGATGGATAGAAACTAGTTTACACTCTCAGTTCGTAGGCTCATTCAATTAATAACTGAAACATCTCACTTCTGACTGCTTAATCTTTAACATATTTATGGACCCTTCCCACTCAGTTTGAAACACTTATCCAAGACCCAGTGGAGATCTCTGAGCAAATTGTGCTTTCTCACTGAGGTCAAGTAAGTGGCTACCACTATTTACTTTGTAGAGCTCTCATAGAATTTTAATTTTTAAATGTGTTAAATGAGCTTGAGCAACAGAAGACTATCTTCAGCTGGTTAGCAACAAGTACTTAGAGTTGTAGATATTGTAAACAGCACATAAAATTATCAAATGTAATAAAAATCAAAACCTGCATTTTTGAAGATTATTCAAATATGGGGTTTTATATAACATGGTTTTATTTCCTTAATTATAATACACTTTAGATACATAGTCATATTGGATTAAATTTAGTAGGACTAGTCTCTAAATAATCTCTTTTGTTACGTATTTTCTGAAAATAAGTTAATTGTGCTCAAGTTTCTATGTAGAGTAAATAAACTATATCCTTTGCTCTGGAGAATATCTTATACAGATTGGAGAGATGAACAACCAAAATGCAATACCATATACACAAAGTGAATCTAATTATCTAGTATTAGAAACGAAGGAAAGAAGATCTCATGTAAGTATTAGCAGATATTTGAAATTTTAGTAAAATTTTAAACAATTGTCATTTGGAAATTTTTATACCTTTGCTATATTCATAATGATGATGATGAATATTAATATATGTAGTTTTGATGAAATATATATAAAACCTAATAAAAAACATTTTGAAATTATCTAATATTTCATGAATTCCATTGAATAAAAGGTACAATTTGCATTCATCACAATACAGTATAGTTACTTATTTTGACATCAATATTGACAACTACTTCTAATTAGTTGTCATTCATCTTACTTTTTCCTATTTTTGTAGATGCCTCTGTAACTTGATGCTGTTAGAATTGTTTTTATTTTATGATATGATAGTGTATTTTTTTTTGTTACTTATGATTTATTTGTTACTTAGGTGTTTATGAGTACTCACAAATATGTTTTTCTTATAAATGTATGTATATATGTGTATGTATTTATTTGTGCATATATATACACACAGCTAAATGAATCACTTTCTATTGATTGTGTGTGTATTGTTGAAAGGTTTCTGCTCTGCATTGCATTAGACAATCAGTAAGTGAGCTTATTCATGAGAAAGTTTTATCTTCCTTCTCCCAGCAGACAATAGTTACTCATCAATACCCACTCAGGAGCTATAGAGTTCTTTGTCTAGGTCTAGAATCCCAGGAAGTTTTTGCCCTTCTACATTAACAAGTCCATTGATACTGCCAATATTTTGGTCTTGTTTATGCAGCCATTTCTAAGAGAGTGTATTACAGCAATATCCCTTTTGTTCCAGGTTTTATATTCTTTATAACCTCTCCTCCATAATGTACACTGAGCTATAAATGCAGAAACTGTGATATAGATGCATTCACGGAAGCTGGGGTTGAGATCTGTTGATATGTGCATTGTAACCAGCTGTGGTTTTTATACTACAGTTGTTATATGTTCTTAACTTATGCATGATTTTCTTAAAAATCTGGAATCAAATAATGTAGGTTAGATATTGAAAATATTAAAAAAAGATATTTAGTAAGCACTTCAAAAATTAGAATTCTAATATTCCAGTGTCAATTTAAATATTTTTCTCAATTTACACCCACCAGGGTTAAAATCTTTAATTCAATATATATTATTTTGGACTGTACTGGGATATAAATTATAACATGAGAACAAAGCCTTGACTCAGAAAAATTTTCTCCCTTCCCTTAGGCTTGCTGGCCCTTCAAATTATCCATGATGATTATCCATGATTATTTACATTAGATAAGATACGTTAGAGCAGTGGTTCTCAACATTCAGAGTGTTGCTACCTTTTAATATGTATCTTTGTGTTTTGGTGACTTGCGACCATACAATTATTTTATTGGTACTTCATAATTTTAAAATTAACTACCATTATGAATCATAATGTGCATAACTACTGTTATGAATCTAATATGCAAGCCCCAAGGGTTCACGACCCACACTGTTAAGAACCACTGTTTTAGAGGGTAATAGATATGAACACATTTCTGTCGGGTCTCTGAGCCCCCTATATTTGAAAGAGATTAAGTATCAATATCCACGGAAGAAGAGTTAAGAGCTTCAGCCTTATAAAAACTTGTTCAGTCACTTGGCAATAGGAGAGACATTTCAGGGAAAAGGTCAAGTTTGTAAAATCCAGAAGGAGCAGAGTATTAAGCAGCCACAGCCGGAAGCAGATGCCTGGATGCTGGTTTCACCTAAGTCCAGTTTTGTTCTTGCTCATGTGAAATGAAAAAAGTGCTTAATGTCAAAGTAAATTTTATTAGATTATTTTTAAAAACTGGAAATAGATATCACCTTCACAAATTCATAGCACGCTGTGCCTTTTATGTCTCTGACCTCTCTGCACAGCATTCCAGCATTGAGTGTGGAATGTTGTTTTACATGAAAAATACTATGAATCATGACAACAGAGACCAGGGCAATTGTCTTGTCGCTTCCCTTGCTCAAAGAAAACTGTGCTAAAGGAAAACAATGGTGAATACCTTGGAAACATGAGACAAACAAGGAAAGTGGGTAATGTTTTGCTACTGCCTCTGTAAAAGCCATAATACTAGATATTCCTCCAAATTCATTGCCTAGAACTATTTAATTTTCTCAATAGGTAAATATTGTTGTGGCTGAGCAAACTGAGACACTTCATCTCCGTAAAGTCAACTCATATTCAAGGTTGTACATCTAATAAGTGAAGGAAATAGAATTTGTGCATGAATAACTACAAGCCCTCTGAGGTCCACGCTACAGGAAGCCGACCAATACATATCTATCAAATTTAATTGACCATGGGCAGTGTATTATATTTTCCTCAGATAGGTTAAGATGATTTCTTTTTAACATATGCTTTGGGATTTCATAACAATTCAATGAATTTTCTTAACTTCCAAGTGCACTGCTCCAGAGGAGAGAACTGAACATTGCTATTCATCAGTAATTTACAATGTATGCAGTTGCTAGTTGAATAAACCAGAATATAAATGAAGATTAAAATATTTCTAAGGCTTGTTGGTGCAAGTAGAGTATGTGTCTGCAATTACTTAATCATTCCTAAACTTCATTTTCAAGTAATAGAATCAAAGAAAATGTTTTGTTTTTCTAATCGAATATTTATTATTTCTTACTTAAAACAACTTAATAATTACACTAAGTATATATAATATATCAAATGAAAATTTGAAGTTTTTAATTTAAAAAATTATATGTAAACACAAATTCCAATAAATAGGAACTAAACCCTTTGAATTTCTTCCTTACTATTATTTTTAGCCAGGGGTGGTAGTACATCTTACCTGCAGCACCTGAACAGGCCATGGCAATAGCAGTTGACATGCCAGTGTACATGAGAAAATTTCACAAGGCCCTACTCCTACGTAAAGAGTTATAAGAAAGTGATGGCTGCTGAGATGGAATGAGTCAGTCTTTCTCAGGATTGACTGGACATTTCCCAGGTTAAGTTGTTATCCCTTATCAAATGATAAGCCCTAGAACCATATATGGTATGTGTGTGTGTGTGTGTGTGTGTGTGTGTTATATGTTTGTATATGAAAAACTAAATAGACTCACAGGTTATATTGATAGATGATAGATAGATAGATAGATAGATAGATAGATAGATAGATAGATAGGGATACAAGTGCCAAAATAATCAAAGGAAAAGAACACAAATTACATTGTTTCACATAATCATTTTAATAACATTTTCACATTGACATGGAACTTCACTAAATAGAGCAGACTGACCTTTGAATGGCTTTATTGCCTAGGTAAAACTTGAACTTATAATTCTCCTGGATCAGATTTCTGAATACCAGCAGTTATAGGCCTGTAAAGCTGACATTTCCTAGTATGTTCAAATTTTTATTGCTTAATATATAGGGGTTCATAGGTGAAATAATTTGCTTTGGTTATCAGGATATTTGGGGTTTAAAATTTTAGATGTTGTTGGACTAAATTCAAGAACTTAAGTAAAGTACAGAGGATAAAGGAAATACTGACTTACAGGCACTGAAGAGACAGGTAAACCCCCAATAAGGCAAAACACTATTTCCACGATAAGCAGGAACTAGTATCTGTCTGTGAGCCTAACTCCACCTACTAACCTACTAGACTTTGAAGTGATGGGTGAGTCAAGCACATGTGTAAATGCCATCTGTTTTAATGTACACTCAGATATAGCAAATATATTAAATATTTGTGACGAACTGCCCTAGTCCAAACAAACAAATATATCCTTTGTAATCTGTTAAAAATCCCATGAAATTAGTCAAAGCCTACCGGTGTGGCCTTGCAGAGTGTCACTTTCTCTCTAGAAGTCTCCACTATCTTCCAAGGGCATTTTTCTCTAATTCTTCCTACTTGGCTAACAGCTAGCTTCAGCTTATCATCTCTGAAGTCTTTCGTTGATACAAATGATAATCTGACTGCAATGAACTGAGATCTGTCTCCTTCATTGTTTCTTTCATGGCTTACTAACCATCACATGCCAGAAAACAGACTGGTAAAAATTGTAGGTTCTCTAAGAATGGAAGTTTATTTTGTAGTGTGAGAGGATTTGTGGCTTTGAGAACCAAGGAAGAAATAACAACAGAGTCTAGGTGTGATTTAACAAATCAATATCAAGAGGGACTTATACCTACTTATAAATTTGTAGCTATCCTGCAGGTGTGGAGGAATAAATTTAATATTTTCCTAAGTCCAATCTAGTTCCTTATTTTATACCAAACCTCTGTGGTTATATGGATTGTATTTTGCTTTCCAATGATTTAACAGCTAACATCTATTTTTATTTCTCCAAATATCTGGGGAAACAGAGTCTGAATTGTAAATCTCTTGTCATCATATAGAGAATCTTATACTTGGAATTATATTGGAAATCTAATCAAATTGTTGTCCATAGGAACCCACAAACAACCCAGGCTATTTCAAGGCTATGGGTGCACTCTACAAACTGATAGAAAGGCCCTATATGTTGAACACAACAACTTTCCAACTTACTGAATAGAAGTCACCTGGTGCCTGTTTATCCATGTTCCTTACCATTTTTCATTGGCTATTTTTATTCTGTTTCTTTGGTCCTATTATGATTGTTTTTGCTTTGTCTTATTTTATTTTAATTTGTTTTGTTTTATTATTATTAATGAGATATCTGTTTGTTTTCTAATGAGAGACAGAGTATGGATCAATAGAAGTGAGGGGTTGGGGAGGAATTTTGAGCCATTGGGAGAAAGGTAACTAATAAAAATGTACTGCATGAAAATGTCTGCACTGAATAAAAGTAAAGTAAATAAATGGAAGCTTTTATTTTTTCCTATTTGGAATATGGATCTTGTAGTAATCTTCAGACTCCTATTAGTTAGAAACGACAGCACTTCATTGTTCCCTGATGACATTCATGCCTATTTAAAGCCTACCTAAAACATGTTACTTAATTCTACTATGTATTGGAGCCTTGGCAGCATTGTCATTTTGCAATGACTATGCCTATCCTGCTATAAAATTTGCATTAAACTATGGTCAAATATTTTATTTCTTTTTTATAAAAGCAGCAGTAACAAATCTCTGCCCTACTCAAAATATTTGCATCTTTAAAGGTAAAACTGAATTTTCACAACTAATATTTTACAATGAAGTCCTATTATTTACAATACATTATGAATTATTTCCCATATTTCTTATACCACCATTAATCTATCTAAGCATGTTCTGTGAAGTTTTGACATCTCTGGATGAACCATAACTACCAGAATACCATAATCTCCCTTCTAGGTATTACAGATGAACCAGTATTTATGTGAATCAATAAAATGCTAAGGAAGTGATGCTCTTTCCATTTCTAAAATAAGCCTTAAATATATGCCAAATTCTCACACAGAGAGACATTGACAAGAATTTTAAAATCTGAATAATACCATGACTTCTTGCTTGTATGTATACACTGTTTCATACTAAGTCTCCAAATATTTTGAAACCTCTATTCAGCCTTTGTGTTCAATAGCTACCATAATCTGTAGTTAAGATACAAGATTTAAATTAATTTTATTTAAACTTAAACTTGAAAATTAGAAGAGATGAGGCCATACCAGCACCACAGTCACAAGTAGACCCCTCCCTATGCTCTAAGATCACCAACTCCCCATAAAGCACATCCAACAGCCATAAATTGCACATCATTCTCTGGGCTCCATTTTCCAGCACATAACTCTGTGTGCATTCCCAGAGGCCATGCAGGTACAAAGGATCCTAGAAGCAATGTTGATACCCAAAACTTCAGAAGTCAAGTAAGCAAGAAAAACCCCTAAAGGAGACATTCTACTAGACCTGAAGACATGTTGGTCACCAGAACTCAAAGACAATAAGGTCTGAAAACAAGAAAGGAAACAGAAGACAGGTGTGTGTGTGTGTGTGTGTGTGTGTGTGTGTGTGTGTGTGTGTGTGTTTGTGTGTGTGATCAAATAATTCACCTGTCTAACAAAGATAAACCCAGAAATCAACATCAGAACTTACAATAGCCACACAACCCAGAAGGCTAGAGGCCAGCATAAAAAAAATCATTTAACTACAGCCAGCACAATATGGCACCAAAAAAATTTCTGCTATGCTGCTATACAACAAATACTAAATTTTCAAATGCAGATGAAACACAAAATAGATGACCTTAAATCTAATCTTACAAATATGATAGAGGTTTTTAAAGATGAAGTGAATAAATCTCTTAAAGGTAATGGAAAATACAATCAAACAAATTAAGGAAATGAATAATCCTGTTCAAAACCTAGAAATGGAAATCAAAACAATAAACAAAACACATACTGAAGGAATCCTAGATAGAAATGGAAATCCTAAGTAAGAGAACAGTAAGATACAGGCATTACCAATGGAATACAAGAGATGGGATAGAGAATGTCAGGCATAGAAGATATGATAAATAAATGATACATTAATGAAAGGAAATGTTAAATCTAAACTTTTCCCAACACAAAACATTCAGGAAATCTTGGAAACCATGAAAAGACCAAACATAAGATGAGAGGAATCGAAAAAGGAGACAATTCCCAGCTCACAGGCCCAGAAAATACTTTCAACAAAATTATAGAAGAAAATTTCCGTAATCTAAAGGAAGAGATGCCTATAAATTGTACATAGTACTACCTGAGGACCAAGCTATACTACTCTGGGCATATACCAAAAAGATGGTCCAAAATATAACAAAGATAGATGTTCCTCTATGTTCATAGCAGCCTTATTTACAATAGCCAGAAGCTGGAAAGNACNCAGATGTCCCTCAACAGAGAAATAGATACAGAAAATGTGGTACATTTACACAATTGAATACTATTCAGCCATTAAAAACATCGAATTCATGAAATTCTTAGGCAAATGGATGGAACTAGAAAATATCATCCTGAGTAAGGTAACACAATCACAAAATAACACACATGGTATACAAAGCAAGTTTTAAAAGATGTAAGAAAGTTTAATAATCCCCTCTGTCCTATCAACAGATTAATGCTGGACTTCAACAATAGAAACAACAGAAAATTTAGAAACTTGGAATTTGAATAACTAGTGACTTTTGATTGGGTCAAGAAAAAAATAAAGAAATTAACACCTTTCTAGAATTCAATGAAAAATAATGTACAACATACCTAAATTTATAGGGAACAATGAAAGCATTGATAAGGAAAAAATTCAAAGAGTTAAACATCTTCATAAACAAATTAGTGAAATCTAACACAGAAACTTTACAGCACACCTGAAAGCTCTAGAATAAAAAGAACCAAACACACCCAAGAGGAGTAGATGACCGGAAATAATAACTCAGGACTGAAATCAATAAAATAGAAAGAACGAGAACAATACAAAACATAAATGTAACAGAGTTGTTTCTCTGAGAAATCAACAAACTAGACTAACCCTTAGCCAAACTAAATAAAAGACAGAGAGAATATTCAAACTAACAAAATCAAAACAAAAATAGGACAGAACAACAGGCATAGAGGACATCTAATGAATCATTAAGTCTTACTTCAAAAATCTTGTAATTTACAAAATTGGAAAATCTAAATGAAATGGATAGTTTTCTCAATAGATACCACTTACCAAATTAAATCAAGATTTAATAAGCAATATGACAGTCATTAAAATTCTCCCAACCAATAACAATCTCAGGGCCAGATGGTTTTAGAGTAGAATTCTAGCAGTGCTTCAAAGAGGAGCCAATACCAATACTTACAAAATTATTCCACAAAATGGGAATGCAAGGAGTATAAAAATTTATTTTATGAGCCCACAGCAGTCTTGGTACCTAAACTACATAAATACCTGTCAAAGAAACATGCTATCCAAATTCACTCATGAATACTGATGTGAAAATACTCATTATAATAGTTCCAAATCAAATATTAAGATGTGCCAAATCACCACTATGATCAAGTAGACTTCAACATACTAAAATCTGTCTATGTGATATATCATATGTACAAAAGATATTAAAAAACACATGATTATCTCATTAGATGCTGAAAAATCCTTTAACAAAATTCAACACACCTTCATGATAAATGTGTTGGAGAGATCAGTGATGTAATACACATACCTAAACATAATAAAGGCAATATACAGCAAGCTCATAGCCAACACCAAATTAAATGGAAAGTTAAAGAAATTTCGTTAAAACCAGGTACAAGACAAGTATACCCACTATTATTCAATATAGTATCTGAGGTTTTAGCTAAATCAATAAGAAAACTAAAGGGGATTAATGAAGATGAAGGGGATAGTAAATGGGAAGGAGAAGTCAAAGTATTGCTATTCACAAATGATATGTTAATATGATATACATAAGTGACCCCAAAATTCAACCAGGAAATTTCTACATGGATATACACCTACAGCAAAATGTCTGGATACAAAATTAGTTCAAAATATCAGAAACCCTGCAATATACAAATTATAAAAGAAGGATGAAAAAAATAAGAGGAAATCACACTTCAAATTAGCCACAAATAATATAAAAATCACTCAGGGTAATTTTAACAAAGCAATAGATTGACACATATGATAAAATTTTCAAGTCTTTGAAAGAAGAAATTGAAGAAGATATCAAAATCTCCCATGCTTATTGATCAATAGGTTAACATAGTATAAGTGGCCATCTTCAACACAATTTCCTGAAAAATTACAGTGTCATTCTTCACAGATTTTGAAAGACTGATACTCAATTTTATATAGAAAAGCAAAAGCTGGTGGAGGTGTGGAGCAAGTGGAACACTTCTCTGTTGCTTGTGGGAGTGCAAGTGGGTACATCCTCTTTGTAAATCACTTTGGCAATTTATCAGAATATCATGAATTGATCTACTTCAAAATCCAGCTAAACCACTCCTGATCATATTCCCAAGACACATTTCATCCTACCACAAAGAAACTTGCTCAATTATGTTCATAGCATCTTTCTTTTTAATAGCCAGAAACTAGAATAAAATTTAGATGTCTCACAACTGAAGAATGGGTAAAGAAAATATAGATTATTTCCATAATGGAGTGTGACTCAGCTGTAAAAAATAAAAAATAAACAAAAACAAAAAACAAACAAGAAAAAGAACCTTAAAACAATGACATGAAATTTTCCAGCAAATGGATGGAACTACAAACAACAACAACAACAACAACAACAACAATGTCCTGAAAAACCCAAAACAGGAAAGACAAGCCTGGTGGTGTTTACTCACTTATAAGTGGATATTATCTGTAAAGTAAAGGATACCACGGTAAAATCTACAGACCCAGAGAAGCTAAGTACCAAGAAAGTCTCAAGTGGAAGATGTGTGAATCTCACTGAGAAGGGGAAATAGAATAGACACCCAAGGTGGATGTGAGGAATGGACAAGACAGGTTTTGGGGTGGGATGGGGATGGGAACAGAAGATGTCAGGTGGACTGAGCATGGAGGAAGAGGGTTTTGGGTGTGACCACAGAAATGGCACGGGCATCTCTGGGACAAGCTAGATGCCTAGAATAATAGAACTCCCAGGAATCTATAAAAGTGACTCTATACAAGACTTTCAACAATGGGTGATATGGAACCTGAACTGGCCATCTCCTATAATCAAGCAAATTTACAATGTAAGGATTGTGATAGCACCCCAGCCAGAAAACCTTCAACTTAATCTTTCTTCTGCCTGCAAGATGTGTAGGAATTAGGAGCAGGTGGACCAGAAAGTGAGGGAACATCCAACTAATTTCTGGTCCAGCTTGAAACCCATGCCATAAGGGTGTGCCCACTCTTAAAACTGTTCATGATATTCTGCTATACTTGTACACAAGAGTCTAGCATAACCATAAGCAGAGAGTCTTTACCCAGCAATTAAAGTAAACAGATGCAGAGACTCATAGCCAAACATTATATAGAGGTTGGGAAATCCTGCAGAAGAGGCAGATAAAGGATTGTATGAGCCAGCTGGTTTAAGAACACCACAGGAAAAGCTATAGATTCAACTAATCTGATCTCATAAGGGCTCACAGAGACGGAACCAGAGAGCACAAAGAGACTAGCCTTGGTCATCTTCACATATGTAAAAGTTGTGCAGCTTGATGTTCATGTGGGACTTACAACAAAAGTAGCAGTGTCTTGTCTCAGACACTTGACTACCCTTGAATCCCCTTTTCCCTACTGGGCTACTTCTTCAAGCCTCAGTAGGAGACATGCCTCTTTTTACTGTAACTTGCTTTGCCATGGCTTGTTGATATCTGTGGGAGACTTGATAATTTAATATGAACTCAGAAAAAAACAGCATCCATACAAATATAAGAAAAAAATGTAATGTGCCTTACACAGTTAGATTATAATGACTTTTGAAGATGCACTAATGAGATTTGTTGTTCAGATTGATTAAGCAAATGGCATCAAATTCTTAGTGTATATATAATAAAGGTGATTATATCTACTCATTGAATCACAGGCTAGAATTTTAATTATGAGAACAGTATTTTTGATGAGGCTCTTCCTAAAGATTTGGTGAAATGTACTGGTTTTTTTGAGACTCTGACATGATAAATGAACTTTGAATTAAGAATAGTAAAAGAACAGAGAGACACTTATGGATGTAAGGTATGATTAAAATATAACTGTTGGAGGAAAGCATCTATACTTAGATACAGTGTGTGAAAATATCACTATGCTCCTTCTCACTTCTCTCATTTATTTTTTTACTTCATATATATCTTTTAAAGTACATTAAAACACCTGTCATATGGCTATGGGATGAGAAAGAAATTAGGGAAACAACACCCTTCACAATAGTCACAAATAATATAAAATACCTTGGTGTGACTCTAACTAAGGAAGTGAAAGATCT
>NC_034597.1:78441735-78456647 GCF_900095145.1 Mus pahari | reverse complement strand
CAATTCTTGATTTTACAGCACAAGCCATTGGTGTTCTGTTCCATCACCACCTGCACATTCACCTCCATTCCATGTGTTTATTATCTGGATGAAAACATTAAGAGAGAAAACTTGAAAAATATTTAAATAATATAATATCAAAACAAATCAATTTTTAATTCGGGAGTGTTATAAAGGCTAAATATTCACTTCTCAGAAATATGTTTCCACTGAGACTATATTCCATGTGAGATACAAAGACATAATTTTTATAAATCTAAAGTTGGCTAAGTCCATAATTCAAACAGTACAAGACATCACTGTTTGATTGTTGCTCTTATAGTTATTATGAAAATATAGCATTATTATATTACTAGGTTATCTGTGTTAATCTACATTTGAAAATCTTTTCATGCTTCAAGCTTACTTTTGAATGGTTTGATTTTACATTGAATTTTGGTTACACCATTGGATAACTATTGCCTATATAATACCTCTCCGTACCCTCCCTCTTTTCCTCCCCTCTGCCTCACCTGTTCCCTAAACAACCACCTTGCACTGGTCTGCACCAGGCTTTCTGCACACTTCCTGTGGTTCCTTACCTTGGGGTTTTTGTTAGACTCCTACAATCTCTGTGGGGTGATTCTGTCTCTTCTGCCTGCTCAAGGGACATTTTCCCATCTCCTGGGTTGCCTTGTCTAGCCTTGATATGAGGGTGTATACCTAGTCTTATGGCATCTTGTAATGCTAAATTTGGTTCCTATTATTGGGGAGCCTGTTCTTTTCTGAAGGAAAGTGAAGGAGGAGTTTATCTAGGGGAGAGATAGATATGGGGCTGGGAAAAGAGAAAGGGGGTGGTGCTACAAGCAGGTTATATTATGAGAGAAGAATGAAACAAAAACTTTAAAATGAATGAAATCTCACAAGTAATGTATAAAGATTGCTTACCACCTTTCCCACTATCTAAATTTTGTTCTTATTCTATTAGATAAATTGCTGATATGAAACAGCAATCTGATTTTTAGTGATATATACAAGCTGGAAAACTCATTCTGAGCAATAACACACCTTCAAAAGTAATTTGGAAGATTTTGCACTTATAAACAAGAAGAGCAAAAAGATATTTTTAAACTATTTTGATTACTATTTTTCCAAGAATATTGTGAAATTGAAGGATCTGATAAATCATCAGTCATAATTTAGTATTGAAAAGATTTTAAATATCAGATTTTTAATGTGTGATTATATAAATGATCTCAATACTATCACAATAACAATTAAAGAAAAAAGAGGCTATGAATTTGAAGGAGAGTAGGAACGGGAACATGGGAGGACTTAGAAGGGAAAAAGGGAAGGAAGAAAAATAAAAAATAAAAAATAACATGTGCATTTTAAATGTCTTTCCCCACAAATATCAGTGGCATTGCACTAACATTAACAGTGATATAGTGACTGTGATCTCATTCTGTTTACTAACCTCTATTATTCTAGCAATAGTCAGCTATATAAAGCAGGAGGATTGAGAATATGTAGCTGCGTTTTGGGAGCTATCAATAATCTATGTTCATTGTAAAGTTACATGCATTTCTATCTTTCTGTTAATATTGAGAATGTTTGTGAAATTTATATACACAGAAACAGAAATTGTATGTTAGTCTCATATTTTAAAGAAATCTGAAAATTTAAAAACCTTCAAGTTTACACTTTTTCATTATTTTATTTGAATGTGAGTTATCTCAAAGGACCTTAGTTCTATAAAAGTTCTTCTATATATCATTTCAAAAAGAGCTGACATGCTTAGTCCAAATGTTAGGACAGAAAAAGAGTAATGGGAAAAATTAAAGGAACTGTTTTTATCCTTAATACGTGTGCCTAGGGAATCAATTTTCTCCTGCCATGTTATAGTCTGTGATATATGAGCAACTCAAAAAACCAACTATAGTAAAGAAACATTTTCTGTGTCCCAATCAACTCAGAAATGAAAGGTTTCTTTTCTATCAAGGTAACATTAATGATTTTCAAAATCTGTCTCTTTTCCCACTGCTGAACTCCTTGGAAAAACAATCCTTGTAGTGTAGAATTCAAAATACCAAAATCCCGTAGATTTGACCTAATATTGACACTGTACAATGATCTGTGAGGTACACAGGGTTAAATAACTAACAAGTGAACATTCCTATTTGTTCTGTCTTGTTTTCTCTAACCATTAATAAAAAAACATTGCTATACACATGTCTCCAGAAATGTCTCACTGATATATTAACATAAAGGAAATAACATGATATTTCATGCAATAACTTGAAGCTATAAATTTTAAAAAACCTTAAATTTATTACAACCATTGATATTAGTTTGAGGCTTCTGGTTTATACAACCCATTTACGAAAAGTTCTATGCAAGATTATATGAACTTAAACTTCTGAGAACAATGTCTTTCATGGTAAAATAAATCTGGTACTCATGTGTTCATTTCATCCACTGATTTGACTAAGATGAGAAAGTGTCTAGAAATGTTAAACCAATGTATGGCAGAGCTTTCATTTATACATCACTTCTTTAAATCAATTAATTATTGTATTATTTACATGTGCCTGGAGCCATATCGTGGCTCTCCTTTCTTGCAGATAAGCTGATCAGAAGCGTGTTGGTTGGGAGTAAGATTTGGATTTATGAGATATTTAGGGTGACTCTATAATAACAATATGTTTGTTTACCTATCTTAAGTCCAAGTCACTTTGCTACTGTAGCTTACTGCCCTGAGTTTCTTTGGGGCCAGAACCTGAAGTCTCTGGCATTTAGCTCCTCTTCATAAAACAGCATGAGATTAAGTAAAGGAATAATTGCTAGAGCCTTTCCCCTCTTGTCCAGATGCCCCTTGCTTGTCAGGCTTGTAGGAAGATTGGAGCAACACACTTCTATTGAACCTGTAAGAGAGAGTTAAGCTTTTACACAAGCAAATACACATACGAATATGTTCTAAACTCACATAAATTCATGTACAAATTCACTGCATACACATTCATAAGTCTCCATTCTAACCAGTTAAACCCAGCCTACATGCTGCCTCATAATTACATATGTACACACACACACACACACACACACACACACACACACACACACATACATACAGGCATCCATACTTACATATGTATATGGAATAAAATACCAAGCACCAGTGCAGAAAGAACTCACTCATTCTGGATGAAAAATTACCTCCAATAGTTATTACATAGGGAAAGTTAAAAACTTCTACCCTTTTATTACTAAATTAATTAAAGCTAAGTCTGTAAGAAGGAAGCTTTGTCCTCTTTAGTAAGGCCAAACTTGACTTGCTATTAAGAAAATACCCAAGATACAATTCACAGACCACATGAAACTCAAGAAGAAGGAAGACCAAGGTGTGGATGTTTCCATCCTTTTTAGAAGGGGGAACAAAATACTCAAGGGAGGAAATAGAAGACAAAATGTGGAGCCTTTTGTGAAGTAGTGAAGTTTTGTATAAATAAACTCAGTCAATATTTTATCTTTTATCCTTTCACCTATAGGAAATCTTTAGTTCCCTTTCTATGACCTTTGGTTAATGGTTTTACAACCTCTTGGAATGTGCTCTAAGTTCCCAATGCCTGGTTACTATCCCAGAAGCAATTAACTCCTGACACTTGAAGACTTAATGAGTTTTGACATCAGAAAGGACATTAATAGCAATCCTCTTATAAAAAGAGCTTAATAATTACTAATATAACTTTAGAAATTCTTATAGGATCATCATTAATAGTTAAGAATCATCTATTTGTCTATGTAGCATTACTACAGCACAGTAATCTTTATTCTGCAGAAATCTGCTCAAAAGTGTGGACTAATATCTAGTGATTGCTATATATACTTAACAATAACAAGAAAAATATATTAATAAAAAGAATCTTTCCTAAAGTGGTCATTCCTGAGCCTTGCATGCAGAAGCAAATCTATCATAGATTTTAATCCATGGCAGAACCATCTTAGGAAGATGACCTGCTAGTGTTTATCTTCTTCCTGTTGGCTCCTGTCATAAATGAGTTACAATGTACATAAAGTACATGTAAATTTCAATAAAGGAAGTGATAATTTGTATAATCCTATTTTATGTCCATTACACATGTAACTTTTAGAAACAATCCTTTTCAGTACTCTATGGCAATCATTGAATTTAAGGAACTACTAGAATCCATGGATATGTGCAATAAACTTTCTTAGTGTAAGGTCTTATTTCTTCTGTGGAATGGGGATGCGTATACTACTAATAAAACGATCTTCAGATTTTGTTATCCAGCTAAAGAAAGCAAACCTATGCTTGCTAAACTGCTTAAATTTGATGATTTACCTGTCACAGAATTTTGTGAGCATTCTATGTCAGTAACATAGACAAATATATTTGTGTCTTTGGACCATGTCAGAAATTGCTGATAAAGAATTATTACACAAATTTTAATAGCTTCCATGATAACAACTTGTCATAATAAATTTGACTAATTTGATAGAGAAAAGCAAAAGTTCTTTATTCCAACTTTAATTACTAATATTAAGTATCATATTGTAGAGGAATTTTAATACAGCCACATGACTTCTCTGGCAAAGGATCACATCTAAAAACCTTTTAGGTCTGTGTGGTCTAGCTGGAATGAAACATTTTAATCCCTCTGGCTGGAATACAGACATGCATTTAGTATACAACTTTACCCTAACAATGGAGATAAGGTTACTTTGTAGAGGGAAGTAGCCATGTTTGAAAGTGATGTCTAATTAAGGGGATGACAAAGTAAAGAATGAGAAAAAGATTGATAGAATGAGTTAGAGATAGGTTACGTCAAACTCCCAAACCCTAATGTTTGCAAACAGGAAAGAGAAGTGACTTTAGAGAGCAGTAGAGAGGGAGACAGACAGGCAGACAGAAAGACAGACAGACACACACAGAGAAACACAGAGAAAGAGACAGAGACAGGCCAAAATAAATAACAAAACAAGACAGAATAAGGAATTTAATACCATCCGGTAGTGGTGGCACACGCCTTTAATCCCAGCACTTGGGAGGCAGAGGAAAATGGATTTCTGAGTTCAAGGTCAGCCTGGTCAGAGTGAGTTCCAGAACAGCTAAGGTTACAAAGAGAAACCCTGTCTAGAAAAACCAAAAAAACAAAACACACACACAAAAAAACAAAAAACAAAAACAACAGCAAAAACCAAACAACCAAACCAAACAAAACCAATTTCATACCAAGAAGATTGAGGAAGATTATTATAAAATCAAATTAACTTTCTTACTTATGTTCTTCTGTAAATTCTCTACATGTTTCTTTGAGGTATGCAATAATTATTGATCCCACAGGGTATCCATTTAACTATTTCATAGTTCTTGAGGCAGCCACACTCTCAATTTTTCCTATTACATTGAATTAGTAAAAAGAATGTTGCTAGCTGTTTTATTGTTTGGTTTCTTTTGATTTGTCAGATTGGCAAAACCTAAAGTCTTCTAAGAGGAAGGAACCTCAGTTGAGAGAATTCCTCCACAGTTTGTGTGCAAGCTTGGGGACATCTATTTATTTACTTTTAGCATCTTTTTAAAAAATTCACTTTACATTCAGATGGCTGCCTCTCCCCACCCTTACCAGTTCCCTCCTCGGATTGTCTCTCTCTCATACCCCATCCACTTCGTATCTGAGAGGATGGAGACCCTCACCCTAGCACATCAAGTTTGCGCAGGCTCCCACTGAGGAAACCCAGTTAAGGGAACATATTCACAGACAGACTTTAGGGACAGACATTCTTAAGGATAGCCCCTGCTTTCGTCGCTGTGCCATCCACATAAAGACGAAGCTTCACATCTGCTACATATGTGGGGGCATGCTAGATTCAGCCCATGCATGGCCCTTCATTGGTGGTTCATACTCTGAGAGCCCAAGGGTTAATTCACACTTTTAGTCTTCCTGTGGAGTTCCGACCTTGTGTCCTTCATTTCTTCCTCTAAGTTATCCATAAGTGTCTCCTCCATCCATCCAGTGTTTGGCTGTGGCTAACTGGATCTGTTGCCATCAGCTGCTGGATGGAGCCTCTCAGAGGGCAGTTATGCTAGGCTTTTGTCCGTAGGTATGGTTCCGGAGCAGTAAGACTGATGAAGGAGGGCAGAGAGGTGGCAGGAGAATCTGGACATTTTCTTGAATGATGATTGTTGTACAATGGTCAGTGCTCTCTGGGAAGTGTACATAGCAAGTTTGAGGAGCAAGTCAGTTAGCAGGATTTCTCTAGGGTTTGTGCTAAGTTCCTGCTTCCAGGTTCCTGCTGTGACTTTACTTCATGATGAAGTATAAATTATAGACTGAAATCAACCCTTTTCCCTCTACATTGCTATTGATCATGGTGTTTTAGTAGAAAGAAGCCAAATGCATAGTTTGCAGTGTTACTCAATATATTAGCTATCCTTTCTATACTGCAAGAGGAGTCTTTTGAACAGAGCTGTAGCTGGGAACCAAGTATCAGCATAGCTGTGGAGTTGTAGGATCTGTTTCCCTGTAACAGAATCTGGTTGTGACTGTCTTATAATATATAAACTGCCAGATCCTATGTTGTATAATGATTCATAAAATTCTATTTTAAAAAGGTGAGTAGGTAGAAGTAAATAAGCACTTTGGAAATTAGACTAGGTTAGTATGGAAGATGTCTGTCCGTAAGGTTTTATGAGAAGGATTTAATTTGTATGCAGGATAATGGTGGAAATGTAGGAAGTCTGATGAATTAAAGAAAAAAACCTCCTTCTGTGAAAGTTCATAGAAGAAATATAGACATTTCAAAGAGACTTTGTTGCAAAAGAGCCATCTTCTATGAAATAATTTCTATTTGCATGTGTTAAAGGCCCTATAGAGATTGTAGTTTGCTAGCAACAAACACAATTTTATTTGCAAATAAAAATTTCATCACATTTCATCACATTGTAATTACACACAGTTTCTGCAATTAATTAAACAATTTTGGATTTCTGTAACGGACACAGAGGATAAAAAAACAAACAAATAAACAAAGAGCAACAACAACACAAAAACCTCTTAAGCCGGCTAAAGCTTTGGTCTTTATCGTTGATGTGAGTATAAAGCATATAAATGATATGATTGGCCCTTATTTGATTAATTTGTTAGCTGCTTCTAAGTTCTTACAGTTTAGTTCTCCCTTCTTTTATTTCAATCTAAGTGTTTCAAATATTATTTCTATTTCAGTAATAGGCATTCATTTGTAATTTGTTGTAGTGACTACTTCCACGAGTAAAAATGATACATTGAAGCTTACAGTCATTCAGAACCTCTTCATAGAAGAGGTATTAATTTCTGGTTTGAACATGATTAGTGAAAAACATTCAGATAGGAAAATTGAAGGTATAAAGGAATAGGTAATTGGGGAGATAGCAATTGGCATGGTAAACGCATTAAAAGAAACATAAACATGCTGTGAGTAGCTGTAAAAAGATCCCATGTGTGGAAACTCAGAAATGTCTACAGATAGATAAGTTTTTCATGGAACTGGAGAACTAAAACTATGTACTTTTATTCATAGGCTTAACGATCAACATGGGGGGAAGAAAAGATAACCAGGGAAATAATTATATGAACCACCAGATGGCGCCAAATACCCTTCAGCTCATCTGCCAGCTTGCTTGGCTCCTTTACCAGTTTGAAATCTGTAGTTGAATTTTAGAATAAAACAGAAACACAGTGTTTTAAGTAGTTAAAATAATTAAAATTTGAACCTAGCTATCACCGTTGATGGTTTAATCATAAGTGAATTCATGCATTTTAATCACAGATATTAAATGTGTTTATTAGCTCACATTAAGAAATGAGGAAAGGTACACATTCATACTTGATAAGTTTATTTTTTCTTAAATATCTTCAGCAAACTGCAGTTAAAGTTTTATTTGAAGCACTAATAATAATGCTAAAGCGAATTTTGAAATCTTACTTATTTCTATGATTGTAAATGCTTTTTAAATACCTGTTTACTACTGATGATCAAGCATTTCAAGAATATTTTTAGCTGGGCGATGATGCACACCCAGAAATTGGGACTCAGTGACAGGCAGATCTTTCCAAATTCAAGAACATCCTGGTCTACAGAGCAAGTTTCAGGACATTGAAGGCTACACAGAGAAATTCTGCCTGGAAAAATCAAATCAAAACAAAACAAAACAAAACAAGAAAGAATATGCTTTTCACCTATGATTTCAGTGTGTATAATTTATTTTAAAAATATGAAATTAAAAATGTTAACATATTATCATATGCTGTTTTTACATATAATATTTCTCTAGCCCTTAGTTTAAAATGCCCAATTTTAATCTTTTTTTAATTCTGAAAGCAATATAATTAAAGAAGTTGGTCGTTTCATTGTGAAATGCACAGCTTCTTTAAAGCTTTCAATATAATCAAATATATAATCTATTGATATTTATAGAAAATGACAAAGCAATATGATATTTTGATAATAGCGAAATGAAAATCTGAAGTCTAATCTGCAGGGTTGTATGCTGAGTGGGCTTAAATGTGGAAACATTGGCTGGCTAGCATTCACAAGTTCAGTGGGACCCTTAGTGAAGTCTGCTAGTGAGTGATTGAAAGTTTCTTCATCAATGGTGTTATAAGAGAAAGTCTACAACATTTAGCCTGGGGTATAAAGTCAACGTGAATACTGACACAATCCTACCTATTGAAAGAAGCCTAGTATTGACAAGACTGAGAATACCATCTATATTTTAAAGCAAATCCAGCTTATATTTTATGAACAATAATAGCAATTTCAGAACAACTTTTCATTGTTTAAGTAAAAGAAAACCATCAAGGTTAAAAAAAAAAAAATTAGATCCAAATCCTGTATTTTAGCTTATCTTAGAAAAGCATGTTAAGTTCAAAGCTATATATACTTCATGTAATTTATTGATTAACTGGTCTATTAGTTATTTATTTAGTAGATACATCTTTACTCTTTACTAGACGTAAACCTATGGTGGACTGCGACATAATACCTCAGTTATTGCCAATGCCATATGAGTTTAAGAGGATAAAATATGGGAACACAAGAACATGTGTGTGCATTGCTGTTTATGATTTAGTACAAGATGACCAAGCAAAACAAAACCTTAAAAGCAATACTGTTAACAAAACACTGGAGGGAGCTGGACAGAATGCTCACATGCTGCTCTTATGATGGTAATGGTTCAGTTCTAAGCATAAAAACAATAAGAAAAAAAGCTAAAATAACAAAGCAAACAAACAAACCAATGGCAAAACCCAACAAACACAACCACCTGTTTGTAACTCCAATTCATTGAGATCTTTCTGACACATCCTTGTGGTTTCTTGTGGGAACCAGGCATGTGTGCAGTGCACTGATGTATATGTATGTAATATATATCATACATTCATATAATTCATTAAAGTTAAAATTGTAATTATATATGTGTATATAGAGTAAGTGGTCAATAATTGCACTGAAGTGGGAAAAAGTATACTTTACAACTAATGATAATTTGGAAATAACTTGGATTTGTGTTACTTATTTATATTACTTAATTGGTTCATCAAACTGATTTCTTTAAAAATTAACTCGTGCTTTTTATTCTTATTTATAAATTTAATAGAAATTCACATTTATTTCTCACAACCTATTTATGTTTTGCATTATGAAGACACTTGTACTCTAAAAGTGATTAAATAATACATGACAGAATGGAAGCTTGAAAACATAAAATGAAATTGTCATTGTGAAGTTCTGACATTTGCATTGCTTGAAACTTGAATTTCGTAAGAGCTTTAACAGCATAAATGTGTGCACTTCTAATTTTATTTTACCATGTGACTTTGATATTTTCCATATTTATTATTAGCTGCTCTCATCACCATTATCATTATCTGCAATGCACTGTTATTTATTTACATATAAGGCTACTTGCACCATAGCAAAACATTTTAGCTATTTAGAAGAGATTAAGCAGATGGTGCTATTTTCATAAATTGAGGTCCTTGGCATCTGTTAGTTTATTATTTCTTAAAGGAAACTTAGAAATTCTTTATGTGTTGGGGTAGACCTCTGGAAGAGTAAAGGTTCATGTGCACTCCCTTACATGGACGTCAATAATAGAGGTCAACTTGTGTGTCTTTTACTATTGCTTTAGTTCTTCTTATTCTTTGAGAAAGTGTATCTATCTCCACTGAGCCCTCGGGTCATCGCTTGGACAGATTAGCTTGGAGGAAAACATGTACATTTAATGATCTGTTTTATCAAAAGAGGGAAAAAATCCACACAAACTATAACGATTGAACTTTGACGTAGGCACAGTAAGAGTCAGTTGAATTTGTTACTAGGCATTTGAGTTAGGGATAATCAACCTGTCCATAGGAAAAACTACTGAACAAATGTTTCTGCTTTTGGAAAAGACACAAGGCTGATTTGAATGCAGAATCCCAGATGCTATGAAAGGAGAAGGTGAAGGGGAGTAAATGGAGCTGGAGTGATGAAGGCTAAAATCCTATTAGATGGGATGGATGAGGCCTGAGCCTTCACAGAATTGGAAGGGACATAAATATCTACCCCATATTTTAGGTTATTTATCCAATGCTAGAGGAAAAGTACAGACAAGGAAAGAAAATTACCATGACTTCCTCAAGTACACATTCTTTGCTAAATTGACATATCACACTGTGTCCCAGTAAGGTGTAAAATTAACATATGCTAATTAGAAACCAAGAAAACTAGAAAGGAGGAATAGCAGAGTGGGCCTAAGAGCACCCTCATAGAGGCAAAGGGTATAGGGGAAGGGGTGGGGAGGTTGGGGAGGGAAACCCAGGAGGGGGGCAAACATTTGAAAAAAAATGATTAATAAAAAAAGAACAAAAGTCTGAAAACCAAAGGCCTAGTAATTTGTTAATTATAATATCTTTCTGAAAATAAAGTTTTTCTTTATTTTAAGATAGAAATTAAACATGGGTAAAATATTTAAAAAATTATAAGAAGAAAACACAAAATTCACCAATTTGAAGGTGTTGGCTGAATATATAAGGCATATAAAAGATAATAAATGTAATAACTGGTATCTTCTTATTCAAAATGAGAGAATTTTTTTTAGTTTTTTTAATTCTTCAATCATATATTTCACAAACACCAAGGTCTTATTTCATAAAAATCAAAATAGAGTAATGCTGGCTATTCCTTCTTGCTGCCGTAAAGTTTGAAATTGTTCATGAGAATGACATAAAAGACAATCTAAAGGCAGAGTGATGAGATTTCAGACAAAGCCACATTCAATTCTCTGGAGAACAAGAGACATGTATATCAAATGACAATGTTCCTGAAAGTTTACTAAAAATGGTGTGTCACTTGGGTTGGTAAAGGTCACAAGAACAGATTTTTATCTGAATTACAAAATGTTACGTTTCACTCCTCACAGACAGGGTTCTTAGCACTTGTACCAAGTAGGTAAAGCTCTAGAAGTTTTCAATTTCTCAAATTCACAAACCATGTTAGGGTCCATGAATCACTGAAGAAAAGATAGACCCATAGAAAGATGAACTTTGTAGCTGCTTCTTTAAAACAAGCCTGATGAGAGGAAGTACATTTGATTGAAGAATATCAAAAAATAAAACAGTAAACTGATAGATGTTGATGAAGACAATGGCCTAAAACTGGAGAGCAGAGAGCTGAAGACCAAATTGAGAGCAAAACACAAAATTGGAAAGCCTTATGAATACTCATCAGTCAGTGAACACATGCACCGATCATGCTACATGTAATATGCTGAGAAATATATTCCCTCCCCCTCTCTTCTCTCCTTCCTTCCTTCCTTCCTTCCTTCCTTCCTTCCTTCCTTCCTTCCTTCCTTCCTTCCTTCCTTCTTTTCTTCCTTCCTTCCTTCCTTTCTTTTTTCTTTCAGAGAAAATAAAAGTGTACAAAGGGGAAAAAAAGCAAAGAACAATCTCAGTGACAAGATGTTATAAACATAAGCAAGAAAAAAATGAGTTCTGAAAAATAATGTCTCCTCATATTTAAAAGCAAACGTATTCATTTATATAACAGATACACATTATGTCTTTGCATAATTACTAAGAATAAGCAATAAAACTTATCACAGAAAGGTTGCTACATCTTTAAGAGAACATATTTAGGCAAAAATTCTATGAATTAGAAAGAACATGATATTGTAATTACAGTTTTCCATTTAAACTTTTCACCAGAAGAAAATGAGAGAACATAATTTAGGTACTCAGAAGAGAAAATTAGAGTCAATGATTATAAGTATAGCAAAACTTACCATTAAGGAGGAAAGTGAAAACAGTTAGAAACACAGAGAGATTCATATGACATTATTACCAAAGAGTTTCCTGAAAACTTGTACAGAAAATTGCTGTTGTACGTAAAAATAAATGTGCTCATTATATAACACTACTCGGGTGGCCCAGAACCTCAGTCTAGCAACCCCATTGTGCTGGATAGATCTATGTCAACTTAACACAAACTATAGTCATCAAACAGGGCGAAACCCCAACTGAGAAAATACTTCCATAAGATCAGTCTGTGGCCTAGTCTACAGAGCTTATTTAGTGATTGGTAGTATAAGATCCAGGCGATTGTGGGTGGTGCCATCACATGGCTCGTGGTCCTCGGTTTTATAGGAAAGCAGCCTTAGCAACCATGTGGAGTAAGTTAGTAAGCAACACCCACCCAGATTTCTGCCCTGTTTGAGCTCCAACTCTGGCTTCATTTAATGATAGTCTACAATGCAGTACTATAAGTCCAAGAGACAGTTTCCTGCCAAACTTGCTTGTTTGATCGTTATATTTTATCGCAGCAATAGAAATCCTAACCAAGAAACCGAGGAACCTAGGGAAAAAATAAATGCTACTTTTCTGGTAAAGGATCCTAGCAACAAAAATCACTCCTAAGGACATTCTACTCTCCTCATAGATAAGTGTCTTGCTCTCCCACCATCAGAGGAGCTTCCTATTGCAGAAATTGGAAATAAAGGGATCCACAGCTAAACAATGAACACACAGACAGAGACACTTTGGAACACTCAGCCCTAAATAGAATGTCTCCTTAAAGACCTTCCCTCAGGGATCTGGAAACCTTGCAGAAGAGGCATCAGAATGATTGTAAGGGACAGAGAGAACAGACGATACCCACACATAAGGACTTGTAAACACAGCAGGACTAAAGCCTGTAGGGACTCAGGGAGAATGTGGCATCATGCTCTGGGCCTGTGTAATTCTGGGACTGATGGGTTCCCAGCACTGAGAGAGAGAGTATATAAAAGCCTGCATGTGCATGCTTAACACAGGAGCTATCTTCAATTGATAACTAAACCCCTACCCCAAAACTAATTTTCTTCCAGAGAGTTTCACTGGGTACACAAAACCACTTTTAGACTAGCTCTATTCCCAGCAGTGGATGCCAAAACGGAATGAGCTCAATGGCATTTTATGGAATTTCTTTCTCTTGTTCTTATGTGTATAGTTTTATGTCAAATTGGCATAAGATAGGGTCACTGGAAAGGGGGAATCTTGAGTTATGTAAATGCCTCCATGCAATCTGTCTGTGAAGAATTTTCTTAACTAGTGATTCATGATGGAGGACAGAGCTCTTATGGCTGATGCTGTCCCTAAGCAAGAGGTTCTAGGCTCTTTAAGAAAGCAGGATGTGCAAGTCATGTGAGCAGGCCAGTAAGCCAGTAAGGGTGCTTCCATGCACTCTGCATCTCTTCGTTCTTCCAGGTCTCTGCCCTGTTAGTGTTACTGTTCTGATTAACTTGGTGATGAGCAGGGATATGAAGTGTAAGCCAAATAAACCTGTTCATCCTCAACTTGCTCTTTGCTTATACTGTTTTGTTGGAGCAATAGAATATTTAACTTAGAAAAACTGGAACCAACAGTTTGTCTGTGACAAACCTGACCATACTTTGGAGAGTATCGTGAAAGAACACTGGATATTTAGTCTAGGAAATTCATTGAGTGTCAAGAGGTTATTGTGCTGTTCTGTGGAAGCTTGTAAGTTAATGTTAAAAGCAGTATGGATGATGTCGGCTTGGAAAATGTCAGAGGGAAACAACGACTCTTTTGGAGTGTTTATGGGAAGAACGGATGGTTCTATTTGGATAGAGCTGAAGAATCTGTCTGTGATGAGGAAGAAACCAGAACCACTAAAGTAAATCCTCTATTTAACTGGGACTACTGATGCTAGTCAGCTGGAGAAGACACTAGCAGTGATTAAGGAGACACCAGTATCATTAAGGCAAAATAATCTTGAAAGTGTTTCCTGAGAGTCAGTGCACAGAAACTGTATTTCAGAGGCATCCAAAGTTACCCAGGCAGCCAAACATGGTAGTGTAGTAGTCACCCAGACCTTACTGGTGTTGAAGACATGATGGGGTCATGAAGAACAGGTGAGGTTTGACACTGAGAGTCCAGACGATCCCATCAGTGAAGGTGCAGCCTCAGATGCAGTTGAAGTACAAGGATTGAAGGGGTCACATGGAAAAGTTGAGGCATGATATCATCAAGACGAGCCATGTGAGGCTATTGGAGAAAGTTCCACAAGGGACCTTGCCACGGATTGGACTCAGTTGGTCCCTGAACACACGGGGAACCAGGGTTCCGGTATTCATGTGAGCAAGGAGTTGGCGAGTCGTGACAAACAGACACTGACACAGAGAGGGTGCTATATCTAAATGTAATTTCTCAAATGGGGCATCAGACTTATTTTTTTAAATTATTTTCTTTATTTACATTTCAAATGCTATCCCAAAAGTTTCCTATNCCCCNCCCCCCACCTCTGCTCCCCTACCCTCCCACTCCCACTACTTGGCCCAGGCCTTGCCCTGTGCTGGGTCATATAAAGTTTACAAGACCAAGGGGCCTCTCTTC
>NC_034597.1:78420906-78439605 GCF_900095145.1 Mus pahari | reverse complement strand
AACTGAGATAAAAGGCAGCCCTTTCTAAAGTCAGCCATTAGGGAACCATGTGAGTATTTCACACCCTAATCACAATTTATGCTATTCTTCTGAGCCTTGTGAAAGCTTGCACGAGGAGTTCTGTTCTTGCTGACCTTTTTATGAATAATGTAATACTGTAGTTCCTCCTTAAACCACAACCCTCTTTCTTAGGCCATTGTAAATTCTTAAATATGGGAGTAACTTGACTGCTCTTTTAAGTGTCTGTAGGGAATCTCCATTCGTCAGAAATCCCCAATTTTCTTCTAATATGTAATGTAGTCTGCCATACCTGGCTGTAATGAGGATTCTAAGTTTGCTATTTTGAACTAGCCCCGAGATTTCTAGCTCCTATCTGGCAAACTGTGAGATGCCTGATTACTAACTGTCAGCACTGGGGCATTTCGTTTGAATGAGTAACATTCTTAGGAAATTCCAAGCACAGGGTCCTCTCCAGAACTGCCTAGGACATTGATGAAGGCCAGGAAGCAAAGTTCAATCAAGCTTAGGTATTTGACAAATCATTTCTTGGAGGCAATACTGAAAGAAAGCAATACTGAAAGACAGCACACAGATCCATTAACCGACTAATGCAAGGACAAGTTTGGAGCATTCATGCTACAGGATGCCAAGGCTCTAAAAGACTAAAGTTTCCAGGAAACTTTTTACCTCAGGACAGTGTCCAAGCTTTTGGACCTGGCACGCAGTTTTTACTGGAGTGTGTGTGTGACAGGACCTCAGTAATATGGAGCTTCCACTAACATAGGATGACCACAAAGAAGAGATCATCAGCCCCAAGAGATTGGATCAAGTCTGAACTTAGAAGACAAGATATGTGTGTTGCTGAGGGTACAGCTGGGGGAAATAATTCAAAATAATTTGGATGAGTCCAGAAGATGATGAGTTGATCCCAGGTACTGGAAAGTTTCAATTTGGTTTTGCTTTGATCCGATTATGACTGTGTCTGATCTTTTCCTCTTGAAGTAAGGAAGTGTTTAACTCATTTTTTTTTTCTCTACAGGAGCCCACATATGTGCCATTTCAAACTTTTAAAAGAGATTTTGGATTTTTTAAAAGACTGGATATTTCAAAGGAAATGGACTTTTAGTGCGTTTGAATTTATTTATTTACTTACTTACTTACTTACTTACTTACCTTATTTATTTATTTATTTTGGTTTTTTGAGACAGGGTTTCTCTGTATAGGCCTGACTGTCCTGGAACTCACTTTGTAGACCAGGCTGGCCTGGAACTCAGAAATCTGCCTGCCTCTGCCTCCCGAGTGCTGAGATTAAAGGCATGAACCACCACACCTTTTTTGCTTGTTTGTTTTCTTTTTGTCTTTTTTAAGATTTATTTATTATTATATATAAGTACACTGCCTTCAGATACACCATAAGAGAGTGTCAGATCTCATTACGGGTGGTTGTGAGCCACGATGTGGTTGCTGGGATTGGAACTCAGAACCTTTGGAAGAGCAGAGCAGTCAGTGATCCTACCTGCTAAGCCACCTTACTAGCCTGCGTTTGAATTTATAAAGACCGTGGAACTTTTAGTTATCTATGTTTTTAATTTGAGATCTTGGGAATAAATCTTGAAAAAAATTGTGGCTTAACAGTGATGTGTTTGTATGTCAAGCTAAGAAGGGGCCAATTGTTCTGAATAATTTTAAGACACCTTGACATAAGTGAGAGTTAGTGGAAGGGAAGAAACTTCAGGTGAGAGAATGCCTCTGTAAAATTCATCTGCCAGGCATTATCTTACATTTTCTTAATGATGCCATGGTGCAGGGCAAAGCTCTTTGCAGGTGGTACATTCTCAGAGTAGGCCATCCTGTGTTCTATAAGAAAGTAGTCTAAGAAGTCATGTTGAGCAAGCTAGTTAGCAGCACCCTTCCATGGCCCCTTTATCAGCTCCTGGACCCACATCCCTGCTCTCATTGAATTCCTGTCTTAAATTCTTTTGATGGTATACAGTGTAAGCCTTTGATGGAAGTGTAAACCTCAACTCTCATTTTTCATCATGGTATTTCTTCACATATATAGAAGCCCTAAGACAGAGCTGTCAGGACATTTTCTTTTCCTTTACAAATCTTTTGCATATATAATAGTTTCTGTATTTATGTTTTTATTCGATTTCTGTATATGTAAACATGTGTATCTCTGGTGCTATAGGTATTTCTTGAACTTTTCCTTTGGCTATTTTTCTTGCATGCTTTGTCCTATTCTGCTTTGTTTATATATTTATTATTCTTAATTATTATTAATAATATATCTATGCATATACCTTAATCAGAAAAAGAAAGGCTGTAGACTTGGGTGGTTGGGAAAGTAGAAAGAATGTGAACTAACTTTCAGGAGGGAAACTAATAAGAATGTACTACATGAAGATAATCTAAATTTTAAAAAATATGTAGGACTATCAACAGTCCCTTACCTTTCTAGAAGAAAGCATAGTGTATATGCTTAAAACAAATATAATAAATGTGAGGAGAAGGGGAAACACTGTAATGAAAATATTGGTCAAAATCTTATTTAAAATAAAGGTTACATAATTAGCATAATTTTGTGGAATCATTAAATGATAGTTAACTTTAATGAATTCAATGTTATGTAAATAATAATATCTTAATGGATTTATAGAGCAAAAGGAATTTATTTACCTTTTAATTACTGTTATATGAACTCAAAATTTCTCTAGAATTTCATCATCCTGGAGCAAGTGTTAATTGTACTTTGAAAAGCCAGCATGTGAACCACAGCAAAATGTTGATGGCTTTCAAGTACAAAAGGTGAAGCAAAGTTTTTGTGTCTCTACAACGATCATCACTATCATGGAAATACTTACTTCTGAGGACTTATGAAAGCCTGATTATGTAACCTGTTTTGAGTACTTGAGTTCTTGTCTTGCGATGATACCATAAACAAAAAGGCACCTCAGCATTATAGTATGATCAATCCTAAATAATATATGATCTATATTTTAGAAAATCAAACCATTTTGTTTAAGGAAATAAAAGTGTATGTGGACACAGACATGCAGAAATATTTGGAGGTCTGCATGTGTGTAAATATACACAGTTGTGTTTGTATATATTTATTTTTTATATATATATATATATATATATGTATATATTTAATTTATTCTGTTCTATGGTAAAGGGTTCAGTGGGGGAAAGTGGTAGAGATGAGAAATGGGGCAGGAGAGGGGTGTTATATCTGAACTGAGTATACACAAACATTTTTCTTGTTGTTATTTATTCAACACTATTCCTAACATACAGAATACATTAAATATTAGAATAAAAAAGCCAAGTTTTTCAAATATCATGAAAAATAAAAAATTATCAATATTCCTTGATATATTTAAAACTAATTACCTGTAGAAATTTAGCTTACTTCTTTTGGAATTTGAAGAAAAGTATAAAGTATTTTTTGATTTACTATAGCATGACAGCTACATTAAACCTTGGGACCAAGCTTATATTATATGAACATAAGCAATTATTCATAAAGTTGAAAGAAGAGTTTTGAAGTAGAAAATATTTCTTAGAAAGTATTTTGGAAATGTCACAAAGTCATTGTAATATAAAATGTTAAGTAAGTATATGACTGACATTTGTAACTGCCCTAATATTTCAGTTACAACAGTAAGTAGCTCTCTTACTACATAAAAATGTGGCTTTCTTAGTTTTCTGATTTTAAAGACATGGAGTCTTTTGAAAAATGTGTATGTAGAAAGTCAAGGATGACAATAAGGCTAAAATAAATGGATTTTAGATATAAATATCCTGAACCCCATAAACATATTCAACACTGTAAGAAAAGGAAATACTGTAAGGAAAAAAGTCTGATCAAAAAAAAATGAAATGATCCCTAAACATGAATATTTTTATAACAATTCACACTTATTCTCTGAAAATTATCTCTTTTGTACTGAAGAACCTGTTTATTTAGCTTTGACTACACTTTTATGTGGACATCCTCTTAAGTATATTTAAGAAATTCCACTCACATGATTGTCAGCTAGTCACAAAGCAAGAAGCTGCCATTTGAGACTATATCTGCACGGAAAACTTATATTTTCAACAGAAATATAAACTATTGTCATTGACTTCAACTTTGGTTATTACTCAAACAAACCAGTCCTTGAAATCAAAAGACTGAGGCTCAAAAGGAATGTAAAAATAAATTTATATTATTGCATAAAATGTAAAATTCATAATAAGAAAAATCAGTGTGGGTTTCACAATTACTGCTTGTCTTCAAAGGATACTACTTATGGGCAAGATTCATACAAATTAGATGAAAAGAGAATAAATACAGCTCTAGTTTATGAAAAGTCTACCTTATGTTTTTTTAAATAAGTCAAGCCAAAAACGACTTACCCTTGAAATATTTACACAAGAGTTCAGAAAATGTTTTCATATGAATTCATTTGAGTTTCTTACTTTAGGGGATGGATGAAATTATTTCCTAGCCAACATTTTAAAATGCAAATTTAATATTCTTTACTAACTGGAAACTTCAAAAACTCGGTAGAATTGTTTCACTTGGAAAAGATTAATTGATGTTTTGCTTCTTTACAATTTTGCCCATGAATTCATATATGCTACAAGTGTTTGTTGTTCAGCATTTCTAGGAAAATACACTTTTAAAAAGATACTGAACTGGTACAATGTTTGACAATATATAAAGAGCTATAGAAATATTTCGCTGTGAGTAGATTAATAAAATTAAGAGTTAAGGATAATGCTGCATTGGTGACGTGGTGCCTTGGACTTCCAAACACTCAAGGTGAGTAGATAATTATCTACTTATCTAAATAAAACTGAAAGTTTCATTAGATTACTTCAAGGTTATAGTGACTATTATTTTCTTCTGCATCGTAAATGACACCAAAAATTCCACACTATTTTTTATTAGATATTTTCATTATTTACATTTCAAATGTTATCCCCTTTCCTGGTTTCCCCTCTGAAAAACCCCTATCCCATTCCCTCTCCCCATGTTTACCAACCTACCCACTCCTGCTTCCCTGTCCTGGTATTCCACACTTTTTAATGTAATCTTTAAACTTGTGGTTACTTTTCCAACCTTGGCATATCTAGAATACCTTCATGTCTGATTTATCTACTCTTATCACTTTTCCTAGCCATTTTGGGCAGGTATACAGAGCCCATGCCTTGCCCCATAGTATAAACCATTTAACAGAGCTAACTCTGTTGTAATACCTAAGAGAATAGCTGGTCTCAAAGCAATAGCTTGGGAGTTTATTCAGCGCAAACTTAAAATAAAGACAACACTGTTTAAACTTCATGTCTTTCCCAAGAGCAAAAGATGTATTCCAGAAATCTTTGTGTTCTTTCAGAAAATTCTGTCGATGTCTGAGGCAAAAGCTGCAATGAAGGCACATTCCTCTCGCACATGGGGGAAGCGAAGGTAGGGATGCTTTGATTTTTGCTACAAAGACAAGTGTCAGTCTCCTCAGAGAACTCACGTTGCTATCTCTAGTGTACCTAGAGGTTCCTCATGCAGTACCTTTACAGGCAAGAAGTATTGGTAGAAATGTGCATTGGTTTTGTTTTGTGTTTGTATTTAATTGACCCACTCATGTACACAGCTAGTTGTGAACTGAAGGCTGTATCTAGAGTGTACACAGATTTAGGACATTAATTTGCAAAAAATAAAGTATAGCATTCTTGAAGACACTAATTCGTATATTTTGGTAAAAAAAATGTAAGATTACTTTTAGTAAATTGGACTATAATTAAATTATTTCTACTTATTCCTTTTTGCAGTACTGTGAGATTGAATGGAAGTAGTAGCCTTATTTAAAGTTTTACAGTTGTGAACACACACCATGACCAAGCCAATTCTTTAAGGAAAACATTTAATTGGGGATGGCTTACAGGTTCAGAGGTTCAATCCATTATCATCAAGGCGGGAACATGGCAGCATCCAGGAGGAGCTGAGAGTTCTGCATCTTGTTCAGAAGGCAAACAGGAGTCTAGGGCTCCGGCAGCTATGATGAGGGTTTTAAAGTCCATGTCCACAGTGAAACACTTATATAATGAAGCTCAGGGCTACACCTCCAAATAGTGCCTCTCCCTGCCTAGTCATACTTAAACCACCACAGTAGACTACATAAACAAAAATCCATTTTTTTTTCTTTAGCAATCAGTTTGTTCTACACTGATTAGGATAGGGCATGTGATGGGTAGTAATGATTACTATTTGCTCTTAATTTCTATGACCTCTAATAGCTATATATAAAATTACAGGGGCATACATTTTCAGTTAAAAATACTAATCAATATTCTCATAAAAGATATTTGTAAATTTTAAAGATTTCATTAAATGTTGTGTGTATGAGAGTTTCCCTGAATGTAAGTCAGTACACCACTGTGTGATGGTAAACCATGCCAGGAAGCATGGTGGTTAGAGCAGGTCTGAGACCCTGGGAACTCACCTGAGATGGTAGGTACCTCCCTACTCCCTGCAAATTAGGGCCTGGGACTCATGTCCTACTTCCCATATGAGGAAATGTGACCTGTGATCAAGTAGGACCAGAACAGAGTTCTCCATGTGTCTTAGTCAGGGTTTCTATTCCTGCACAAATATCATGACTAAGAATCAAGTTGGGGAGGAAAGCGTTTATTCGGTTTATATTTCCATACTGCTGTTGATCACCAAAGGATGCAGGACTGGCACTCAAGCAGGTCAGAAAACAGGAGCTGATGCAGAAGCCATGGAGGGATGTTCTTTAATGGCTTGCTTGCTTCCCCTGGCTTGCTCAGCCTGCTTTCTTATAGAATCCAAAACTACCAGCCCAGAGATGGTCCCACCCACAAGGAGCCTCTCCCCCTTGAGAAAATGCCCCACAGCTGGATCTCATGGGGGTATTTCCCCAACTAAAGCTCCTTTCTCTGTGATAACTCCAGCTGTGTCAAGTTGACACAAAGCTAGTCAATACACCATGTTAACAAGGTACCTGGAGACTCTGAGGGTTTAGACATCAAGTTCCCCTTCCCTGACATTCCTGCACAAGGTATGTAATCTCAGGTCCATTCTGAGAAGTTAATATGGTATGCATCCATTTTTTCAGATGAACAATCAATAAACAGTTTGGAAATAAGGACTGCCTCTTTCATCACAAGCTGCCATGGGGAGCATGGAGCAGGCCTTTGCCTACAAAGTCACAGCATAAATCTCCTGTAGAAGGCCCCTTTGTGCTCCCAGTCATAACTGTTGCCAAGCTAAGGACCTTCACCATGCCAAGACCGAGCTCCCATTACTCCCTGCTCAGGGCTAGTCACCATCTTTAGCCTGTGAATTCCTGACTCGACTCTAAACTCCTTGTGACTCAGTGATGCTTGGATGGCCAGGAGTTTGGAAGCAACCAGTCCAAGCCTCACTGTTAGCCAGTGGACCAACAACACGTTGTTCCTGACTCCACTCTGTGGTACCCCATGGATGACTGGGTGCCCTGGGGTCTGGGAACCCCAGCTTCAGCTTTCTCTTATGTCATACTGAGTTTTTCCTCATCTGGAACAGTGTCTCCGTGCTTCCCAAAAGTCCAGCACCATCCTATCCGGTTGTGTCGGCCAAGAGCATTGAAGCATCCCTGTATTTCACCTATTGTGAACCCACATAACACTTACATGCAGTGTTAGATAGATCTATGGCAATACCTAATATTTTACACATACATACATGCACATATAGTATATAATGTATGATGTGTGACATACAATATGTGGTACATGATGTATAATACTATATATGTACATATATATATATATATATACACAAATATATATACATATATACACACACTTATATAAAATACATAATAAAATATAGTAAATACATTTAAATAAATAGAATAAAGCAACAGACTGACTCCTTATGAAAATTTTTATATACTTATAGATCAGTGCCTTGTTTAGCCATCATCGAAGAAGCTATCTCCTGAAGGAGATGGGAACAGTACAGAAACCCATGGCCAGATATTATGCAATTGTGAGAGACCTTGGAATATTTAATCCTAAGTGGGATGTCTCCAGATGGGGTGAAAAGAATGTTAGATCCTGAGGTTTTAGAGGACACCAAACAAAAACTAAACCCAAGGCTGCTAAACCATGACCAAAGCTCTTATGTAGTCACAGAGACTGAGGCAGTGAGCACAGAGCCTATCTGAATCTATCCCAGTTACTCTGTGTGTGTGTGTGTGTGTTTGTGTGTACATAAATATATTATTTCTATTTAAGTGTTTTCATGGTATTTCTCTGTGTAACTCTCTAATTTTTGTACCTCCTTTTGGTCTTTTTCCTTCTACTGCTTGTGGACGTTGTACATCGTGGTGCGCACTAGGCTCCGCACCACGATGTACAACGTCCACAAGCAGTTTCTTTCACTTTTTGTCTCATTTTATTATATTTTATTATTATTCATTAGGCAGTGGTGGCGGGAGGCAGAGGCAGGCAGATTTCTGAGTTCGAGGTCAACCTGGTCTACAGAGTGAGTTCCAGGACAGCCAGGACTGCACAGAGAAAAGCCCCTGTCTCGAAAAACCAAAAAAACAAAAAAAAACAAAAAAAAAAAAAAAAAAAAAAAAACCCCAAAAAAAAAAAAAAAAAAAAAAAAAAAAAACCCCAAAAAAAAAAAAAAAAAAAAAAAAAAAAAAAAAAACACCAAAAAAAAAAGAATTTTCTAATGTGATACAGAAAAGAAGTGGGTTCAGAAACGAAGGGAGGGTAAAAGGAAATGGGAGGATTATGGTGGGGGAAACAGTAATCAGAATATATTATGTGAGAAAATAAGGTATTTTCATAAAAGAAAATATGCAAAAAAGAAAAAGGTAAAAAAAACATAAGTGGCTTCCCCCACTTCTATGATTAACACTGAATAAAACCCAAACCATTAAAGCCTAATTCAGCAATGATTTTAGTTTCACTCATTATGCTTTAAAATATAAGACCAGTACATCCTCAATATTATCATTTTTTAAAAGTAACAAAATTGAAGAGTACAAGTCAAATTTTTTATTTGTGAGATTCCAATTACATAAGCAATAATAGTACTCACTTAAGTGACTGTTGAATATTAGTTATCATTTTCGTGGTCATACTTGTAGTACTCAGAATCCTTGTAAATATGAACTTACTGAAGATTTCTATTTCCTTGTATCATCATAAAAAGCACTTAAATAAAGTGGTAAATACCCAACAAAACAAAAAAAGCAAAAATAATTATAAAATAAATGTTTGTAAAGTATCACGCCTAGTGTAAACTCATGTTATAGTCAGCTTAATATATTAGAGTTAATTGATTTGGGGTGATGAAAAGACTAAACAGGTAAAAGCATTGGCCATGAAAGCCTGAATGTCTGATTGTGATCCCTGGAACCCTATAAAGGTGAATGGAGAGAATTTACTACATAGATTTGTCCTCTCACATCAACCTGTGCATGTTTGCATATATCAAGCATGCAGTAATAAATACTTTAAGTAAATGATACTAAGTAATAAATATGAGATCTTAATAGTAAAAATTTTATAATTCTTTATTTTCCAAAAATTTTAATATTAAACATTTTGCTAAATATATGAAAATTCTACATATATTGGTGGCTTCAGTCATACTTTAGAGTATTAATCAAAGCACTGATCCTCTTGATTTATATGTTGATGCTCTCTCGTTCATAGCCTCATTTATAAGCATAATAAACATCTTTAAACTGATGTTGACTTTTTGTTCTTAGGTTGAGAAGTGTTTGGCTTCCCTGATGCTAATTATTGTGGGACATAAAAAATGTTATGATCATAATAAAGCTATTAATATAATTCACAAGGTTTTGTACACTAGATTGTCTGTGAATAATATTGACTCTATTAATTTCCAGGGCCATTGAATATAAGCGATTATGGGAGAATTGCTCTGTCATGGCCATGGGTAAATCATGCTACATGCTCTGCTGGATAAGACCTCTTAAAATTATATTGCAATCTATAAATATGATCTGGACAAAGGATGGAAGCCTTTATGGTAGGGTAATGACAGTGTCACAGTAAGGTAAAATATAACCAAACTGAAGGTTCAGAGCATTCTTCACCAACACTGTTTTTTCATGAATTTAACTTTGGAACAAGATACCATTGATTTTACTGGATTGCTGTTTCCTATCTATGGTGCTGGTAAAAGAACATGATGTTTCCAAATGTTCTTTTCAGCTCAGTGAGTCCTATGTGCCTCTTAAATTACAGTTGCAAATGCAAGGTTTTTTTGATTGGTTCCATTTCTTGTTCTTGTATGTTCATTTATTGAAAGCTTAGTAAATTTCTGGGAAACATTTAACATCATAGAAATTATCTTACACTTTCTAATATTGAAAATTACCACTGAGTTGTGAAGCTTTCTTGCATTCTGTGTATGATACACCTCAGTCTTGTTCCTGGCTATTTTTTGCTGGATTTTGTAGCTATACTACAGCTGTAAGAATGCAGACTTGCTAAAAGCTTAATTAAGATTTGTTAAATGACGGCATAGAGTGGAATATTTTATTGCTTATTTGTTATAATAATTATTATAGAGTCTTTACAGGACATTTTTACTTCAAAATACAGTAAGTAATTACCATACACAAAAGACCAAAATCTGTTTTCTTGAATAGTAATAATTGGATCTGCTTTTTGTTTAAAATGGAAAAAATAGAATAAATCTAAAGCATAATTTTATATAAATCATCATGTTTACATTTAAATATATACACTGTTATTTTATTTAGCCAAATGACTATCTTTAAGAAAGTTTAAGTATGTATGACTTCATATACCATGCATAAAATGATTATTTTATATTCCTATGTTAGTTGTTCTTAGTTCATTGACTTGAATTTCTTCCCAATATATTTTTTTTCTGTTTCATATTATTGAGGGTATATGTGAGGGTTAAAGTACAGATTTAAAACCTTGAGGGTTCTGGGCACAGTAAATCTAAAGGTAATTAAACTGGTAATACTTCTTAGCTAAATGACCAAAAAAGAAGTATCTAAATTGCTAAACCTCAATTATCTCACCAATAGCATTTGCATTAGAAAAGGATTATGAAGCAAACAATTCTCATTAAGTCATCAATCGATAAATGTTATTGTGGGTCATGAGCATACTGAAGTCTGAATCTACAAGTAAACAGTCATCAGGCAATTATACATAAAGTCAGACTTCTCACCAGGATACAGCTCAATTGTTCACAAAACCAATTGCTTGCCTGAAAAAGAAGCAATTCACAAATCCACCCTACAGTATAAATCTGCATAAAAACAAATGACTCTCTTTAGTAGTATTTCAATAAAATGAATAAAAGTTTCTTTAACAATCAATATGAAGTAACTATGACTTGATTCATAATGGACTATTTTATAAAAACGCACTTTGAATTTCTGTTTTAGTTAGCCTACTGCCACCCTCCCTGTAGCAATAACCTCTAATTTTGGCATACCTAAAGTCTCTATCTTCTCCCATATTTCCTTGCTTTTCCACCTGCCTTGTTGAGCTTCTGCTAAGACACAGGTAGCAATAAATAACTTACTCTCAAACTAAGTAACTCACTTTGGATTTTTCATTCAGTTAGTTTTTCATATTACTGTGCACAATTAAGTATTAGTAAAAATTCTTGCCCTGGTTATATTTCATAGATTACATAACAATGTGCAGTGAACACATCAAGGAAAAACTCTTTTTGTATCTGCAATTTGATAATTTTGAACCTACTTATTTCTATAAATGTTTGTTTTGTTTTTAATTAATAAATGTCACAACATTTTAGATAGGCACCAGATTGTTTTGCCAAAAAAATTACATTGTCTTATGCTCAGATGTTTGTGTTTATTCTCTTACTGGTATATAATAATCAACACGTAATCTGTACTTAATTTTCCATTACAACTCAGATCCAGAGGAATATATACATGAATTTCTTATACCTGGATTTCTATTCATGGGTCATTTGGTTATTACTTTTGAATAACTGTTAGCATAGAAACGAGTAATTTTCTAGATATTAGAATCATTAAAATATAAGAAAGTTTGATGTTCATAGTTTATTTAAGGAGACAGTACAAGTACTATTTCATAAGAATATAACATTTTAAGTGAATTACTTAATGTAACAAAGTAAGATGTGTTGTGTATTCTAGAGGACGGTCCATCACAGTAAGGAATACAGAGTATGTCTAGTAAGGAAGTTGATGCTTTATCTGGAATAAAGATAAACACAGATGATGTGTGAGAAACTACTGCACATATACTACAGTTGTGTTTAGCCATATATTTGGCAAAAAAAAAAAGGTGCTTCAGAAAAAGAAGTTAATGAGAAGAAAAGATATGAAATGTATAATGACTAAATTGAGAACAATGTAACATAGAGACCATTGTGGTTGGAATAATGAGATTATGGTAAATATCAAAACCAGGAAACTATAGTATATATATATATATATATATATATATATATATATATATATATATATACATATCCATTTACTTTTACATTTACATCTATGAATATGTCTATGTATACATGTATATATACACAGTCTACACCATATATAAAATCTGCATATATTATGACACAAGTGGGAAGACATGTCAAGACTGAGCAGAAGAGTGAAGCATTGAAATTTGCCTTCTTCTGTTAACAAAGAGACTAAATATATGAAGAGTAGGCTTGTGGTGGTCTGAGTAAGGATGGACCCACTGCCTCATGTCCTTGAATGTTTAGTCATCAGACAGGGGTGCTACCTGAGAAGGAATAGGAGTTTATTCTTATTGGAGGAAGTGTGTCACTGGGAGCAAGCTTTGAGGTTTCAAACCAGGCACTCTCTTCCTGCTGTCTATGGATATGGAAGTAGTACTTACACCTACGTTTTCAGCCATGCTCCCTTAAATGAGGATAATGAACTAAACTTCTGAAACTGTAGCCAGGTTTGAAAATATAGCCAAAATATATTCACAGATCAAAGACATGACAAGAAACAAAATTAAGAGCCAAGAAGATCCAAAAGAGTTTTGATTGTTTGCATGTTTGACAAATTGGTCAATCCTCAACAAAGAAAATATTATCGCCTGCATATTTTTGGAGGGAGGAAACTCAGGAAGTCTTGTTTTTATAGTCTTGGTAATCATACTTGTGCTTTTGTTTGTTTAACTTATGTTACTTAGAAATCTTTCATGCTCTCAACTTTGACTTTCATTGTTTCTATCCTCTATTAACAGTAACTCTAAGGTTTTTGTGAATACTGATGATAGAGTATAGTAACAATGAAAGCTGCTCTTGACTAGTATAATTTAAATGCTTAATATGATTCCAAATTACTTAATCTTAGATACTATAGAGGTAATATACATCAGATAAGTAGCCTTCCAGAGAGGCAAATGTGCCTTAAAGGAAGATTTATCTTGGCTTTAATTTCTCTCCTAGAATTCATCAATGGAACAGTGCTCAGACCAGCCAGATATCTAGATAGACAGGAGAATCGCTAATCAGACACACGCAAGGGGAAAGAAACTGATTGTAGTGGTGAATTGCCAACAGATAAGCTAACAGATATTTGCAAGTTCTGTCTATGAGTGTTTTTTGGTATACTGTGAAAATGGTGTTAAAAATGGGCAATATGTAACTTAAAGTTTAAAATTTTCAGCTTATTTTTGCAAATTTGTTTCTTTATCACCTTTTCCATTCTTTGTCAGAATTTTCTCTTCAGTTTAGCTCAGGTCACAGTTTTAAGAGCAATAAAACAATAGGCAACTATTGCCTACTAGAAGAAAACTCTGCCTCTTCTACATATGAGCACCTAATGTGTTGTCTAATGCACACTGGTTGGCACTGAAAACATACAGAAAATGAAAGTTGACTATATATATCACACAGATAAACTTTAATTCCTCTTCTAACTCATTCACTTTCATGACTTTCATCTATCTATTTATCTATCTATCTATCCATCCATCTATTGATCTATATAAATATCACATACATGTGCACACACATGTATATATTTATACACAAACACACACATGTATGCAGGTGTGTGTGTGTGTGTGTGTGTGTGTGTGCATGTGTCTTCAAAGGAATATAATCAAAGACAAGATCCTAATAATGTGAGAGTGTGGTTGCTCATGGGTGATTCACAAGAAAACAAGGAAATCAACAGAGCCTGCAATTAGAACAGGGAAGGAGGAAGTAAAGTAAATCTATTTCATTTTCAAGATCAATACATTCCTTGAGAAAAGACTATCATTTCTTTCTTCCAATTTTAGCACTGCAATTATCATCAATATTTAAAGTTAACATAAATAGTAAATAAATATATTAATTACTTATTGAATCCTATGTGTCTGGCATGTGTTAATAGCTTTATGTTCACAGCCTCATTTAATTATCTAAAGAACACTATGAGGTTATTACTGAGAAAACAGAATGTTCTAAAATAAGTACTTGGACCAAAAAGATAAACTATAACACATAGTAAATACATTATGTCTCTTCCCCATATGTGTCAATTTTGTCATCCGACTTTAAACTGATATCTTATCGTCATCCTTGTCATTTTCAGCTTAATTCAACTGTTTTATCAAAGTGCCCAGTCTCAATCTTGGCTTTTCTTACCTCTTAAAATAATGTTTCATTTTAAACTTATTCTTTGCAAATCCTGTATATGTATACAATGTTACTTGATCACATCTACCTCCATCTTCCCCATACACCTTCACCAAGCTCCAGCAAACACTGTCCCAGTAACACTACATGCTTTTTGACTTTAACACACTGAATCAGACAGGGCTGCCACTGTGCTCACATGCATGGTGACATCCACTAGGGCATGGGCAGACTCCCTGTGCCCAGGCACATGAAGAATCATGTCTATCCCTCCCCCGTCATCTATGGTCAATAGCTCCTCAGGTAGGGTTGGGGCCTCAATAGCCCCTCACTTACACATGCTAGAATGTTCACTAACTTGATCTTATCCAGGAACCATAGCTCCTAAGAGTTGATTTTTTTCAACAGGCTTATCATGTCCAAAATATGCGGTAGGTCATAGCTCTATTTATAATGTCTTGCATTCCTTACATGCCACTTCCAGAGGTTCCATTAGGCAGGTTGATATAGACATCTCATCCCTAACTGAACTGTCACAAGGTTTTTTTTGTTTGTTTGTTTGTTTTTTTTTTTTTTTTGCACTTTGAAAAGGTATGAGTCCACAGTAAATAATATTGACTTCATAAAAATCACGAAAGAAGCACGTCTATGGACTAAAATTATAAATATTTTGAAGGTAATTGGGTGGCCCCATTCCTCCACTGGACTCCCTGTCTATCCACTGGAGGTGTTCTCTTCAGGTTCCATCTCCCCACTGTTGGTATTTTAGTTAAGGTACTTTCTAGATGTTCCCTCAATCACAAACATCCCACAGCTGCATATTTCCATTCATTCTCATGGCCCCCCTAGGCTTCTCTCCTGTCTCTTTCTTATACCTGATCCTGCCCACCATTTCCCTCCCCCTCCCATATCCCACCTAGGCTCTGTCTCTGGTCTCTTATGATTATTTTGTTCCCCCTTCTAAACAAGATAGAAGCACCCTGACTTGGGCCTTCCTTCTTGTTAAACTAAGTCTGTGATTTGTATCATAGGTTTTCTGTACTTCTTAATTTTTGCCCCAGAATTATTCTGGTCTAAAAGAACTGTAGAGACAAAAATGGAGGAGAGATTGAAGGAAAAGCCATCCAGAGATCAGCCAATTTGGGATCCATCTCATGGGTAGGCACCAAACCACGACACTATTACTAATGCCATGTTGTACTTGCAAACAGGAGCATAGCATGGCTGTCTTCTGAGAGTGTCTACCAGCAGCTGACTGACACAGATGTAACCAACCATTGGTCTGATATCAGGGATCCCTATAGAAGAGTTAGGGGAAGGACTGAAGGAGCTAAAAGGGATGGCAACTCTATAGGAAGAACAGTATCAACTGGAAAACATGGGCTGTTCAGACACATGTAGCAAAGAGGTCTTGTCTGGCCTCAGGGGACAAGGATGTGCCTAATCCCATAGATACATGATGCACCCAGGGAAGGCGATTGTTGGGGTGATTGTGGGTCAGAGGGGAAGGGGACTGAGTGGGTAGGAAATCACACTCTGTGAGGCAAAGGATATATAGGAAGGGGTGAAGAACTCTGGAAAGGGGAACTAGACTGGGAATGGGGGCAGCATTTAGAATTTAAATAGATAAAATAATTTAATAAACTCGAGAGGCAGAGGCAGGAGGATTTCTGAGTTCAAGGCCAGCCTGCTCTACAAAGTAAGCTCCAGGACAGCCAGGGCTATATAGAGAAACCCTGTCTCGAAAAACCAAAAAAAAAAAAAAAAATTAATAATAGCAAAAAATACATAAACATTTAGCACGAAGTTTGACAACCTGATTTTTAAAAAAATAAAAAACAGTAGATTCTATCTCACCCCCCCCCCCGGGTTCATGACCTCTTTAGCCGTGATTTATGCCCAGGCTTTCAGTATCAGGCACCAAATTCTGTAACGATTACATCTGATCCTAGTAAGAATTGGTTACAACTATAAAGTGTAGTGAAGCTATTTTACCAGGGGGAACATCTTGTGTTGTCACTTTGTACAGTATAGAGTATCCAGTGCTGAATATTTTCTTCCCCAACATCCTAAATAACATGTCCAAGTACAACAAGTGCTACAGAGCAGAGAGATAATTACTGGTTATTTCAAGATTGATTTATGTTCTGAAAACAAAATATATGAAACTGTCTGCAATAGTGCCTTAACCTTGGCCTACTGATGGTGTCTAGACACATTAATAACTATAACCTATGTTGCAGTGGGCGTCTTCAGGGATAGACAATTGCAGCCAACAATTCATGGAGAAGCAACCTGTTACAAGGACTGATATTTTAATTTAGTAACTTCTGTCTTTTGTTAACACCAAAATCACTAATGTTAGATAATTATACAAATTCTTCTTAAAAATATTTAGCTTAGTTTTTTAAAGTGCTATACTTCAACACTTCATTTAAAATTAATTTTACTTAATATAAAATTATATAACTTTGCCAAATAATTTTCCTCTCTTTTCATTCCAAGGTATCCTTCTCCAAACTCTCGTATATTCTCCAAAATCTCAAGTTAATATTCTCTTTTCCTTTGGTGTGTGTGTGTGTGTGTGTGTGTGTGCACTCATAACTAAGTGAACACAGCCTGCTGAATTTGCGTGTGTGCACTCATAACTAAGTGAACACGGCCTGCTGAATATGTGTGTGTGTGTATGTGCACCCCTAGCTAAGCGCACATGGCCTGCTGAACGTGGGTGTGTGCACCCCTAGCTAAGTGAACACAGCCTGCTGAATGTGGGTGTGTGCACTCCTAGCTAAGCGCACACGGCCTGCTGAATTTGTGTGTGTGCTCTCATAACTAAGTGAACACAGCCTACTGAATTTGGGTGTGTGCAATTTGCCTGTTTTGGTTTCAGGATTGACCACCCTCCATTGTATAACCAGGAAGTGGTTTTGTACAGGCAGAGATTAATTCTCCTTTCCCCAGCCGTCCAATAATGCCTGTTGATCTTTGTTTGGGATTGGTACCCTGCAAAATCTTCCCTCTTTCATCTTAACATGTCCAATGATATTGCCATCATTCTTGTCTTGATTGCGTAGTATTTCTAGGAGAATGTTTCAATACAGACTTGCTAGTTTAATGGCTCTTACAATCTATTTGTCCAGCTTCAAACAATGGTTCCTGATACATAAATTCTAAATTTTGGAGCTGATATATATATATATACCTTTCTCAGGGCTTCACAAAATCTGTTCATCTCTTCATTGTGTCAAGTTGTAGATTTCTGTGATGCTCTCTGATACAAAAGTGGCTGTTTGATGTTGATGTAAAATGGGTTATCTGTTACCCATGCTTCTTTATACAGATGATAGTTTAAAATATACTAAGGGATTATGCTCTTATAGCATAGTTGTAATATTTTATTCTTTACTAATGTATGTGACCTTACTAGCTGGGGAAACTCTATGTTATCAGTACCAGGCATGCATTTTCTCCTCATGATGGGTCCTTAAGACAGCTATTGGTTAGCAATCACATGTGTGAATACCACTAATTGTACCTTCATAAATGGCTTGCTATGCTGGTAATTTCTGTGGTTAATAGATGTTGCAGCTGGACAGGACTATTTAATTGATTGCCTTCATTGACAGTTTTCATAGTATGTTCTGGCATCAAAGAAGTTAGATTTCAGAAAAATGGCTTTCAATCATACCTTTGGACTATGGGCTAGAAGGTGGGTCAATGCATTTGGGAATCCTTATTAAAAGTAGGTTTGTTTTTTGTTTAAAGATTTATTTATTTGTTATATGTAAGTACACTGCAGCTGTCCTCAGATACCCCAGAAGAGGGAATTAGATCTTGTTAAGGATGGTTGTGAGCCACCATGTGGTTGCTGGGATTTGAACTCTGCACCTTTGGAAGAGCAGTTGGGTGCTCTTACCCACTGAGCCATCTCGCAAAACACAAGAAAACTAAGAAGGAAGACCATCGTGTGGATACTTCATTCCTCCTTAGAATAAGGAACAAAATACTCATGAAAGGATATA
>NC_034597.1:78417879-78420666 GCF_900095145.1 Mus pahari | reverse complement strand
GTGGAACAACAATATGAACTAACCAGTACCCCCTGAGCTCGTGTCTCTAGCTGCATATGTAGCAGAAGATGGCCTAGTCGGCCATCATTGAGAAGAGAGGCCCCTTGGTCTTGTAAACTTTATATGACCCAGCACAGGGGAACGTGAGGTCCAAGAAGTGGGAGTGGGTGGGTAGGGGAGCAGGGGCAGGGTGGGGTATAGGGAACTTTTGGGATAGCATTTGAAATGTAAATAAACAAAATGATAATAAATTTTTAAAAAGTAGGTTTTGAAAAATCAAAATTTAAACATTGGAGCTTGGATAGCTGAAGAAAGAGAACATGAGGCATTTGTCTTTTTGAGTAAGTGCACATTTGCCAAAAGATACCTCACTCCCCTTCTCTCAAGAAATTAAGATACTATAGAACATTTTTGAGAATATTTATTATCTCCATGTTGGTGCTCATGGTTATATTAATAATTAAAAATTCACATATAAGAAAAATCATTTTAAATTCTTTAATAATTTCTAATAGTTTAATTATCCTCTGATTTTATAATCAAATTATCCAAATCTTAAAATATATAAGTTATTATTTGAATATTTTGTTATGTCTATTTTTCCAGTATAGCTTGAAGAGTATTCATTCATTAAATACAGCATATTTTTCTGTACATATAAGTACAACCATGCATATATTTTTAATTAATGAATATATTAGAGGAATATAAATATTTGGCAAGAAGAAATGAACATAATACTAAATTTAATGCTTAATTGTAACCTGGCAAGAGCTATTGGCAAGGAATCAGTCATGAAAATAGAGAAAGGGACAGGGTAGAATTTGCTAATTTTTGAGAAGGATATGGAACTTGAAAGGGAAGAACTTTTAGAGGTTTAGATATATGAAGACCAGCAGCAAAAGCAAAGATGTGTGTTGGAAAAAAGAGAGATAATGTGTACAGAAAATCTTGGCAACTGCTTTGTGTTTATCAGTTTACTACACGAATATAAAAGGAGATCATTACATGATTTGGGGCAAAAAAGTAGCCTAGTAATTATATTACAGTGGTCTATAATTCCTATTATTCTGGTGACTAGAATTAACTGAATATTTGAGACAATTGTGGAGTTAGAATGACCATTTAGGAGATCATTGTACAAGAGAAATAATTTTAATATTATAATAATTACATAAATATATAAATATATGTACAATTATATATACATATAATTTTATTTTATAGCCAGACTAATTCCTGAGATACTATATATAGACCAAATAATAAGGCCCTAAAATTTTCTCCAAATTTTTTCTTTTTCAATAACTATATAGAGTTATTTATTATTATTTTGGTGTTGGAAACATATTAATTAAATAAATATATGTATAATGTTTAAAGTGTCCACTGGACGTTCTTGTGTCTGTTTATACTCAAGCGTTTTCTGCATGATTTCGAAAATATGATGGGCTTTAAAAAGCTTCACCTTGGTCATTGATAATATTATTGGTTGAAAACAGAAAACAACCACCAGAATAGTAAATGTAGAAAAATGAGATGAGATTGAATACTGCATAGATAAGAAAGTAAGTGGCATAGAGTATAAGTTTTATAAATTGACCTATGTTTAGACATGATTAACTGCATGCATGTGGGAACAAATCACATATGTGTTAGGAGTTATCTCAAGAGATGGGTGCCAAAACCATGATGGCTTTTGATAGAATTTTTATGACATTTAAATTACTGCTGACTACCTCGTATGTTGGTTTGAATGAGAATGTTCCCCTAAGTCTGAATACTTGGTTTACGGTTAGTTGAAGTGTTCAAGATGATGTAAGAAGTAAGGACATGTTGGATGAGGTACATCACTGGGTTCAGAACACACATGTAACATGTTCAGTATGTTCTCTGCTTTCTGGTTTGGAGCAAGATGGGAGCTCCCAGCTGTTTCTGCCACCCTGCCTTTGTTCAACCATCAAGAACTATACAGAAAATGTGGTACATTTACACAATGGAATACTATTCAGCTATTAAAAACAAGGAATTCATAAAATTCTTAGGCAAATAGACAGAAATATCAACCTGAGTGGGGCAACCCAATCACAAAAAGAACACACATGGTATACACTCACTGATAAGTGGATATTAGCCCCCAAACTCAGAAATTCTAAGATACAATTCACAGACATGAAGCTCAAGAAGAAAGAAGACCTAAGTATGGATAATTTGGTCCTTCTTAGAAGAGGGAACAAAATACCTATGCGAGGAGATGCAGAGACGAAGTGTGAAGAAGAGACTGAAGGAAAGGACATTCAGAGACTGCCCCACCTGGGGTCCATCGCATATACAGACACCAAACACAGACACTATTGTGGATGTAAAGAAGAGCTTGCTGACAGAAGCCTGATATAGCTGTCTCCTGAGAGGCTCTGCCAGTACCTGACAAATACAGAGGTGGATGACCTCAGGCAACCATAGGACTTAGCATAGAGTCCCCAGTGGAGGAACTAGAGAAAAGATAAAAGGAGCTGAAAGAGCTTGCAGCCTCATAGGAGGAACAACAACATGAACCAACCAATTGGAAGGCCACTCTGCAAGAAAGAGAGAGAGAGAGAGAGAGAGAGAGAGAGAGAGAGAGAGAGAGAGAGAAGAGTCTTGGGAGCTAATTACTACCTTGGATTATGCATGTCACAGCCACTCTAGTACTGTCTTAGTCAGGGTTTCTATTCCTGCACAAACATCATGACCAAGAAGCAAGTTGGGGAGGAAAGGGTTTATTTGGCTTACATTTCCATACTGCTG
>NC_034597.1:78405663-78415524 GCF_900095145.1 Mus pahari | reverse complement strand
CCAAGACTACCAGCCCAGAGATGGCACCACCCACAAGGGGCCCTCCCCCCTTGATCACTAATTGAGAAAATGCCTTACAGCTGGATCTCATGGAGACATTTCCCCAACTGAGGCTCCTTTCTCTGTGATAACTCCAGCTGTGTCAAGTTGACACAAAGCTATCCAGTACAAGTACCTACTCAGACTTTTGCAAGAAGAAAATGATTGTCCATGTAATTTAATTTTATTAGTTTTCTAATTATTTTTCTACTTGAAATGGAACCAACTCAAACCAATATAGGACTAAACCAAATATCATCTTTGTTTTACTACACAAGAGTGAAGAAAAATAAACATTAGTAAAAATTCATGCTATCAGTGAAGTAAAGGATACACTTTGTTTAACCAATCAAAACAGAAAGTGAAAACAAAACAAAACAAAACAATGGAAGAAAGCCATAGCTATTGAGCTAAACAACACATGTGGTATTTAAGTCAAATTCTGCTGTCTCCTTAAAAGCAGATATAAAGAAATAATAATATAAATAAATGACTCTGTGCCTAAGCATATATCCTTAAAATATGTGAAAGAGCCTACTCTTTCCCAAACATATTTACAAATTGACTCTGAAAGACAGAAATAAGGAACTCTTATTTCTTTTACTTCCTTCTTTAAGAGCAACATGTGCTTTAAAATATTAGTTTGGATAATCTTGTAACAGCACCAAAACTTTAGTACTCTTCAAACCTATCCACAGTGCTTCAATCCATATATTTTTCCTGTTCCCACAATAGCTTTTATATTGTTTTTGGAATGCTTTACCAATTAGCAAACTTAAATTCAAAGTAAATTTATTTTAATTAAATATTGTGTGCCAAATAATTAAATTTGAGCTTTACTGATGTATTATGTGAATTTTCTTTGCAAAATAGCAATAGCATAGGTATGGATGCTGAGAGTTCTGCTTAGGTCTTGACTTCTATTTACCTTCTTGCTTTATAAATTTTTATTTGTTAAAAATAATAAAAATATTCATTAAAATATGTGCCTTCCTGCTAAGCTCCTAGTAATCTGTGTTAAAATGTAATTCACTCCACTCCTGATCAGCAAATCAAATTAACACCTTCCAAACAAGTGTTACCAACAAAGCAGTAAAATTAAATTTCAACCTTAATCAAACACATTTACATAATCAATTCATTGTTTAAACATCTGCAAATAATTTTCTAAATTCATTTTTGAATCATTTAAAGCAGAAAATATATTATTTTCATACGCATGTATTCACAAAACATTTTCTGATAGAGGTTAAGTTATAACAATTTTAAAGAAATAAATTTAGTACTAAAAATTCACATTTTTCTTTTACCTGCCATGTTAGCTAAAATTATATATAGATTCAAATTACAAGAATTAATGACTTCGCATTAATATATGAGAATATTATTAAGCTAATGTTTTTACTTCATAATATTTGAAACTTTTGAGAATATAGATTTACTGCTGGATTATACTAACCCTTCAAAGAACTAACATCAGTGTTATTAAAACCATACCATAAAACAAAAAGAAAAGGGTTGTTTCTAAACTATTGTTACAAAGGCAGCATGAACTTAGTCCCAAATTTAAATAAGATTGAGACAAATTCTGTAATAAGCATTGTTAAAAAATCCTCAATAAGATCCTTCAACTAATTCAATAATAATTTATCAAGTTCATATGCCACAATTAGTAGGATTTGAACCAACAACACCAGATTGCAAAACACATACAAATTAATATATATATAATAGATCACATAAATATAATAAAGAACTAGTATCACATGATGGATTTCATTTTGCGCAAATATGAAGCCTTCAACATAATTTGTTGGCCTTCATGAAAATAGGATAGTTTTATATGAAATAATAAAAGAGGCATAATAAACCCACGGTGATCATTATACTTAATAACAATAATCTGGGACCATTTCCTCTGAAATCAGTAAGAAGAAAAGAGTTTCCTCTCTAGTCATTCTTATTCATGAATAGAGGAAAATTTGAGCAGGGCAATATGACAAAAACAAAATCAGGAGGCATGTCAACTCTAACCACTCGGATACATCAATAAGGATCATCATTTTCTTTTAACAAATATTTATCTCTTAATGGGATGATGAACTTTTTTAGTTAGTATTCAATTGAAAATAAGAAAAAAAAAACACCACTCATAAGACTCTAGAGTATTTGTAGAGCAAATGCCAAAATAACAAGGAATACAATAACATTTTGGGAATAAAAGTGTACACCAAGTTAAATATAATGAACATAATAAATTTGGTTTGTAGATAACTGGAAATCTTGTAATGTAAGATAAGACACTTTATACTAATTTAAAAAATATGGCATGCATATATTGATTTCACATGCAAAAATGCATTTGTCATTATAAATCAATCAAATCCATAACTAGTCAAAGAAATGTGAAAGTCATTTCATTTGAATTTTAGTTCTGGAGTAAATAAGGCACAGAATGTGGCTGTTAGATATCTGCTGGGGCATTTAAGTGGCAGCATCTCAGACTGTGGAGTTCCAGTGTCTCTTTTCATGCAACCATTAGATTACAGATACTGTTTTCAACTATTCTTATATTATGTAAGAGGTAAAATCATGGTTGGGAGATTCAGTATTTATATTAATGTAATTTTCCAAATCCATGTGATTCAGTGCTAGAGCAAAAAGAATATTAGCCTGCACTTAGTGGAATGACATGGGAAATATGCATATCACAAAACCTAGAGGAAGACCAAGGCATTTGGGGTTCAATTTATTTGATCTGAATTTTCAGATTGTCCAATTTAAGCACCCCACTTTTTTCTTATTTCAAATATCTCAACATTATGTAGAGATGATCTTGTGTACCTATTTCTGTGCGCATGTGATGTCTCCTGCCTGTTCTCAGAACAGCTCTAAAAATCATACACAGAAAGCAAAATTGGGACTATTGACTGTCTTAGGTTCCTGATAAATTTTCTTCACTTTTCCTCTTCTAAAGTGCTCTGGGTGTTTGTCCATAAACTGTTCTGTAGTAACAGATGAACTTGTTTAGCTTCTTCAAAATACTTATTATAAACAACATTGTTTGCATTCTATACTGACATGAGAACATTGTCAAAGTAGGATGCCTGGATAAAGAAAGCAATCTAAGAAAATCTCCTGTATTGTTGAAGAGTTGTCATTGAATCTTGTGCACTGGTGCTAAAACAAGAGAATAAAAATTTTAGAGCATTATACTGATTCAAAATATAATGCTATTTTTGTGTAACTTATCATCAATATTTTTTTCCTTTCATTATTGCCTTATTGTTTGTTAACAGTAATTTTATTCTGATTTTGATCTTCATACGAGTTCTTACTGTTAACATTTCCACCATGTCTGGACAAGTTTCAACCTTAGCATTTTCATATATGTATGTATAAACGCATACATATGTATGTGTTTATGATATGCAAATATATACATATATATATGCTTCCATATTTTAATGTTCAGTTCTCAGTTGGTGGCAATGGGAGGAGAGGTACATGAGATGTATCCTCAATTCAGTCTGTCACTGGTGGCAACTTTTAAATTAAAAATCCTGTCATCATTTCTATTGCACTCTGTCTGTTTCATGCCTGCACTTGAAGATAAGAGTTCTTAACTTCTCTTCCCAGTGTAATGTCTGCCACTTGCTGCCATGAAGGATTCTTATTTCTATGAAGGCATACCCTAAATATACACTTTGTTGTGTAAGTTGGCTTAGCCAACACATTTTATCAAAACGTCAGAAAGGTAAATAATACAGAAGGAAAACCTCATAATGTCCTGACATCCAGAATAGATATTTGCATGTGTGCTTAAACAAATGCATGTCTTTTCTTTCCCTTTTTTTTTTTTTTTTTTTTTTTTTTTCGAGACAGGATTTCTCTGTGTAGCCCTGGCTGTCCTGGAACTCACTTTGCAGACCAGGCTGGCCTCGAACTCAGAAATCCGCCTGCCTCTGCCTCCCAAGTTCTGGGATTAAAGGCGTGTGCCACTATGCCCGGCTACTTTCCCTTTTAATCACAGCAAATTTAAAACTCTGTACATTATTGATATTTTTGACCATAGTCTTTAACCTAAAATATATGTTATCTCTGAAGCCAAAATGCTGTATTGTTTGCCCATCCCAGTTTTCAATAAGCTGAGTGCCACATCCACTCCAGTAGTGACAAACGCGACAGGCCCCAAAAACCTGGGCACTGTTCACAGGCAAAAAGTTCATGGAAACTTCGTCTTCTGGAATCGTGGCATCCTTTATAACAAATGCTCCAATGTCCTTGCTTTAGTTGGTAAACGGATGTGTGTTCTTTCCCTTAACATTGCTTTATTATAAGTGCCTCTATTTGACATATAGCTAAGTTAATTTCTTTACCAGTCCCAGTCAGTCCTTGAGCCAACCCTGGGCATGGATAGATAAGTCACTGCCCTACACAGGAATTTACCATTATCTAGGAAGAATGAAGTTTGTGATCTAAGGAGGAGCCAGAGTAGATACTTAGAACTATAGATAGCTGAGTTACACCCATACACAAGTATTTATAATGGCCTAGGGGGAAGGTGGACTATATAATAGACTAGAATAGGAACTATGGCAAGGGCAGGAAGCCCTTGCCCCTAACTTCTAAGAATAAGCTGACCTTATATGGGGCTGCTTTTGATCCCAGATGTTAACATTGAATTTTATCCTAGATGGTTCCTGCCAGTCCTTCCGTGTTTGCATTTCTCTGTTTTATGTAAGAATCCAGTAACCTCATTTTACCTTGCCAGTGATGTGTCACCTAACTTCTCTATTTTCTTCTGTATAAAAAGTTTGATGATCGATTTGACAAATTACATTCAGATCCACACTCCCTTGTTGTCAAGTCTGTTTGTTACCCCTCCTTCTCACCAACTCCTTTGCCTACCTACAACCAAAAACCTGTTCCGCACAGATAGGAGACCCAGAAGGGGTAAGTATGCTGCAGCTAAGAAATATAATAATGTTGAGGGACATCTGGGTTATGAACCTAGTGGAGCATGTGTTCTTATTACCAGTTGGAACATCTTCTGGCTATATGCCCAGGAGAGGTATTGCTGGATCCTCCAGTAGTACTATGTCCAATTTTATGAGGAACCACCAGACTGATTTCTAGAGTGGTTGTACAAGTTTGCAATCCCACCAACAATGGAGGAGTGTTCCTCTTTCTCCACATCCTCACCAGCATCTGCTGTCACCTGAGTTTTTGATCTTAGCCATTCTGACTGATGTGAGTTGGAATCTCAGTATTGTTTTGATTTCCATTTCCCTGATGATTAAGGATGCTGAACATTTTTTTGAGGTGCTTTACAGCCATTCGATATTCCCCAGTTGAGAATTCTTTGTTTAACTCTGTGCCCCATTTTTTAATGGGGTTATTTGATTTTCTAGAGTTCACATTCTTGAGTTCTTTATATATATTGGATACTAGTACTCAATCTGATGTAGGATTCGTTAAGATACTTTCCCAATCTGTTGGTGGCCTTTTTGTCATTGAGAGTGTCTTATGCCTTACAGAAGCTTTGCAATTTTATGAGGTCCCATTTGTCAATTCTCAATCTTACAGCACAAGCCATTGCTGTTCTATTCAGGAATTTNCCCCCTGTGCCCATATCTTTGAGGTTTTTCCCCACTTTCTCCTCTATAAGCTTCAGTGTCTCTGGTTTTATGTGGAGTTCCTTGATCTACTTAGACTTGACTTTAGTNNAAGGAGATAAGAATGGATCAATTCACATTCTTCTACATGATAACCACCAGTTGTGCCAGCACCATTTGTTGAAAATGCTGTCTTTTTTCCACTGGATAGTTTTAGCTCCCTTGTCAAAGATCAAGTGACCATAGGTGTGTGGGTTCATTTCTGGGTCTTCAATTCTATTCCATTGGTCTACCTGTCTGTCACTATACCAGTCCCATGTAGGTTTTATCATATTTGCTCTGTATTACAGCTTTAGGTCAGGCATGGTGATTTCACCAAAGATTCTTTTATCATTGAGAATAGTTTTTGCTATCCTAGGTTTTTTTGTTATTCCAGATGAATTTGCAAATTGTCCTTTCTAATACGTTGAAGAATTGAGTTGGAATTTTGATGGGGATTGCACTGAATCCGTAGATTGCTTTCAGCAAGATAGCCATTTTTACTATATTAATCCTGCCAATCCATGAGCATGGGAGATCTTTCCATCTTCTGAGATCTTCTTTGATTTCTTTCTTCAGAGACTTGAAGTTCTTATCATACAGATCTTTCACTTCCTTAGTTAGAGTCACACCAAAGTATTTTATATTATTTGTGACTATTGTGAAGGGTGTTGTTTCCATAATTTCTTTCTCAGCTGGTTTATCCTTTGTGTAGAGAAGGGCCATTGATTTGTTTTAGTTAATTTTCTATCTAGATAATTCACTGAAGCTGTTTATCAGGTTTAGGAGTTCTCTGGTGGAATTTTTAGGGTCACTTATATTTACTATCATATCATCTGCAAATAGTGATATTTTGACTTTTTCCTTTCCAGTTCGTATCCCCTTGACCTCCTTTTGTTGTCTATTTGATGTCCCTCAACCAAGTAATGGATACAGAAAATGTGGTACATTTACACAATGGAGTACTACTCAGCTATTAAAAACAATGAATTTTTGAAATTCTTAGGCAATTGGATGGGTCTGGAGGATATCATCCTGAATGAGGTAACCCAATCACAAAAGAACTCACTTGATATGTACTCACTAATAAGTGGATATTATTAGTCCAGAAACTTAGAATACCTAAGATATAATTTGCAAAACACAAGAAGAAGGAAGATCAACACATGGGTACTTCATTCCTCCTTCGAATAGGGAACAAAATACACATGAAAGGAGTTACAAAGTTTGGAGCTGAGATGAAAGGATGGACCATCCAGAGACTGCCCCACCTGGAGATTCATCTCATAATCAGTCACTAAACGCAGACACTATTGCATATGCCGGCAAGATTTTGCTGACAGGACCCTGATATAGCTGTCTCTCGTGAGGCTATACCAGTCTGACTGGATGCTCACAGTCAGCTATTGGATGAAACGCAGGGCTGCCAATGGAGGAGCTAGAGAAAGTACCCAAGGAGCTGAAGGGGTCTGCAACCCTATAGGTGGAACAACAATATGAACTAGTCAGTACCCCCAGAGCTCGTGTCTCTAGCTGCATATGTAGCAGAAGATGGCCTAGTTGGCCATCAATTGGAAGAGAGGCCCCTTGGTCTTGCAAACTTTGTATGCCCCAGTAGAGGTGAACGCCAAGGCCAAGAAGTGGGAGTGGATGGGTAGGGGAGCAGGGCGAAGGGAGGGTATAGGAGACTTTCGGGATAGCATTTGAAATGTAAATGATCAAAATACCTAATAAAAAACTGGAAAAAAGAAATATAATAATGTAAACATAAAGGCAAGTACATCTACTTTATTACAAATAGATACAAGTTTAATTATTCTCTTCAAATATGAGGAATTCAGTGAAATCTGAAGTGTATTCCATCATACAGAGAAATGCCTAGGTAGAAGTAACTAATTTAAAACAGTGTCTGGGTGGGAATCATCACATGAAAAAATAAAGAAAGAAAACACTGAGCAAAAGTTGGGCTTTGCATGGCCAGGTGTTTTGTTGACATTTCAACATAATGATCATTAGGTTTCTACTGCCATGTGTGAGTCCAGCTCTTCAACACTGCCTGTTTTCAACATTCTCAGAGATTCTGGGAGGTACGAATACTTAGCTTGCAACACCCTCAGTAATGATCACAATGCATCGTGATTAACAGAACGAAAAGGGCATGCAGTTTCACAAACATGTGAAATGTTTTCTTCTGTAGCTCCCTTTTCAAATCTTCTAACTTATACCAATACCTGGCATGCAGTCAGCTTCTGATAAAAAAAAATTAAGGTAAAAGTACTAGCCTTGAAATTAGACATCATCAGAGTGATGCATGTCCTTACCTGTACCTGCTTATATCCGCCATGAGGCCTAAGAACTGCAATAAAAAATGATTACTATATCACATAAATAAAGAAGGGCAAATACACCAGGGTTTTTTTCTGCTTTGGTACATAATTATTAGAAACTGCTACAAAATTCTCATATTGTTAGACAGCTACATATGACAAGAACATACACTGTCCATAGAACATACAGATTTAACTATGAAAAAAAAATCTACAAGCTGTCATGCTTAGTAATGGAAGGACATTTTTTTCTGTAAAATAGAAATGAAAATGCAACGTTGAGATGAAAATCAATATTGATATTTCAGTAACTGAATGCAGTGACATTGTGGTAAACCAAGTTCTAATAGGAATATCACTCATTAAAAATTTTCTCAGGACAAATGTGTTGTACCAGCAAATCATTTTGAAAATTCAAATCTAAATATCAAAGGAAATAAACCTCAATACCATATTTTATAAAACTGTATTAAAAGTATTAAAAGACTCCTATCTGTAATCTTAAATTAAATAATGTGCAAAACGTGATGAAATTTTTGGATTAGTTTATAGCCAGTTGTAAGTTTCTTGAATCCTAAAAGGAACTGGCACTATCATCTGGTGCACCTGGCCTGAGTGCCATGTTCAAGTTGGCATGCACTGCCTTTCACAACTAGTGGGTATAGTACATTTTTTAAAAAATTAATTCCTTCATTATTTTATTTATTTATTTATTTATTTATTTATTTATTTATTTAGGTTCTTCAAGACAGGCTTTCACTGTATAGCCCTGACTGTTCTAGAACTCACATGTAGACCAGGCTGGCCCGAAACTCAGAAATCTGCCTGACTCTTTATTTAATTTTTTATACTCTATATTTTATTACCCCTTCCCTGTCCACCTCTGACTATTCCACATCCCATATCTCCTTCCCATGTTCCTGTCTCCACTTGGATGTCCCCACGCCAACACCACACATGACCTTAAACCTCCATTGGGCCTCCAATCTCTTGAGGGTTAGGTGCATCATCTCTGAATGAACACAGACCCAATAGTCCTCTACTATATGTGTGTTGGTATCCAATCAACTGGTGTATGCTGCCTGGTTGGTGATCCAGTGTTTGAGAGATTTGGGGGGTCCAGATTAATTGAGACTGCTGGCCCTCCTACAGGATAATCCTTCTCCTCAGTTTCTAGCTTCTTTCAGCCTTCCCTAATTCAACAGGGGTCAGCTGCATCTGTCCATTGGTTGTGTGCAAATATTTGCATCTGACTCTTTCAGCTGCTTGTTGTGTCTTCCAGAGTGTGGTTATATTCCTAAATTGTCTTCATTTTATGAAGTTTAAAGCCTTAAAATAGCATTGTAACTTCTGACTGTATGGAGAGAAATAAGATTCCCTGAGTTATCAGAGGGAATTCAATCTTCAATCCAATGATAATTATCTCAGGTATTGCTATTCTCGTAAACCTAGCATTTAGTTAATTTTAGAGCTGATGGATTAAAATAAGAGCTTTATTAATTACAAAAGGAAGCCAGATGGTCTGAACATATTGTCCAGAAATCAAAGTTTTTGTACCAAGATAAATTAGATCATTGAGCAATATACTACTTTTGGTATTTGGATATGTTTATTTAATTCATATTTTCTATACACATTTGATATAAAATATCTCAACACCACTCATATTAATAATATTATGATTCTGTGTCATCAGTTTTAAGTGGGTCTTTTAGTTCTAAAATCAGAACATCTCTTTAGAATATGTCCATGTGTGGTGCATGTGTGTGTGTGTGTCTATGTGCAAGTGTGGTACGTGTGTGTGTGTGTGTGTGTGTGTGTGTGTGTGTGTGTGTGTG
>NC_034597.1:78401877-78404733 GCF_900095145.1 Mus pahari | reverse complement strand
TCTTATAGAACCCAAGACTACCATCCCAGAGATGGCACCACCCACAAGGGGACTTCCCCCCTTGATCACTAATTGAGAAAATGCCTTACAGCTGGATCTTGCAGGGGCATTTCCTCAACTGAAGCTCCTTTCTCTGTGATAACTCCAGCCTGTGTCAAGTTGACACAAAATTAGCCAGTACAATTATCACCATCATTATCATCATCATCACCACCAGCACCACAAAACAACAACAACAACAACCAACAGCACCATAAATCATCATCATCATCATCATCATCATCATCATCATCATCATCATCACCACTGGCTTCCTTATCATTCATGAAGAATAGAAAGAGAACTAGGACATATATTGCCTCTTTTAATGTTACAGTGCTCTCAAGGCAACAAAGTGTGGTTTATATTCTCTTTGTGAAACACTGCAGAGGCTTGTTACTAGTCTATGAAGTGAAACCTAAATTGACATGGATGCTGGAGATACCAGGAAAAGGTATTTAGTCAAGGAAAGTGAAGACACTGGCTATCGTAATTCCAAGAAAAACCACATGTAAGCTGCCTGTGACAGGGACAGAAGCTTGGGGCTATCCACACACACCGTAAAACTAATAATGCCACCAAGAACTCCAGATGCTGTACACAGAAGGTTAGGGTTTTCTATTGTATTTTCTAGGTTTTACCGCTGCTTTGATCTGATCTTTCTTTGTTTATTCTCCTTCCTGATTTGAGAATGGAAATACTTACTATGTCTTGAATGTTTGAACAATGCAACTTGATGTTTGATACAAGGTCTCAGAGTAAGAGTTGGTATGTAGAGAGTATAAGTCTTTAGAATCTGGGCCTATGAACAGCAAGGGAACTTTACTTTGAAGCAAGACTGAACACTCCTTGCCCATTGAGATGGCCATAAATCTAATCAGACGATTCATAATATTATGGTTCAGATGAAAAGTGTCTGCCACAGTATCACATATTTCAATATATGGCCATCAGCTGGTGGTAATGTGGGAAGTTGTGAATCTAAAAGGGGAGGTCTAATTTGAAGCATTAAGCTAGTGGGGATGGGAAGACTGATAGATTCCAAGTCTCTATCCTTCTGGACTCATTTTCTTAACCTTAGCCATCCTGGGGTGAGATGAAATATCAAAGGAATTTTAATTTATATTCCTCTAAGTGCTAAGAATTACTCAGCTTTAACAGTTCCTATTGCATGGATACTTGATCAGTCTTGGTCCTTTCTCCTCTAATCACCCTAGGTAATGGTGATGGCCTAAATATTTCAGCTTATGAATAATGAAATTGTGTCATTCAGTTCATGATGATGAAATTGTAGTATATACACACAGTTGAATTCTATCTACCTATGGATAAAAATGAAATTTATAGGCAATTAGACCATATTTTACAATATGATGAAATTCAGACATGCAAAACTTAAATAACTAGTTACCACTTATTTGTGGCTTCTTGCTCTGATAACTAGTCACTTCTAACAAGTTATGGCTTCTTGTTCTGAAACTATGGATGTTATCCTATAACTAGAATAAATGCAAATATCTAGGAAAGTAGACATGGAAGTGATGTGGGTGGGAATTAGCTCATGCTTGGGTATCATCAGGCAAGAGAGTCAGTGAAGCATGGATATGGAAGCAGGGCAGTGTTAACTGTGACATCCTCATCCCTGAGTATTGGTTCCTATAGTAAGTTAAGGTTTTATTCAATGACCATTGGAGATAGGCAATATATATTCATATTCATATGTAAAATATTTGACCAAAATGACTGTCTTGGCAATATATCCTGATTTGGTGGCACTTTTATATGGAGGATAATCAATAGTTGTTTCACTGGGCTGAAAAGGACATAATTTGTACCTGATATTAGAAACTTAGCCAACTACCTTTGATATGAGAGGCCACAGATCTCAGAGAACCTACTACTGTTAGCCTCCTAACCAGCAACATTATTGTTTTCCTAAACGCATGCCCTTATACACACAGATAGATATAGTTCTAACCACTCATGACAGATGCTACTTTTTAGCAACAGATGGAGACTATTACAGTGATAGCTTGAATTATAATGGCTTTTAAAGGATCATGCATTTTACCACTTAGTCATCAGTGGATGGAGCTGTTTGTAGAGGCTTAGGAGGAATAGCCTCGCTGAAGGAAGTGCATCAGTAGTGGTCCCTTTGAGGGTTTATAGAGTGTTGACAATTCTAGTTGTTCTTACTAATTTGTGCCTGTGGTGCAAGATGGGAGCACTCAGCTTCCTGATTCTGCCTTCATGTATGCCACTTGTGGTCATGCTCCCCATGGTGTTAGACATGTATCTTTCTAGAACCTAAGAAAAATAAACTCTTCTATAAGTTGTCGATCATGCTGTGTTATTACAGCAATACAAAGCAATTAAAATATACAGAGAGCCAAAACGTATCCAAATTACAGAAAACAGTGATCACGGAATCCCCAACTTCAAGTGATATATCTAAAATGATCTCTTAATCCTAAGGCACAGAGAAAACTGTGAAAGACCAGGTACAAAAATTATAAAACACAGAGGCCCAGGATGAATTTTGATAGATGATGTCTCTCTAGATGCAACAAGAAATATACACCCATGAACTCTCAAAAATATATTTCCTGAACAAGACCAGCATGCCAACATCAGTTAACATGCCAAGGAGAACAAGGGATGTTTCCTGTGGTCCCTCCCTACATGAAGAGCTACAAGAGGTACATGTCAGCTGAAAGGGAGATTGATACCTATGAAAAACTCCCAAATAGTTTGTCTAATACCGAGTGGCTACCTCTAGTCTGGATTTATTTATTTATTTATTTTATTATTATTATT
>NC_034597.1:78396313-78401866 GCF_900095145.1 Mus pahari | reverse complement strand
CGATCGGGTCCAGATGCAGGTCCCTCCTCTCCAGTCNGCTCTCTCCCCGGCAGTGCCTAGTCTGGATTTATGCAGATAGAAGCAAAGATGAATAAAACCATTATTGTATTTGTATATGCATGTGTATGTTAATAATGAAGTAAGAGATCATGAATTTGGGAAGAGGAAGGGAAGAAGTTAAGGGAGAAGAGTGAGAATTATGTAGATACAGTGCTGTATAAATTCTTTAAAAAATACATTTTTAAAGCAAATGGCTGATTTACTATCAAGTCGAATGTAAACTGTGGTAACAATATAGGACTATCAAAGAGCTACCATGAGTCAACTTTCAAGTGAGGGAAAAAAATTTAAAACTCTTTTATGAACAAAATGTTAAACAAATATAACTGCCAGTTTGACTTTGCAAAAGAAACAAGAACTTTCATAAGAAAAGGATGTTATTTTGTGTGAGAAATTTGGACAATATTGAAAAAGCATTGTGTTTGTATTTATATTAAGAAAGGAATTAGAGATTTTTATAAGTATAGAATAAGAAATTGGAACAATGACAATATTTTCCAAAAATTCTCTTACTGTTTTTTTTAAAATTACTTTCTGATAATTTAAATATGAGATTTACCAAAAATAAGTATAAATATGTTCATAGTGACTTTTGGATTTTAATTAAAATTACTGCTTCATTTTTTTATTATTGGGAAAATGTGTTAGTAAATGCTATTATTTAATAAATGCTATTTATTTTTATTATAAATGTCTTTTAATTTCTATATATTTTATTTATAAATGATTTTATTTATATTAATTTTAATTAACTTTTAAAAATGCCATTTAGACATGTAATTTGAATTACATATTAGATATAACCATTTGGATAAATTGAATAATATACATTTATTTTCTCACTCAAAAGCATTTTATTTATTTATTTATTTATTTATCTTTTTTATTGGATATTTTCTTTATATTTCAAATGTTATCCCCTTTCCTGACTTTCCCTCTGAAAACTCTCTCCTCCTATGTCCCCCCTTCTCCCCCTGCTCACCAACTCACTCACTCCCAATTCCTGGACCTGGCATGCACCTAAACTGAGCACAGAGCCTTCATTGGACCAAGGGCCTCTCCTCCCATTGATGACTGACTAGGCCATCCTCTGCTACATACACAGCTGGAGCCATGAGTCGTACCATGTGTTTTCTTTGGTTGATGGTTTAGTCCCTGGGAGCTCTGGGGGTACTGGTTAGTTCATATTTTTGTTCCTTCTATGGAGTTGCAAACCCCTTCAACTCCTTGGGTCCTTTATCTAGCTCCTTCATTGGGAACCCAGTGCTCATTCCAATGGATGGCTGTGAGCTTCCACTTCTGTATTTGTCAGGCTCTGGCAGAACTTCTCAGAAGACAGCTATATCAGGCTCCTGTCAGCAAGCATTTGTTAGCATCTACAATAGAGTCTGGGTTTGGTTTCTGTATATGGGATGGATCCCCAGGTGTGGCAGTCTCTGGATGATCATTCCTTCTGTCTCTGCTCTACACCTTTCCTCTGTAATTCCTTCCATGGTTATTTTGTCCCCTCTTCTAAGAAGGATCGAAATATCCATACTTTGGTCTTCCTGCTTCTAGAGTTTTATGTGGTTTGTGAATTGTATCTTGGGTATTCAGAGCTTCTGGGCTAATATCCATTTATCAGTGAGTACATACCATGTGTGGTCTTTTGTGATTGAGTTACCTCACTCAGGATGATAGTTTCTAGTTCCATCCATTTGCCTAAGAATTTCATGAATTCATTGTTTTTAGTAGCTGTGTCATATTCCATTGTGTAAATGTACACATTTTATGTATCCATTCCTCTGTTAAGGGACATCTGGGTTCTTCCCAGCTCCTGGCTAGTATAAATAAGTCTGTTATGAACATAGTAGAGCATGTGTCCTTATTACATGTTGGAGCATCTTCTAGGTATATGCCCAGGAGTGGTATTGCTAAGTCCTCAGGTAGTACTATGCCCAATTTTCTGAGGAACCGAATGACTGATTTCCAGAGTGGCTGTACCAGCTTGCAATCCCAACAGCAATTGAGGAGTGTTCCTCTTTCTCCACACCCTTGCCAGCATCTGCTGTCACCTGAGTTTTTGATCTTAGCCATTCTGAAGGGTGTGAGGTAGAATTTCAGGGTTGTTTTGATTTGTATTTCTCTGATGACTAAGGATGTTGAACATTTATTTAGGTGCTTCTCAGATATTTGATATTCCTCGGTTGAGAATTCTTTGTTTATTTCTGTTCCCCAGTTTTTAATAGGATTATTTGTTTCCCTGGATATGTTTAAAATTTTGCACTTAAAATTTGTCATAAGTAGTAACAGTTTTATAAATACTTCTAATAATTTTATACTTCAAACTTTCTAATTTTAGATGTAGATCTTCCATTAATTGTTTTAATGAAAATGCCCTCCCCCCCAAAAAAACCCAAACCAAACCAAAACAAAACAAATCAACTGGGTGTGGTGGCGCATGCCTTTAATCCCAGCACTTGGGAGGCAGAGACAGGCGGATTTCTGAGTTCGAGGCCAGCCTGGTCTACAAAGTGAGTTCCAGGACAGCCAGGACTATACAGAGAAACTCTGTCTAGAACCCCTCCCCCCAAAAAACTCAAAACAAAAAGAAAAAACAAACAAACAAACAAACAAAAAAAACAATATAAGTACAGAATACCCAAGATACACAGAACTCAAAAAGGTCAACAAGCTGAAGGGCCCAAGAGAGGATGCCTCAGTCCCACTTGGGAGGGAGAAGAAATCAATCATAAGTGGGTGAGAGGGCAAGACCTGGGAGGAAAAGTGGATGTGTGTGTGGGGAACCTGATATGGTGTTAGGTGAGGGAAAATGACTGAAGCTCTGAGGGCCAGCAGAAAGAATGGAAACAGGTACCTCAGAGATAGGAGGTTGGGTGACTCTGCAGGATGCACGAGAGACCTGGGAGGTGAGAGACTCTCCAGACTCAAAAAGAGGGACCTTAGATGAAATGCCTGAGAGTAGGAAGAAGGAACTTGTACAGCTCACCTCCAAAGGAGGGATGGGGTTGCCATCCCACAGTGACAACTCTGAACCATATTGTTCGTGTCTGAAAGAACTGCAAGGATGAAAATGGAGAGGATCCTGAGGAAAAGAAGGTCCAGCAATAGGCCCAAAGTGGGATCCACTCAAGGGGAGGTCCCAAGGCCTGACACTAATACTTAGGTTATGGAGTGCTCACAAAAACGAACCTATCATGTTTGCCCCAAGAAAGACCCAACAAGCAGATGAAAGAGTCAGATGCAGTTATTTATACCCAACTAGTGGACATAAGCAGCTGGCTCCTGTTGTTGAATTAGGGAAGGCTGAAAGAAGATGAGGAGAAGGGTGATCCTGTAGGAGGTCCAGCAGTCTTAATTAATCTAGACCCTCGAGATCTCTCAAATATTGGACCACCAAGCAGTCAGCATACACCAGCTGATATGAGGCCCCTAACACATATACAACAGAGTACTTCCAGGTATGTGTTCAATCAGAGAATATGCACCTAAGCCTCAACAGCCTGAAGGCCCCAGAGAGTTTAGAGGTCTGGTTGGGGGGACCCTGCTGAATGCGGGGTGGGTGGTGGGGACATCCTAGTGGAGACGCGGGGTTGTCAAGTATGGGATGTGAAATAGTCAGAGGGTGAACTAAGAGGGCAGTAAAATCTGGAGTCTAAAATGAATAAATAAATAAAAAATAAATGATAAAAAAAGAAATAGAAAAGAAAATATTTTGGTTTGTTTCATAAATTATTTTGAATCAAAAGACAATAAACCTTAACTAATATATTGACATTGGTAACTTTGTATTTTTCTGGATTTACAAATAGATAGCCATAGTATTTTATAATACATTCTCTAATTAATTGAACTTTTAAAATTAATTATTTATTTACATTTCAAATATTGTCCCTGTTCATGACTCCCCCTCCATGAGCCCCTCATGCAATCACCCCTCTCCTTTATGTTTAAGAGGTTGCTCACCCATCTACCTACCCACTCCTACCTCATCCCACTAGCATCCCCATTCTCTGGGGCATCAACCCTCCATGGGACCGAACACATCCTTTCCCATGGGGGCCAGACAAGGTAGTCTTCTGCTACATACATACCAGGGGCCATGGCTGGGCCCATATATACTCTTTGATTTGTGGCTTAGTCTCTAGGAGCTCTGAGGGGTGTGGTTAGTTGATACTATTATTCTTTCTATGTGGATGAATTCCTCTTCAGCTCTTTCAGTCCTTCCTCTAACTCTTCCTAGCAGTCCCCTGGCTCAGTCCAATGTTTGGCTGTAAGTATCTGTGTCTGGCTCAGTCAGGTGCAGGCAGAGCCTCTCAGGACAGTCATGCTCCTGTCAGAAAAACACACCTTCATATCAGCAATAGTGCCTGAACATAGGATGGATTCCAAGGTGGGCCATTCTCTGGATGGCCTTTCCTTCAGTCTCTGCTCTAATTTTGGATCCTGCATTTCCTTAAGAAAGGAACAATTCTGGATCAAGTATTGTGAGATGAGTGGGTGGCCCCCATCGGGGCCATGTCTATCTACCGGTGATGGTCTCTTCAGGTCCCATCTTCCCACTCACTGTCCAGTATTTCAGCTAAGATCATTCTTATTGGTTCCTGGGAGCCTCTCACATCTCTGGTGTCTGGGACTTTCTCGTGGTTCTCCCAGTCCCTCTACCCACAACGATGTATATTTCTAACCATTCTCCTGGCCCTCTGAACTTCTGTCCTGTCTCTCCCGTATTTGTTTCTGTCCCCCATTATCCTTCCACCTCTCCTCTCCCACCCACCCACGTCCCTTCCTCACTCTGCCTCTCATGATTATTTTATTTCCCCTTCTAAGTGGGATTGAAGCATCAACACTTGGGCATTCCTTCTTGTTTTGCTTCATATGGTCTGTGAGTTGTATCATGGGTAATCTGAACTTTTAAGTTAATATCCATTTATCACTGAGTACATACCAAGTATGTCCTCTGGGGTCTGTGTTACCTTGATCAGGATGATATTTTCTACTTCTATCTATTTGCCTGCAAAATTTGTGATGTCCTAGTTTTAAATAGCTAAATAGTATTGCATTGTGTAAATGCACCACATATTCTGTATTCATTCTTTGGTTGAAGGACATCTTGGTTGTTTCCAGCTTCTGGCTATTATAAATGAGGCTGATATTACTTAAAACTTATTTATTGTTTATAGTATGTGCATGTATGTGTGTGACATGAGTTGGAAGTAGGAGGGTGGAAATTAGAGGACAATTTTGTGAAGTTGAGAAGTGCTTCTACCTGATGAGATCTCTTGTTGATTGAAATGCTATCTCTTTTATCTCAAATTATCATATTATTTTCATTATAAAAATAAAACAACACATAATGTTTTCATTTGTTTAAGCAATACTATTTGCAGTAAAACTATGTTCATTTACTATTTAATAAGTGTAAAATGTCTTGATTTTGGCTCTCTTTTTAATAAATAGTTTAATTCTCTCTCTCTCTCTCTCTCTCTCTCT
>NC_034597.1:78389977-78396188 GCF_900095145.1 Mus pahari | reverse complement strand
GAGAGAGAGAGAGAGAGAGAGAGAGAGAGAGAGAGAGAGAGAGAGAGAGAGAGAGAGAGAATTGGAATCTGAGTAAGAATGAATTACCGGGACAAATACATTCCAATAATCATTCCAAAATGTTTGCCTTTTACTTGTCTATATGAGTAGTTTGGGGATTTTTCAAGATTTCAGTTGTAGTTCGAATCTGATAAAAGACATGGTTTGGTCTCTGAAGAGATTAGCACCTTGCAGTCTCTGCACATTAACCAAATGTGGGTAGCTTTACTAGTTCCTGTCTACTACAAGACACTACTTTATTGTGCTACCAACGTACTACACTATATTTTATGAATCATTTTATTCGTTTACATTTCAAATTATATTCCCCTTCCTGGCTACCTCTCCACAATCCACCCACCCCATCTCCCTTTCCCCCCTCCCTTTCCCCCCTCCCTTTCCCTCTATGAGGGTGCTCCTCCCACCTCACCATTCTAACATTCCCCTATGCTGGGGCATCAAACCTCCACAGAACCAAGAGCCTCCCCTTCCACTGATGTCAGATAAGGCCATCCTCTGGTACTTATGTAGCTGGAGCCATGGGTCCACTCGTGTGCACCCTTTGGTTGGTGGTTTAGTCCCTGGGAGCTCTGGGTGATCTGTTTGGTTGATATTGTTCTTCCTATGGGATTGCAAACTCTTTCAGTTCCTTCAGTCCTTCTCCCAACTCTTCCATTGATGAAGACTGAGTCACTAATATACAGCTATAACAATTTATCCTTAGGACTCAGTTTATTACTATATCCTTTTAGCAGAATAATACTATTAGTTTTTCTCCTAGGGCCATGACCTAGATATTCTAAATGTCTGGGCCATGTTGGGAGCTTCAGGTATGGGTTGCAATTCATGATGAGGATCTTAAGACCAATCAAGAAGTGATTGGTTACTTCCATGACTTTACACCAGTATAAGGTACAGGCAAGTCACTGATATATACACTGTAGAGTTTATAGATGTGTGATAGTATTTGGTGATTTTCTTTCTTCTCTGATAGATTCACTGTGTGGGAGAGAGAAAGAGGGAGAGAGAGAGAGAGAGAGAGACAGACAGACAGACAGACAGACAGAGACAGAGAGACAGAGAGAGACAGGGATTGACAGAGAGAGGATTGGTATAAATTTAGAGGTATAAGAAGGGTAACAGAGGAATTATAGGTATGGAAATTATGATAATATATTTTGAAAAAAAAATTAGTAAAGGAAGATGTGGGGCAATGGGCTACGCACAGATAGCCTGGTTTCCAGTCAAGGCTAGATCTTCAACCCAGAGACCCTATAGTAATAATTCACTTGAATGGGACAGGGCGTTTGTTTATGTCTCCTGGACCCTATCGGAGTTACCACCCCCACACCCCCACACCCCCACAGGAGAGGTGTGGCTATTAGCCACTTAGGAACAGCACCAAGCCCTCCCACATGCAAATAAGGCTTCCCCCAAACTCTCAGTCCAAGCCAATGAAAGGGGCTTGCTGTCAGACCCTAAATCACCACCAGAACTGTATATAGAGAGGGCCATGCAGGGAATTAAAGGGATGCAACAACCACTCCTTTGTCTGAGCCAGTTTGTTCCAAGAGCTGTAACACTTGGGAAGAGATCTTCTCTCCCAAAGAGCCACCAGGCCACCAGATTCCTCACTGGATTGTAGGCTTTTCGCTGACCCTGCCTGACCTGACTCAGCTCAGAAAGGCTCTGCCCTGGAAGTGGCAAAGGTTTTGTCTCCCTGCCTGCACTCACTTTCCCCCTACCCCCTCCCCCCCCCCCCCCCCCCGGGGCCTTCCCACCTGGCCTGGGTAGAGATCCCTATGGAAAACCTCTGGCACCCAGGCCCACATTTAGTGCCCAATATGGGGTGAGAGTGAAGAAAATGACTGCACAGAACAAACCCCTTTTGAAAAAAAAAAAGCTAATACTTTGCACTGGAAAATAAACAGCCTGTAGGGCATCTTAGCAAGTTGTCAAAATTTACACATGGCAGACTCAGATTAACAAGATTATAATTTCCTTCAAAAGCCTTTGACTTGATATAGCATTATTTTGTTCACTCAGAATTCTATGGAATTGCTACCTTGATTAATATTAATCAGTGCTCACTGTAACAATTTTCTGGTTTCTGTTTATTTTTCAAGCTGTCAGTAGACCTTGGAATCAAAGTTATGATACTGGTATTACATACAGAATGGAAGAATTGGGGGAGGCATGAATGTTTTTTCTCTTATTTCCAAGCAAGGTCTGTGAAACCAAGGTGTATAGTGAAGTGTCAGCAATTCCGGGGGCGGGGGAATGTTTGACATGCTATTAGAGTAAAACTGAAGTCACAATGCAAACACAAGCTTGTAGAAGATGATAGGAAGGTGTGATGTCTCTTATGAAAAGTATCATGAAGTGAATGACTTAGTGACCCCAAAGATCAATGTCCTGTGGGTTACACCCAGCGATGTCATAGAATTTGGGCTTTTAAAGCTTATATTGAACCAACTAATGCATGGATACTTTTGCTGTCTTTATTGAGTTTTGATTTTATTTTGGGTTCATTGTCTTTTATTATCTATTCTTGCCATTTAAAACATATATAACTTTAATGGTGCTTTACAGTCCAGTTGCTATTACCCTCCAGTCTGCCCTCTGTCAGTATCTCATCCCATTCTTTCTCCCCTGTCTCCAAAGGATGTCCCTAACCCCCTTTTAAATGGAGATTATCATCCTCTGCTTGTTTCACTATTGTATGATTTATTTCTACAAGGATGTATAGCTTGTATCTCAAGGAGTTCCCCCATTTGGACTCTTTAGCAATGACAGTAGCTTAAAAAATATTAGTACACTTGAAAATGGGTTAAATGCATTTTGACTTGTGGAATTAGCATGCTCCTTCATTTCAAATGATAAACATTCTTGCTTAGTTATAGATTATTTCTTAGTGGCATATATATTGAAGGGCTTAGAGTCTGATGAAGCAATATTTGAAGATAGGGTTTGAGGAATTGAATAGATCAAAAAGGCTCTGTCTTAATCAATTATTCAATCCATTAATCAAATCACATATTATGGACTTTAAAGTGATACTTGTAAAAGGAGATAGAATCAAATTGAAGAAAGTAAGTGTTTTTGAGGACATGACCTTTGGGAAGATATTTTGCTTGGGTCCTTTTTATCATTTTGCTGTAGGTGCACAGAGCACTACATTCTCTCCACCATCATGCTGTGATAGAAAACAGGCCCAAATATAACAGAATCAAGTAACTAAAGGGAAAAATGCTGAAATTATAAGTTGAAACATACTTTGCATTCTTTTTGTCTTAGTATCTTTTCATAACAGTTTTTTTTTTCAAATAAATGAAGCTCAAACTTTCCTGGAAAAGATTTGCTAAATTTATCCTTCACTGTAGCTACTAGTTTGGCTCACAGTTGATTTTTCAAAGAATCTTCTGTTTTAAATGTCATCTTTACTAACAATCTGAAATAGCATAGGAAATGTAACACTTGTCAACACAACCTGGATTCCATAATTTTCTTGTATCAAGCTCATATTTTGCCATTATTTATGAATATCCTTAAATACAATGCCTTTTGAAAACATGTACTGTCAAATTCAATGTTGTAAGTGATGCATTGAAGAATATTTCTAAAGTCTACACACATGTCTATAGGCAGTATGATTGAACAAATCATTAATTTATGCATGGGTAAAGGGTCTTTTTAGTAAATGATGTAAGGAAGTCTGAAATTAAGTTATTGTCTCTTAGCCATCACAAAAGATACAATGGATTAAAAATCTAATTTTGTTTTTTGTTTTGTTTTGTTTTGTTTTGTTTTAAAAGAACTTTTAAAAATAAAACAGGGAATTTATTCAGGACATTATAATAAATAAAATGTGAATAGCACAAAATACTAGAAGGAAAATATCTAGAACCATATAAAATTAAACATAATTTTTTTGACAATAATGAAACTACAGCTGGGTAGTGATGGCACACTCCTTTAATCCCAGCACTTGGGAGGCAGAGGCAGGCAGATTTCTGAGTTTGAGGACAATCTGATCTACAGAGTGAGTTCCAGGACAGCCAGGGCTATGCAGAGATACCCTGTCTCAAAACCACAATAAATATGAAAAACACAGACTAAATAGAAAATCTAAATAATGAGAAGAAATTTGTGTACATTATACATTTAACATAGGATTGATTTTTCATAAGTAATGAACTTTAGATCAAAACAAATAAATAATACAATTAAAATAGATAACGAAGGTAGACATTTCTTCAAAGAAGATAGGCAAATTGCTACAAGTTAAATAAAATATGTGCAATATGATTCATGATGAGGAAATATATGTGGCACCAAAATGAAATGTCTATAACTTCAATAGAAATGGCTGCTATCAAAAAGATAACAAAACTTGTGGGAAAATATTGAGAAAGGGGGGAATCTTGTAAATTGTTGATTGTAAATTATTATAACCCATTTAAAACACAGTAGGGTGTTTCCTCTGAAAATAGAAAAAGTTAAAAAGAGATATAATACTCACCTTGTGATTTAGGAATCCTAATATTTGGTACCCAAATGAAGTGTAATGAGTATGTTAAAGAGATTCTTACGATCGCATACATTGCAACACTATTCAAAAATGTTAAAAATGTCAATCAACTAAGAAATAGATGAACATATGTAGTATATAGCTTGAAGACATGGCTCAAATGCTAAAAGCCTATACTGCTCCTGCAAAAGACTCCAGCTAATTCCTAGAACAAACACTGAAACTGTTTAAGGAGTTTCTGATGCCTCTGACCTCAATGGACATCTCACTCACATGCATATCATTTCAGACAGACATATGTACATATACATTATGAAAATTAGATAATAAAAGTAAATTTCCTAGAAGAACTATATATTATATCATGTGAACTTGGTCATGTGTTTCTATTGAAGTTTTCTAAGCCTGTGGATATGAACATTGCTTGTAATGAGTGATGAATCACAATCGTAAGTCATTTTTTTACAGTTGAACTTCATGAGCGCTAGTGATGGCTAATTTAATTTCCATCTTCTTTCATTTAATTCATGATTTTCTTCCAACTCAGACTACTTTGCAATTAATTTGTTGAAAAATTATTATCAATGACATAGAGAGAAATTTCCCGTTACATTTTCAATATTCCAGGTTTATTTTATAATTAGTATTTATGAAGTTATGGAAATTTTCTGCCAAGTTTGGTAAATGTATCTATTTTATTTTTACATCATTTTGTGTATTTTCTGTACTTTGGCTATGTCTTTGTAAACAAAACCATTTATGTTCTTAATACTAGAATTAGGGAATATTTTCTGTCATATTCAGGGTTTTAACTGAAGAGTCTAAAAGCTTCATTACCAGCTACATGAGCTACAGATTTAAGATATCATATTATTAATACACTTTTCTATTTCTAGTCTACTGTGAGATTTTATCAGCAATATGTATTCAACTTTATCATATGATTTTTAGCACATTTTCCATTTTATACTTATGGATTGTGTTTTTTTAATAGTTGCCCATTGTAAAAATCTTTTTGTACCAGATGCATTTTTTGTCATATTAGATTTTATTTTTCATTTTATTATACTATTGAGATTTAGTTCTTCAATTTTAGCTGAAAACAGTCCATAGCTGAAAAATTCCATTGTCCAAAAAGTTTTGAAAGTATCTTATTTTTATGTTTAAAAGTATATTTATAGATTCTGAGTGTATGTGACATAAAAAAACGACAAAATACAAAATCACCCCAATATCATATACACAAATAAGAGAGGTCTCATTTTCTTTTTGGAGACAATCTATAAGAAAATAATTAGTAGACAATTGTAACAAATAGGATTCAGAGATGAGATTAAAAATAGCTAATATATTTTCAACTAGTTTTAAAATCCCTCATTCAAACATTTACAATGAAAGAATGACACTTAACTGTATTTTACATATATATGTATACATATTATAAGTATTCTGAAACGAAGACTAATCTGTAATTATCTTTCCAGTGATTTTAATTTGAATAGAGAATTCTGAACGAACTAACAGTTATCTGTTTCAGCCGAAGAAGAAGAAGAAGAAGAAGAAGAAGAAGAAGAAGAAGAAGAAGAAGAAGAAGAAGAAGAAGAAGAAGAAGAAGAAGAAGAAGAAAGTAAAATCTCAAAG